>NW_006399807.1:7674939-7684519 GCF_000299155.1 Elephantulus edwardii | reverse complement strand
GGTGTGTCAGAGGCAGTGAGATTGGCACAGGATAGAGCAGGTTTATAGTACAGGCTGTTGTACATAGGGTCGTTATGAGTTGCAAACGACTCGATGACACATAACAACATCAACAATTAGGTTTCTTAAAATTCTTGAATTGTGCAATGTTTTAATTTTCTGCTTAATTTTCTACATAAATGATATGTCATTAAAACTGATCTAAGATAGGAAAGAAGAAAAGAAAGAAGGAAACAGGATAAGAAGAAAAAGGAGGAGAGGGAGTTAGAGAGAGAAAAAAATACATTTGTTAATGTGGAAAGTCAAGAACTCCGGCTATAGAACTTATAGAGAAAACAAATAAAATAGGAAAATACACAAGCTTTAAGATTTCAGAGAAGAGATGCTTGGATTTTCCTTGTTTTGGTCCCCAGAGAATGGACTTATTCAAAATAAAATACAATACAACATGATACTTGGCTAAATTATAGCAACAGAGTAAAATATGCATAATTCAGATTAAGCCAGTCCCAGTGTGAGTCAGATAAAAAAAAAAAAAAACACAGGACTTATTATGTCAGCAAATAAAAGAGATGAATGGCACAGGAGGCATCCTTTTTATTCATTTTGAAATAGATCACACAGTAACTCCCAGGGAACTAAATGAAATTTTAGAGTTCATTATTTCAATCTATATATGTTGAAAGTACCGTGTAATCAGACCGGATTCAACTTTGCCCCCCTCTTTTGAGGAGATGTTTGTTGAGGAAACTGATAAGCCAAATATCACAAGCGGGAAAATGCAGGAAATCGTTTGGAAATCTAAAGGGCAGAAAGTGTCTCTGAAAGAATTGTTTCTCTGCAGAGAATTTGAAAGATGGTTTAGTGCAATGATGGTTCTCTGATGCTTATCTTCACGCAACCAGAAGAAATCATTCGGTGAGCATGTCCCCATAGGCTTCACAAGTCACCAACATAATGACAAGTTTCCCTAATCTCTCAGTTAGGGGTGACACCATTATCCAACTTTCCTGTTCTATCAACACTGGAGCACTTCTTTTAACTTCAAAAATCCACCAGAAAATTTTATTAATTAAAAGTGAGGGTGACAGTGTCCAAAGATACTTTACATATAGATGTATACCTTACTAGCTAGATGGACTTATGGAACCTCCCAGTTTTCTCATTCCTTTTTAAATTGAGATTTTAATGAAAATTTATAAAGAACTTGACTTTCCAATCGTTCATTGTTGTGCATTTTCTCTCCCCCCACCCCAGTTCACTGTTTTCTTTGGGAAAAACTTCTTTCATTGTTATGCAGTCCTCCACTCCCACCCCAGACCACTTTTCTATGCAGCTCTTATACAGGTCTCTTGTCATGCTAGTAATATCTAATCACATATTCCTTTTATACAGTTCTCTCCCTCATCTATTTCAATGACATGTAGATTATTTAGGCCCTCTTTTCTTAGTTTCTCCCCAGCCCCCATGTCAGTGCTGTTTTATAACAGTGGCACCATGCAGTATTTGTCTTTTTGTGACTGAGATATTTCACTCAGCTCAGCATAATGTCCTCCAGGGTCACCCATTTTGTATAATAATTTATGAGTTCCTTGTTTTTCAATGCAGCATAGTATTCCATTGTGTGAATATACCACAACTTTTCTATCCGTTTGTTAGTGGGCATTTAGCTATTGTGAACAAAGCCACAGTAAACAGGGGTCTGCATATATTTGCTTGGATGGCAGTTACAGTTTCTTAAGATATATTCCCAGTAGTGGAATTGCTGGGTCAAATGTTATTTCTTTTTGCAACTTTTTGAGAAAGCGCCATCCAGACTATCTTCATAGTGGTTGCACCATTTTTCACGGCCACTAACAGTGAATAAGGAGGGTTCCAGGTTCTCCACAACCTCACCTATTCTTACTGGTGTCCAGTTTTCTCATCTTAACATGGAGGCAGTAACAGTAAGACTTTTTCATAGAGGTAGGTTGGTGGGTTTTGGGTTTTTTTCAGTTAAATTCACAGCATAAATGAAGTATGTAGATTATTGTCTGGCATTTGGTAAAAATTCAATAATGTAGCTTAATAAATATTATGGGATAAAAGCATTAATAGTCATTATTATCACTGTTGTTGTTAAATGCTGTCGAGTTTTAGACTACTCATAGTGACCCTATGAACAAAAGTCCTCAACACATAAAATTTTCATTGTTTCTCTAAGTTCATAGACTGTCTGGAGGCAAGCTATTTCAGAAATAAATATCACTGTGCTTCCAAGCCTGTTTTAATTTAGGAGCTCCACCAAGCACTGTCATCGTGGGTAAGCATTATTGTGTTTGATACATTTGTGTCACAGTGTTTACCATCACAGCAACCACGAGTTACCTCTGTGCAACAGATGGACAGACCAGTGCTATACCACTTAGAAGAATGTCTGACTGAAAACTGGAAAGCAGCCCCAGACTGGTGATAAAATGGCTTTTTTAAAAATTATTATTAAATTTTATTAGTTTTAATGAACATTTACAGAGATTTTGGGTTTTCATTCATTCATTGTTGCACTGTTTTCTCTACCCTCCTCCCCGGTTTTAATTGTCCAATTGCCACAGTGCTTGTCAAAGCCAGTTCTGATTAATCTCCTTTGTCAGTGTGTCCTTTGCCATTCCCTATCACTCCTCCCTGAGAGAGACTTCACCCTGATTCATAAGGAAAAGGGGATGGTGTATTCTCTTAGCTACTTCCTGCTGAAAAGGGACGCTGTGGGTTTCAGGGTGAAGATCTTCTCTCACTACTCTAAAGGGCCCCTTTGGCCGTAGGAAACACATAGACTATTATGGAGATTGATTTTGGAATTTAGATGCACTGTTATTAATTGTGTTTAGCCAGTTAAATATGAGTTCAAATCCAATTAGCTCACAACCAATTGTGAGCAACAGTCCACATCCAAGCCTCAACTAAAACAGAAAACACACCTTTGTAGAAACCAGCTGCTCCACTCACCTTCCCAAACTGGAAAGCAGCAGTTATTACCTCTAATTTATTCATATAAATACTATTGATTTATTATATTTTAAGTCACAGATTCAAGTTTAACTCATAATGACCCCATGGGGCAGATTAGAACTGTATCATAATGTTTTCTAGGCTGCAATCTTTACAAAGAAGCATTGGTGGTATGTTGTTGTCAAGTGCCATCAAGGAGAGTAAGATTTATAGCCACTCTATGAACTTGAACCCTGCCCTATCTTGTGTCATTCTCATCATCTCTGAAACACTCAAGCTCATTGCTGAAGTCACTGTGTCAATCCATTTCATTGGGGGAGGGTCTTTCTTTCCTTTGCTGATCCCCCATCTTTACAAGGATGATATCTCTCTCCAAAGTATAAAAGATGAAGCTTTGCCATCTTTGGCTCCAAGGAGCACTTTGATTACACCTTCTCCAAGATGTATCAGCTTGTTCTCTTGGCAGTCCATGGGATATTCAGTACTCTTCTCCAGCACAACAGTTCAAAGTCATTAATTCTTCTCTGTCATCCTTATTCATTGTCCAGCTCTTTGATGGCTAGCAGGTGATTGAGAAGACTATTTCTTTTTTTACAGAAAACATGGATTTCCATTTATTCATTATTGTACATTTTCTTCACTACCCTCCCCCTGCCCCACAGTTCACTTTTCTCTTCAAAAAGATTCTTTCATTTTTACACAATTCCCTCCATCCCACTCCCCAGTCCACATTGCTATACACCTCTTATTCTGGACTGTTGTCATGCAAATAATACCTAATCATATATTTCTTTTTGATAGTTCTTTCCCTCATCTGTTTCAATGTAGTGTATATTATTTATCCCCTCTTTTCTTAGTTTTCCCCCAACCCCCATGCCAGTCCTGTTTTATAACAGTGGCTCTATTCGGTATTTGTCCTTTTGTGACTGAGATATTTCACTTAGCATCATGTCCTCCAGGTCACCCATTTTGTATAATCTTTTATGAGTTTCTTGTTTTTCAGAGAAGACTATTGCATGAATTAGGCACACCTAAGTTTTCAAACTGATGACATCACTCTTCAGCACTCTGGAGACATCCCTGACAGTGGACTTGACCAATGAAAGATGTCTCCTGATTTCCTGACTGCTGTTACAAAGGATATTGACTATTGGTCCAAGAAAGATGAAATAGTTGACAGCTTCAATCCTTTCTTCATCTATCATAATGCTGATTTTTGGTTCTATGATTCTTGATATTGAGATGCAATTCATACCCAAGGCTGCAGTTGCTGATATATAGGAAGGGCTGGTAGTCAAAAGGTGTGAAGTTCAAATCCACCACTAGCTCCTTCAGGAGAAAGAAAGATGTACAACTTCAGACTTCAGAAACGCAATGGAAGGGCATTATATGAATCAGAACCAACTCAGTGGCAGTGGGTTTGGTTTTTAATCTTTATAAGAGCAAACTGACCCATCTTTCCAAGGGAGTTGCTGAGTGAGTTCAAACTGCTAATCTTTTGGTTAGCAGCTAAGCACATAAACATCATTCCCCAGGGATTTTTAATATAAATAATAACAACCACTGATGTTTTCCTTCTTTCAGAAATCTTAACCTGATCTGTTGGTTTGTTGTACTGAGGTGGCTTAAGTGTTGCTCTGATGCTTAAAGCTCTATCACTGGTTAAACATCAGCAGGTAAGTGGAACTTCCAGATGCAGGAAGAAAGGTCTGTTGATGTACTTAAAAAAATCTATTGTTAGCTGCCCAACAGGATCAGACATTGTGACCCACAATGTTTTCATTGGCTGTTTTTTCAATAGCAAATAACCAGACCTCCCTTCTGAGTTTCATCTAGTCTGCTTGACACTCAAACCCAAACACATTGCTATTAAATCAGAACCAGCTCATAGATGACCTTTCAGCAAATGTCTGAGGTTGTAAACTGAATTCCATTTTTCCCCCGTGGAGCCTTTGGTGGATTTGAACCATTGCAGAAGCACACCCTCTGGGGTTAACTGCATAACCCTCTATGGTTCATGCCACTAGAGCTCCCATGTTGTTGTTACTGTTGCTATGTACTATTGAGTCAGAACTAGGTCAGAGCTGATACTCCAGTGGGTTTTCAGAAACAATAAATTGAGTTAAAGGAGATTGCAATCTGTTTCCCATGAAGCAGCTGATAGATTCAAACCTCATTCCTTTAGATTGACAGCTCAACTCCTTACCACTAAGCCACCAGAGCTCTTATCAATTCAGTGAATCCTCTTTAGCTTCAAAGCAATAGGTGAGCTTTCACTTACATATGGGTAGTAGCTGGCTTTGAGATCCATTGGACAGGTATTGGACCCAGAACTCAGTGATTCTACTACTGTTACCCTCAAATCCATCAGAACCCTGTGCATCATGACAAAATATTGTCTGAAATAACACTGCAAGATGAGTCTCCTAGTGGCTTCAACAGATGATATATGCATCAATATGATGATGCATTCAATATGCTTCATTAGATGATATATGCATACAAACTATTGTGATGACAGGGGTTCTTTGTTCTGTTGTACACAGATGTCACAAGTTGAAGCAAACTCAACAGCCACTAACAATTATACTTATTAACTCTGACAGTCTTCACAGACAACTATGTTGCTAACTCAAAGGCTGAGCCTTTCTAATGGTTCAAATCTGCCAACAACTGTAAGGGAGAAAGAAAGGCAATATCCGCCCATGGATTTATAGCCTCCGAAACCCACTGGAGGGTCAATTACGAGTCAGCTCCTACTAGATAGCAAAGAAAAATGAGACGTAGTAAATGCAGCAAGAATTGTGCTTAAACACGCTAAACGCACATTGTATCACTTAACCATCATAATCACTAGCCAAAGTATGGTGTTGTTTCAAATTCTTTTAATTTTTTTAATTAATATTTTAATGAAAGTTTATAGAGAACTTGGATTTCCATTCATTAATTATTGCATGCTTTCCTCTCTGCCCAACGCCGCCCCCCCCCATCAGCTCGCTTTTCTCTTTGAAAAGAAAAAAATAATTCTTTCATTGTTATACATCTCCCCCACTCTGTCCACTTTACTATGAAGCTCTTATTCTGGACTCTTGTCATGCAAATAATAACTAATCATATAACTCTTTTAAAACAATTCTTTCCCTCATCTGTTTCAATGAAGTGTACATTATTTATCCCCTTTTTTTCCAAAGTATGTTTTGATCCCCACTTTCAAATGAGAAAAGTGAGAATTAGAGTAGTGAAGAAATCCACATTGTATGCATAGAAGTGGAGTTAGGCATGGGTATGTCTTAGACCAAAGTCTACCACATCTCTTACAAAATAAAATAAAAATCATTACAATTCCTATAACCAGCAAGACCTGACTTTAGAGAAAGTCAGTATAAGAATATAATACCATAATATAAAACCAAAGAAGATTGAAGAACTGTTATGTTTGAACTGTGGTACTGAAGGAAGTGTACTGAATATTCCGTGGACTACAAAAAGAACAAACAAATCTGTCTTGAAGGAAGTGCATCCAAAATGCTCCTTAGAGGTAAGGATGGTAAAACTTCATCTCACGTGCTTTGAGCATGTTGTTTGGAGGGACCAGTTCTTTGAAAAAGACAGCATCATGAGAAAAAATAGAGTCATCAAATGAAAAGAAGATTCTTAGTAAGATGAATTGACACATCGATCACAGTATTGGGCTTGAGCATGGTGGAATGTGTGAGGATGATGTAGGAAAGAACAAAATTTCAATTAGTCATTCAAAGGATCATGAGTCCTAGTCAACTTCACAGCACTTAATAACAACTATATAAAACTTTTTATGGAGACTTTTTTTATGAGGAAAGCCACTGCTGGATGCTGAAGATATAATAATAAACTGGCACAGACCTATGACCACACTTCTGTAGGATCCATGGGGAGCAAGAAACAAATGTGTAAATATTTCATATTTGGATGAAGCAGAAAAGAAAATGTGCTGAACAGAAGTACAACAAAGGGCTTTGGGAGCATGGCAGAGGAAACAATTAACTCTAGCTTGAGAACTATGGGAAGCCTCAGGGAGAAACTGCAGTGAGTTGAGTTTTAAAGGTTGAGTAGCTTGTGATTAGTAGAGGAAGTAATGGGCATTCTGGGCCCAACAAAGGTGAGGAAGAGTGAGTGTTCACTGTGTCTGAAGACCATAAGGTGATGGGTGAAGGAGTCTGCAGAGCAAGCCAGGGCATGTAATGGGAAAGGAACTAGAGGACTGGTGGGGGCTGAGGACAGAACATGGCATCCAGGAATGTTTTGTTTAAAAGACTGAATTTCTGGAGAGACTAAGGGGGAGCCACTGAAAGTTTTATTAAGACAATGCTAGCAATTGTGTCAAAGACCAGTTGGTAAAGTAGATATTGAAGAGCAGAGACAGGAAGGATGAAAGCAGAGAGGGACACCAAGACAAGAACATACATTTTGTAGACAGTTCAGATTTAAACAATTCTTACTCTCCAACATGCCCTAAACAGAAAGATTCTGTGGATGGGGGTAAAAATAGCAAGGACCACGGTGAAGGTCATATCTGACCTTTACTAACTTCACAAAGGGAAAGTGTCCTGTCAACAATATCAACAACACAAAGCCAATTCCCATGAAGACACATATCAACTCCATGCTTCCGCACCGTTTTCTACTCATTCTAACACCAATCTTATTGCTTTACTGGGCCCCAAATCTGATGTGATAGCTCACAGACCACACAGAATTATATTGGGAAGGTCTAAAGGCTATAATTCAGGTTAGTAGCAGAGTACAGTCAGGACAGCTTCTGAAATGTGTTCACAGGTACCTCAGCATTGAACCTCACAGTTTTAGGTCAGTGTTAGAAAACTCTTAGGACTGCCAATTATGGTCTTTCCCTCCCCTTCCCCCAACTGTCCAAGAAACTTGGGCAAAGACTCTTGACTCTGGTTCTGTCCATGGAGGTTAGCAGTCCTAGGTCCCTCTCATGCTGGGTCTCTGGTTCTCTGCTATGGTTTTTTTCTTCTTTGCTGGTAGTGAGGGTTCTCCCATTCTGCAGCTGGGACCGCTCAATTTAATGAAGAATCTAGCCAATCTTCTTGTGGATTGGTGAGACTAGCCAATCCATTTGTGGATAGGCTAACATGCTCTATTTATATATTCTCATATATCCATGCGGTAAAGTAAAATTCAGTAGCTAGGAAAATCATTTTGAACAATAAACTCTTAACACTAAAGCCCATCCTCTGGCTTTTCTACCTATTAACCTTCATATTTGAAGAATTAAATATTCCCTTGCAAAATACAATTATTGAACCAAAGAGGAGGAAATTGATGATTTCTACCAACTTCTGCAGTCAGAAATCAATCAAACATGTGACAAAGATGCATTAGTAATAATGGGTAACTAGAATGCAAAAATTGGGGGAACCAGGACAAAGGATCAGGGTCAGAAAACATGGACTTGGTAACAGAAATGAAGTTTGGGATAGTATGATAGAATCTGCACAAACAGTGATTTATTTATTCATATCAAATACCTTTTATAAAAAGTATAAATGCAGGCTATACATGTGTACCTCATCAGATGGGATGCACAGGAATCAGATTGATTACATCTGTGAAAGGAATTATTGGAGAAGTTCAATATCAGCAGTTGAAACTAGGACAGGTGATGATTGCTGAACAGACCATCAGCTACTCACATGCAAGTTCAAATTAAACCTACAGAAGGTCAAATCAAATACACAGGGATCAAAATTTGAACTTGAGGTTATCCCACCTGAATTTAAAAACCAAATTAAGAACAGATTTGAGACCTTGAACACTAATGTATGAAGACCAGATGAGCTGAGTGAAGATATAAAAAATATTATCCATGAAGAACGTAAAAGGTCATTAGAAAGACAGAAGACAAAGGAAAGAACAAAACAGATGTCAGAAGAGACCCTGAATATTACACTAGAACAGTGAGAAGCCAAAGCAAAAGGAAGAAATCAAGATATTAAGGAGCTGAACAGAAAATTTCAAAGAGCAGCATGGAAAGGCAAAGCAAAGAATTATAATGAAATGTGCAAGGAGCTGGAGTCAGAAAAATCAAAAGGGCTGAACTTGTTCAGCTTTTCTTAAGCTGAAGGAACTGAAGAACATATTCAAGCCTCGAGTTGCAATACTTAAGGATGCTTTGGGTAGAATATTGACTGATCTAGGAAGCATTAAAAAAAGATGAAAGGAGTATACAGAGTCTCTGAACCAAAAAGAATTGGCTGACACAAAAGAATTTAAAAAAATAATGATCAAGAGGGGATGGTGATGAAGGAGGGAGTGCAGGCTGCTCTGAAGGACTTGGCAAAAAAACAAAGGCCCTGAAATTGATGGCATACCAAATTGTCATATTTTAACAAAGAGATGCTGCCCTGGATGTGCTCACCAGGTTGTGCCACGAAATCTGGAGGAAAACTACATGGCCAGCTGACTGGAAGAGATCTATATTTATTCCCATTTTAAAAAAAAAGTGACCCCACAGAGTGTGGAAATTATCATACAACATCACTCATATCACAAGTAAAATTCTGTTGTTGTTGTTGTTATGTGCCATCGAGTC
>NW_006399807.1:7671357-7673324 GCF_000299155.1 Elephantulus edwardii | reverse complement strand
GGGGTAACAGGAGTAATTGTGTTGGAGTCAGTGAGACTGGCTCAGGACAGGGCAGGCTTCAGAGATGTTGTACAAAGGGTCACTATGAGTCCCAGGGAACTCAATGGTATATAACAACAACAACAACATATTTGTGAAAGCATGTAAGCCAGCCACTTCATGCCTTATGTCTTAATCTCCCTAATTTTAGTTGTTCTGATGGGTACCAACCTTATCCTGCCTCTGAAGGCAAATAAAAGTTAAAAAAAGTCAAAATCCTTTTCTCTCTCTCTCCCTCTTTCTTCCAAATGTAAATATATTCAGTCAAAAGTCCAAGGAGTGTCTAAAAATCCATTCAAATACAAATCTCCCCAGAGTACTGGGTGGGGCTTAATCTTTCCCCAGGCTAAATCTCATGCCCTCTACCAAATTCTATAATTTCAAAAAGCATTTTTCAGGACAAATTTTCCCCTTTTAGTATACTCAAACTGCATAATTTAAAGTCAGGAAAGGTGTGTGTCAGGGCTGTATCCTTTCTCCATAACTGTTTAATATGTATGCTGAGAAAAATTATTTGAGAAGCTAGATTCTATGAAGAAAAACTCAATAATCTTCATTATGTGACTGACACAACTTTGCTGAAAGTGAAGAGGACTTAAAGCATGTGCTTCAGAAGGTTAAACACTATAGTCTTCAAAATGGATTGTATTTCTTTTAAAAAAGGATTTCATCTCAACTTCAAGAAAACAAAAATCCTTGCCTCTGGACTGATAGGCAAAACATGATGAATGGAGAAAGAACTGAGACTTTCAATTATTTCATCTTACTTATACCTACAATCTTGGTACCAGCAGTCAGGAGATCAAGAGATGTATAGCACAAGGAAAGTCTGTAGTTGGGGACCTTTCAAAATTCTTGAGGAGAAATGATATCATTTTGAGGTCTAAGACGCATCTGATTCAGGCCATAAACTTTTCAGTCACTTGCTATGCACCTGAGAGCTGGACAATGACTAAGAAATGACGGAATTCATGCCTTGGAACAGTGGTGTCGAAGAAGAGTGCTGAAGATCCTATGGACTGTCAAAACAACAAACACATGTCTTAGAGAGCAGCCAGACTGCAGATGACACGATCTTACTTATCAAAACTGAAGAGGACCTGAAACATCTGCTGTAGAAGGTCAAGGACTGTGGTCTTCAATATGGATTGAAGCTAATCATAAAGAAAAGAAAGATTCTTACCACTGGGCCAATTGGCAGCACCATGATAAGTGGAGAAGAGATTGAAATTGTTAACAATTTCACCTTGCTCCGTTCTACAATCAACACTCTTAGCAGCAGTGGTCAAGAAACAAAAAAGATTAACTGCATTAGGAAAATCTGTTATGATGGATCTCTGCAGAGTGCTAAAGAGCAATAAAGTCAATCTAGAGTCTAAGGTGCACTAGATCCAGGCCATGGTCTTCTCAATTACTTGCTATGCATCAGAGATTTGGATAATGAATGAGAATGACAGAAGAGGAATTAATGTCTTTGAGATGTGGTGTTGGAGAAAAGAATTGAACATAACATGGACTGCCAAAAGAACAAACAGATTTATCCTAAAGAGGGTGAAACCAAGTTTCTCCTTGGAGGCTCTGATTTTGAAGCTCCATCTCACATACCTTGGGCATGTTTCCAGGAGGGACCAATCCTTGGAGAAGGAAACCAAACTTGGAAGGGTGGAAGGACAGTGCAGGGAAGACCCTGGATGAAATGGATTGACACAGTAACTGGGATAATGGAGGTGGGAGTGTCGGAAACAGTCAGACTAGCTCAGGATAGGGCAGGCTTCAGAGCTACTGTAAGTAGAATCACCATGAGTACGAGTTGATTCAATAGCACGTAACAACAATATCAATAACAACATAAAAGAAATATCAATATCCTATAAACTTAAATCAGTAAGAACTTTAATGATTTTTACTATATACATATTGCTTACATT
>NW_006399807.1:7668967-7671257 GCF_000299155.1 Elephantulus edwardii | reverse complement strand
TATTACAAAACTTTAAAAAACCAAAATGCAACATCCTAAAAACCCCAAAATTTACTATTGATACTAATTTCCTAGGAGTTTGCTGTGCTACTTACCATACACAAGAAATTAAAGAACCATTAAATATTTAGAAACATTCAACATCAGAAGCTTTAAAATCTAACTGTATGTAGTAGCCTCTCAGCTACAAGCTGCATTTTACAAAAGTATTTCTCTAAGAATCTTTATCACCTATACAAAATTCTGTACAGTTTTTATACTGAAGCTAATATTGAGCTGCACTTGAATTCACATTCTTAGCTAACAATTGCCTGAGCACACACGCATACTCCACATTTAAGACAGCCATTTATTCTTCATCTTCATCCTCTTCCTCCTCATCTTCATCTTCTTCTTCCTCTTCCTCCTCCTCATCAAACATTATTCATTTTTTACAGTATATCTTAACATTACTATTATGGAAAAAAAACCCAGAAATAGCAATATTCCTGAAGATAAATCAACAAAAACCTTAACATATAAACTTTTTTTTTACTTATAAACTTTTTAAGGAATTCCCAGTTTCAAGGACGTTCTCTACCCTTAACTTATCTCATTCATCTGCATATAACCTCAGAGCTCTATTCTTTGTCTCTGGATAAAAGCCCCTTAACTTTCTTCCATTCTTAGTAGCAGCAAAAGTAGCCATTTTAACTGTACTTCCCAAGTCCCTAACTTCTTATTCTTACAAAACCCTATACTTCCATGAGTTTGGAGCCATCACAATGAATATAATTTCTGACTCCAACCTAGGGCAGCATGCAGGGGGCCATATCTGACCTTTATCAACTTCACAAACTGTCCCTGTAAACAGCATTAACAACACAAAACCAATTCCCACATGGTCAGACATGTCCCCCATGCTCCCATCCTTCTTTCTACTCATCCCAACACCAATTTTACTGCTTTACTGGGCCCGATATCTCATGAGATATCTCACAGACCACACAGAACCTCATAGGGAAGTCAAAAGGTTATAATTCAGGTTACTAGCAGAATAAAAGGGAGCCTTGGTAGTCTAACGGGAAGAAGATGCACTGAAATCCTGAAGGCACATGGTTCAAATCTACCAGCTGATCCATAGGAGAAAGATGGACAAATTCCTCCTGTGTGGTTAACTGCCTTTAAAAACACATTAGATGATCAGCTATGGGTTGGTTCACAATCAACAGTACACAACAACAATAGCAACAGTATACACTTAGAATTTCTTCTGAATGTGCTTACAGGCATATTAGCCTTGAGGCCAGTAATAAAGAGGCCACAAAACTCTCAGTCCTGCCAAGTATGGCTCTCCCTCCCCTAAGTTGTCCAATAACTTTGGGCAAAGGCTCTTAGCTCTGGTTCTGTCTATAGGGTTTAGTAGTCTCAAGGTCAACTCTTTTTCTCTGGTTCTCCACTATAGCTGTTGGTCCTATAAGCCCTAGTCTGGCGGGCACAAGAAACTCTGACCCAGAAGGACTCATTGCATTCTCTTGCTTCTTTACTCATAGTGAGGTTTCTCCCATTTTGCTGGTGGGTTTGTTCAATTTAATAGCAAAACTAGCCAATCCCCTTGGGGAACAGAGAGACTAGCCAATTGCCTTGTAGATAAGCTAACATGCCATTTTTTCTAGCCAATTGCCTTGTAGATACGCTAACATGCCATTTTTTTTCACAGTCCCACCTATATACATGGTAAAGTCAAATTCAATGGCTAGGAAAACCATTTTGAACAATAAACTAACCACAAGCAAAGTGCTTAGAGATGGCACCTACCTGTCACCTCAAGTTCTTCTAAAAAACTATTAAAAAACAAAACCAAACCCAAAAATCACTGCCACAAAGTAGATTTAGAATCTTAGATGGTGACCCTGCTTTAAGTCAGTCAAACTGTACATCATCATAGGAAGAGGTTGCCCATGATTTTGTGGAATAACTGGTGAGTCAGATCATCTGATACATTACACAAACACAGCCAGAGCTCCTTTAAAAATTATAAAATGCATTGCCATTGAGGAGAAAATGACCCATAAATTATCTGGCCCTCAAGTAGGTTTTTAGGAGGCTAAAGTAATGCAGGAGGAAATTGTTAGGT
Source organism: Elephantulus edwardii (assembly GCF_000299155.1). NCBI lineage: Eukaryota > Metazoa > Chordata > Mammalia > Macroscelidea > Macroscelididae > Elephantulus > Elephantulus edwardii. The sequence continues at coordinate 7,669,141 of NW_006399807.1, read as the reverse complement.
CCATAAATTGCCTCCCAAAAAACCCCCAACTCACGTGTGCAAACAGCAAGAGTGTTTTATTTTGCTGAACAAACTCCAGCATGTAGGGGTCTACCATTCAATAGAAATGACAACCCCAGGTGAGGACACACAGGCCTTTGTATGGGTTGAAATGGGGCTCTTTGACCAGGGTGA
>NW_006399807.1:7667740-7668537 GCF_000299155.1 Elephantulus edwardii | reverse complement strand
TGTACCACCTTTGGGATATCAAACCAGCTCTGTATGAACTCACCACCAGAGCTCCCATTTAGAAGATGGTAGTACAATGATATCTGCAATGTTTTGTATAAGACTTATTTTCTACCTAGGTGAGAGGTGGAGGTGAGTAAAGAGGTGAGGTGGGAAAGTGGGGTCCCAGGAAAGAAGATATCCTTCTACCAAAACAGCCTGTAAGAGAATGTAAGTGTCCTGCAGACAGGGACTTCGTGATGTTTACACTTTGTCTTTCTGTCCTCAATCTAACCTGGTGTCTGGTACAGAGAAGACACTCAGTATTCGTTTATCTTAGTTATTTACCACTACTATACCAGAAATGCCTTAAGTAGACATCTTTAACAAGGAAATTTATTTTTCACTATTTTAGAGTGAAAAGTGAAGACTTTCTTTCTCTGTTGGCTGAAGGGAAAGTGTACTTTCTATTCAGTTTCTGTTTTCTAGTTCCTGGGGAGCTCCATGTGGCTTTGGATCTGTCTTCCCCTCCTCCATCTTTACTTGCTTAACTTGTTGCTTTTCAATTTCATATGAAATTAACTCAAAGACATTCTACACTAATTCTGCTTCATTAACATCACAAATACAACCTATTCTCAAAGGGGATGATAACCAAAATCAAAGAGGTTCACATTGACAGCCTTTTTACAGGGACACAAATTCAATCTATAGCAAGTTGAATAAGAAAATGAATGTGTGAAGGAGTGAAGGGAAGTTTCTTATTGTAGCTTAAACAAATGATTACCAACTTGTTGTTATTGTTGTTGTTGTTGTTG
>NW_006399807.1:7661344-7662590 GCF_000299155.1 Elephantulus edwardii | reverse complement strand
TGTTTTACAAAATTGATCACCAGTGGACTAATTCTTTACTGAAACAAACCACTTCATCTTTCTCCCAGAATGGCTGGTTAATTTCAACCATTGACCTTCCACTTAACAGCTGAATTCCTTACCTCAATTTTAAACCCTGTATTTTTTCTCAGGATAAATGTTATTAGTATTTGAATTACTTTTTGTAATGTCCATTAATTATTGTTGCTGTTGTTATTGTCAGTTGCCACTGAGTCAACTAAAACTCATTGTCAACCTATGAACAATGGACCAAAAACTTGCATGATCCTGTACCACCCTCACAATCTCTACTGTGACGGAATCGATTGTTGCAGTCACTGTGTCGATCCATTTCATTGAGAAAGTCTGTTTTTCTTTCATTGACCCTCCACCTTTCTAAGGGTGATGCCCTTTTCTAAGGACTGGATTTTTCTGACAGCATGCCGAAACTGTGTGAAACAAAGTCCCACAACTGTTGCTTCTAAGGAGCACTCTTGTTGCATTTCTTCCAAGATAGATTTATTTGTTTGTTCTTTTGGTAGTCAATGATATATTCCGTACTCTTTGTCAACATCTCAGTTTTTCTGTGGTCTACCTTATTCATTGTCCAACTTTCACATTCATTTCAAGCAAGTGAAAACACAGTGGTTTGGGTCAGGCACACCTTAGTCTTAAAAGTGACATCCTTGAGTCATTGGGGTTTTCTGTGTACACTATTATATCATCTGCATTTAGTGATAGTTTAACCATTTCTTTGCCTATCTGGATATCTTTTACTTCCTTCTCTTGTTGTATTGCCCTAGCAAGCACTTCAACACAATATTGAAAACAAGTGGTGGCGGTGGACATCCTTGTATAGTCCCTGTTTGCAAGGAAACTGTTTTTAGTCTTTCTCCATTAAAAATGATGTTGGCTCTTGGTTTTGCATATATACTTTTCACTATGTTGAGGCAATTCCCTTCTATTCCAATGTTGCTGAGTGTCTTTATTAGGAAGAGTTGTTGGATTTTGTTAAATGCCTTTTCTGCATCAATTGCTAAGATCATATGGCTCTTGTTATTTACTTTGTTAATATAGTGAATTATTCTGGTTGTTTTTCTTATGTTGAACCATCCTGCATACCTCTTATGAATCCCACTTGGTCATGGTGAATTATTTTTTATGTGCTTTTGGATTCTGTTGGCTCGGATTTTGTTATGGATTTTTGCATCTATATTCATCAGAGATATTGGTCTGTATTTTTCTT
>NW_006399807.1:7653020-7659574 GCF_000299155.1 Elephantulus edwardii | reverse complement strand
CAGGAGCAATAACTTTGCAAATTATTACCTAACTTGGGAGGGACTGGAGAGCATTATGCTGAGTGAACTCAGTCCCACAAGGATAAATACTATATAAGACCGTTACTATAGAATGAGTATAATGATCCAGGAGCGATGGGCTGGGAGAGACTGGAAGCAGAGGGATGTGGAAGTACAGAGAAAAGAGGAGATTAATCATTGGGTTGTACAATTTGATGGGTGGGGGCATGAGGGAAATTGAGAGAGTTTGTTCTAATTTGTATTAGAATTTTGTAAATAAACTAATGAAAAGAAAAAAGAATGACATCTTTGTTCTTAGTACCTTAAAGAGGTCCTGTCTGGTGGCATAGTCTTTAGGAAATTACACTGCTAACCCAAAGGTCACAGCTTTGGTGGTTTGACTTTGCCAACTGCTCCTTAAGAAAAAGATAAACTAAAAAGAAGAAAAAGATGAACAACCTCCTTCTGTATAATTTATACCTTTAGAAACCCACTGGAGGGTCACCCATGGATTGGTTCTTAAAATGAATTGGGGGACCTGAGCATTAGTTAGTAATATATCCGTGTGAATCTCTGTATTCAGATAGTAAAATCATGGCAATGTGGGAGATCTATTCTTTTGTAGGAATTACTCACAAAAGTACTTGAAGGTAATGGGGCATCAGACTAACATCTTGTTTTAAAATATTATTTCATCTTGATATACATTTGTAGTTATCTCAAAATAGAAAACATTAACAAAACTTCTTAGTTAAATGCCATGGAGAACTTCCTACTCTTTTTCTGTAAGAGTTAACGAGAGGAGTTATTATCATGATAACATGATTAAAGTTAAATAAGACCTTTGTGCCCCCTGGTTTCTGGCAAGACTCCATAAATGCTTTTTATTCACTGGAATGTAAATATTATCTGACTTGCCCTTCCCTTTGTCACTGAGAAAGATGTTAATCAATACAATATTTTGAATGCTTAAGTACAGGAATGCATCATTTAACATTTATTGGACAATGTCCCACAGCTATATGTCCAGGATCTCACAGGTTATAATAAAGTCTAAATATCTCAATGAGAGAACTGGTCTTAGAAAGCGTACCTCTGATAAGTAAAAACATTCACTCTGTCTCTCAAATGATCTTATATAAGGCCTGGCCTTTGGGCAGAAGGAGGAGGGAGTCCCAGCACTCATCCTCTGATGATTGTCCTGTGGGTCTGATGCTGCTGCCTCACTAGACCTAGATGTCCTTTGTATGGTACTGAGACCTGAAAGATGGTTCTCCCAACTTTGTGGCTGCTGAGATGTCCGGGCTGCTATTGTGCTGGGCTGCACTGTCTATGTTGGGTGGTGTGCACACATGAACAACAACCATACTGAAGTGGCAGCTGTAGAACCAATGTTTTCACCAGTTCCTCTGTTCTTATGCAGATGTCCAGGTGAGAGTCACTACCTGGTTACTGTCCTACACACCTTTCCTGTACATACAGGGTGATTGTGCAACATCCAAATCAGAAAATACTCTTTCACAGAATGAACTGTGGTATTAAGCAGCACGTATTGGTATTTAGGGAGCTCTGGTGGCCTAGTTGCACTGTCAGTGAAAAGGCAAGTGGTTCAGATCCACCAGATCCTCCTTGTGAGAAAGATGGGCAATCTTCTCTCGTGTGATTTATAGCTTCTGAAAACCCATGGTGGGTCAGCTATGAGTTGGTTCCAACACAACAGCACATGTTGTTGTTGTTGTTATGCGCCATCGAGTCGCTTGCGATTCATAGCGACCCTATGTACAACAGCTCTAAACTCTGCTCTGTCCTGTGTCAATTGCACCATCTCTGATACACCCATCCCAATTAACCCAGTCACTGAATCAATCCACCTCATAGAGAGCCTTCCCCTCCAGCGCTGTCCCTCCACCCTCCCAAGCATGATGTCCCTCTCTAAGGACTGGTCTCTCCTCACAACATGTCCAAAGTAGGTCAGACGAAGCCTCAGAATCCTTGCCTCCAAGGAGCCACCTGGTTTAACCTTTTCTAGGATGAATCTGTTTGTTTTCCTAGCAGTCCATGGTACCCTCAATACTCTTCTCCAGCACCACAGCTCAAAGGCATCAATTCTCCTTCTATCCTCCTTGGCCATTGTCCAACTCTCTGACGCATAACAAGTGATAGCAAAGACCATGGCCTGTATCAGATGCACCTTAGTTTCCAGAGAGATACCACTGCTCTTCAATACTTTGGAGAGGTCCACGAAAGCAGACTTTCCCATGGCAATACTCATTTTCATTTCTTGGCTACTGGTGCCAACAGCACATACAACACCAATAATCTGTATTTACGTCAACAAGATTGGTTTTCCTCAGCTCTTATTAAACACTTTTGTGAACTGTAAATTTCTTTCTCATTCACTCCAAGACTGAATCAAAACTTTTGAGGCTTTATAAATTTGTTCCACAGAGGGCTGCCCATAAGAGGATCAATTCCACCTGAAAGGAAAGTCTTGGAGCGGGATTGCACCCACTCAAATATTCACTAGGATGAGGTTGATGATTTGGGAAAGCTAGACTTGTTTCTGAGAAGATAAGATAATGCGGCCTTAAATCTGAGAAGGGAGACAACCTCTGATGAGGAGAAATCTGGTGCTTTGGAGATCGGAGAGGAGGCATTCTGGTGGGAGACAAAGGTCAGGAGACTAGTTCAGGGCTCTGATTCCTGTTGGAGAGGTTTAATTTAGACTTCCTTTTTGAATAAGGCGTGGCATGAATTTCTGTTATGAGTGCAGCTGCTCAAAGGAGCCAGATTAGACTAAAGTATCCCTTGCGTTGAAACCATTTCTTTCTTTTTTTAAAGTAGGAACCATACAATTTACCGAAGACCAATTTGGTTCTAACCTCTAGGAAGTTCAAAGTCAAAATTATGGCTTGTGAACCCTCCAATTAGCTGATCTCATCTCCCCCTTCAAAGGCACTGAAGGTCCAAAGGGCAGCATCCCGGATTTTCTCCAGGATCCTGTTTGTCTCTCTTCCACTCATTATTTAATCTTCAGATTTTCCCTCCATGGCATCTCCTCTCTGTTTAAATTTCTCAAATTTATTCTATGTTTCAGGTAAATGCTCTTATATTGCTAGTCCAGTCCTTCTCCTCTTCTCACATAACATTCGTCAACATCCTCCTGGATGTATAGCGAATCTGTTCCTCCATGGACCATCCCTTCTCAGCATTCTTTGAAGGTTCTTTTCCTCCAGTTAATCCATTAAATATTACTCTTTTCAAGATTCTATTCTCACCTCCTTTTCTTACTCCATCCAGACTCAAAACACACTCATTCCAAAGGAGCTACAGAGGGAGGCCAAGTAACCTGTGCCTCTCTCCAAAATGTACGCATATTTTCATATATGCATTTTTGTAAATATTTGTAAATTTTTTGCAATTTGTGAATATTTTCGCATAAGTATTTTTCTATTAGGAAGTCAATGGCTTTCCCTATAGTCTCTATGCACAAAGTGGTTCACACAGTTAACTCTTGCACATGTTAATGCTAAAAAAAGTCCACATTTTCAGGTCAAATTTGTCCCCAAGCTCCAGTCGTTTTTTCATCCAACATTATTCTAGAGACATCTTTAATGTGACACATCCAAAATGGAAGTCATCCTCTCTGCCTCTAAACGTCTCCCAGTTTTGTTATCTTACTGGCCAGCATCCCACCAATTTATTTGTCCTAGTAGAAAATTTCAGTCACTTTAAGCTTCTTTCTCTTTCTTTCACCTCCTCTCTCTCTTTTTACCAAATCGAGTTCCAGAATCCAGAATTTCTCCTCTCTTTCATTGATCTGTTTCTCTCAGTCTCATGGAACAACCCTCTCTTCTCCCTGCCAATAGGACAATCTTAAAGCATTTTCATACTAGAACTAGAGTGAACTTTCCTAAATGCTAAGGTACTCATTTTCCTCCACCTGCTTAAATTCTTTAACAATAGTACCTAAAAGTCTTTTTAACAGGATAAGAAGTCATAAATTCCTAGCCTGCTTTCCACCTCCCATTTCTTCATTCCCCTCATCATTCCCTTTATTTTTGTCTTCTATGGTCCAATGTTGAACTATTTAAAGATCCTGAAAGGTGCCAAGATGTAGTAGACTATGAGACTTTGCACACATTAATGCTTCAGAATCCCCTGAATCTAAATCCTCCCACCCAATGGATAGCACAGTAACAAGTATCTATTGGTCTTGGTTCCAAAGGGTAACAAATTCTCTAAATTAGAAGTATATATCCAAGAACCATGTCTCTGCAAAGTTGCAGGTTAGAATTGGACAAATGGGAAAGAGATACAAAATTTAGAAAAAGGCAATAAAGCAGGAGCCTGTGTTCCATTGTAAGTGGAGGTGATAAGAGATGGGTGGAGAGGTGCTGATGAATTATAATTTCCCCTGTCCTCCCCAAACCACGTCCAGCTCTTCTGAATGTCATCTTTGCAGTACAACAACAAATCTGGTCTATTTACTTCCCTATTGTGAACTCACAGAAACAATCTCTACAAAGAAACATCCTTCCAAAGACACCAGCCTTCCTCATAGTCCCAGCCCATCAGCTAGATGGACAGCATTCAGGGTTCCTGGAACATTCTGACTTATCCATCCATGGCAGCACTTCAAAAGGAAGTTTTGAGCAATAACTCAGAAGGATTGATTGATAACTTTTATTTGAACCTCTAAATCTCTTTTCTAGACCTTGACTACCCTAAATTTTTCCACATTTGTCCACCTACGTCCTGGAGAGGGTTAAACCGGGTGGCTCCTTGGAGGCAAGGATTCTGAGGCTCCGTCTGACATACTTTGGACATGTTGTGAGGAGAGACCGGTCCTTAGAGAGGGACATCATGCTTGGGAGGGTGGAGGGACAGCGCAGGAGAGGAAGGCCCTCTAGGAGGTGGATTGATTCAGTGACTGGGATAATTGGGATGGGAGTGTCAGAGACAGTGCAATTGGCACAGGCCAGAGCGGAGTTTAGGGCTGTTGTACATAGGGTCGCTATGAGTCGCAGGTGTCTCGACGGCACATAACAACAACAACAACAACCTTTAATTAAGCTTTTTAAAAAATATTTACATGGCAAGCAGAAAACAAAGGCAATTTTAAAAGTTCACATTTGCATAACTTCCAATCTTTATTTTTATCCCCTTAAAGTCTCTGCTTAGGAGTGGTATCTTACATACTTATTATACGGACTGTTGAATGAAGTGGATAGATTTGTGACTAGAGACCTCAAGAAATTTTTTACTTAACTGAAGTCAGTGAGCAAGGTGAAATTGAGACCACTCTATATAGGTCAAACAAGTTACTCCTCCTTCCCCAAATGTGACTATACGTGGATATATACTTATATATATAAACAAACCAAGAATCAATGTCAATTCCAACTCATAGAAACCCTCCATTGGTTTTCTAAGGCTGTCAATTTCAACAGAAAGAGACTATATATCTAGTTCTGTGTATCAACTGGTGGATTAAATGTGCTGACCCTTTAGTTAGCAGTCCAGCATTGTAATCCACTATGTCACCAGGACTTTTATATGTGTGCATACACAAGAATGCTGAAACAGAATGGAAACACACAAGATGCTGAAATTGAATCAGAACAAGCTAAAATAGTAAGGAATCTTCAAACTATAAAGAGAAATCTAGATACATGTTTTAGACTGTCACTTTCTATATTAAAATAAATTCTCAGTATGATTTAGATTTCCAGGACACACACACGCACACACACACACACACACACACGTGCACGAGTGCGTGTACACACACACACACACACACACACACACACTTACTTTGGAATCAGCATGAAGCATTTCTAGTATGTCCTGTATGGTCTTTATAAGTTTGGATGAACTCAAGAGCAACAGACTTAGTTTAGATTTATATCTACTTGTATAGAAAACTTTGGTGGCCTAATGGATAAGGAGTTCCACTGCCAAACTAAAGAGAGACAGTTCAAATCTGCTAGCTGCCCCTCAGGAGAAAGGAGAGCCAATCTCTTCCTGTATGATTTACAGCCTCTGAAAACTTGCTGGAAGGTCAGCTATGAGTTGGTTTCAACTTGAACAGTCATCAGTTGAGTTTTGAGTTTTGCATATATGCTCACTCCTCACTTATGTTCCAAAGATCAGATGATTATGTAAAAAATGATATAATGTGAAAATGGAGGATAAGCATATCATTATATAACTGTCAAATTACACTATGAAATACCTGGGAAACTACTGATAATCATGACACAGAGGAGTTGACAGATAGAATCTTAACCTTCATAGCTAGTATTACTCTTCCCTCACATCTTCCCATTCATTATTCTGTTATTGTGCAAACAGATTTTTCCTATTACCATAAAACGTATCAGATAATCAGATACTTGATAATCAAGGAGTTGATAATCAAGGTGTATTTCAATCAATGACTTATTCATAGCAAATACATTTTTAAGAGACATAAACACAGTTTATATACTTGTATTTCACCTGATGGTATGCATAGGAATCAGATCGACTACATCTGTGGAAAGAAC
>NW_006399807.1:7585447-7650954 GCF_000299155.1 Elephantulus edwardii | reverse complement strand
CAGAGTTTAGGGCTGTTGTACATAGGGTCGCTATGAGTCGCAAGCGACTCGATGGCATATAACAACAACAACACAACATTTCAATGAAAATAACCTTGAGCAAGCTTTGTTATTTTACTTCAATCACCACCATTAGGCTTTCGAATACTAATGCCTTCTTGTGGGTATACTTCCTGGATTTCAATGGCTTCTTTAGACTGAGAAGAAATGCTTACACATCACAGATAGGGATCAGTTCCTTTTATGATCATGTCTGTTGGTCATTCACTTTGTGAACACAAGGCTTAGATTCATCCCACTTGTCACTGCATTCTGACCAGGCACTTTTGTTAACTCGGTGGTAAGGAATTGCACTGCCAAAGCAAAGGTTTATGGTCTGAATCCACCAGCTGCTCCATGGGGAAAAGATGATAAATTCCACTTGTGTGATTACCTCTGAAAACCCAATGGAGACAGGCTTGGAAGCAGGACTGGCATCACTCCTTAAACAACATGCTTTTTTGGAAACTCTATGAACTAGTCGTATTTGACAAGATGGCACCTAACAACAAGATAGATAGATGATAGATAGATAGATAGATAGATAGATAGATAGATAGATAGATAGAGATATGGATAGATATAAAGATGGTATAGAGACACAGAGATAGAGAGATAGAGATGATAGAGATAGAGATAGAGATAGAGATAGAGATATATACCCATTACTAGCATGTAAACACTATATGGTTTAAAATCAGGAAAGGTGTACATGAGGAATGTATCCATTCTCCACATTGATTCAATCTGTTTGCTGAATAAATCATTCTTTTTTAAAATTTCTTTTAAAAGAACCAGGTATATTTTTATTTTCTTTCAGTCCATAAAATATCTTTATAAATTATAGATGACAACATTGAGGTACACACAAGGAAACTATGCCATTATAGCACACTACATGATATAATAACATATAAATGTAGAATATATACTTTAAAAATTGTTAAGGATCTTTCCTACATTTCTTTTAAAATGTTGTATTGGTTTTCATACAAAATATGCATAAATTGTGTTTCATTTCATGAACATTGTGTTTCATACATTTCTTCATTCACATTGTGTTTCATAAGATCATTCCTATACACTGTGTTTTATAAAATTAATCACCATTGATCTATGCCTACTATCACCTCATCTTTTCAGGACCCCACTATATCCATCCTAATTCCTTCAGACCCTCCCTCTTCCCACTAAACTCCGAGACTCTGTGATTTCCTTCTTTCTCCACCTTTAGCCCCCTGACTCCTCCCTTTCCCTTTCTGGATTTTTATTTCATCTTACTAGTTATCCTTCCACTTTTGCAATAATGGTCTTATGCAGTATTTGTCCTTATGAGCCTGAATTAATTCACTCAGCATAATGCTCTCTAGCCTCTTCTACATTCTATTTAATTAAATCCTTGGTCCTGACTATTCCATTATAGGAAAGTATCAAAATTTCTCAATCCATTGATTTGTTAAAATTTGAGCTTTCCCCATTTTCTTGCTATAGTGAATAATGCTGCTGTGAACATCAGTGTACTCCATTTGTGTCTCAATTCTGTTTTCCTTGCACTATATTCCTAGTAGTGGCATAGCTGGGCCATATAACAGTTCTAGATTCACCTTTTTTGAGGAAACACCAAACTGCCTTTCAGAGTAGTTGTACCATTTTACAATGTCACCAACAGTGTGTGCAAGTTCCAATCACTCCACACCCTCTCCAACATTTATTGCTTGCATCCTGTTAAACTGCCACAGCTACTGAGGTGAGATGGTATCTTATTTTGGTTTTGATTTGCATCTCTGTAATTACCAGTGATTTTGAGCAAATAATTCTTGAAGACTCACTCATCAACAACCTGCATTACACATATGACACAACCATGTTTGCTGACAATGAGGAGGATTTGAAACACTTACTATATAAGATCAAGGACTTGTAGTAGTAGTTGTTACGTACTGTGGAGTTGACTCCGACACATAGTAGCCTTATGCACAACAGCTCTGAACCCTACCCTATCCTAAGCCAATCTCATTGTCTCCAACACACCTACTCCCATTGTTTTAGTTACTTGTCAAGTCATCTTATCCAGGGTCTTCTTCTCTTGCACTGTCCCTCCACCCTTCCAAGAATGATGTTCTTCTCTAAGGACTGGTCCCTCCTGGAAGCATACACAGAGTATGTGAGATGAATCTTCAAAATCCTTGCCTCCAAGGAGCAACTTGGTTTCACCCTCTCCAGGGAAAACCTATTTGTTTCTTGGCAATCAATAGAATGTTCAACACTTTTCTTCAGAATCATAACATAATATAACATAACCATAAAGACATTGATTCTTCTTCTGTTATCCTTAGTCATTGTTTAGTTTTATGATGCATAACAAGTAATTGTGAAGACCATGAACTGGATCAGGTGCATCTTAATCTCTAGACTGACATCATTGCTCTTTAGCACTCTGGCAAGGCCCTGACAGATTTTCCTAATGCAATTCATCTTTTGATTTTCTGACAGCTGATGCCAAGAATTTGGATTACAGCTCAACATCAAGAAAACAAAGGTCTTCATCACTGGACCAACAAATAACATCATGATACATAGAGAAAAGATTGAAGTCATCAATGACTTAGTCCTGCTTGGATCTACAATCAACGCCCTTGGTACCAGAAGTCAGGATATTAATAGACACAGTGCACTGGGGAAGTCTGCTGTCAGGGACTGCTCCAAAATATTGAAGCACGGTGATATCAGTTTGAAGACTAAGGTGTGTCTGATCTAGGGCAGGGTCTTTTCCGTCACATGCTATGCATCTGAGAGCTCAGCAATGAATAAAGATGACAAAAGAATTGATGTTTTTGTATTGTGGTGTTTGAAAAGAGTACAGAATATCCCATAGACTACCACAAGAACAAACAGATATGTCTTGGTAAAAGTACAACCATAATGCTCCTTGGAGGCAAGGATGGAGAGGCCTCACCTCTCATACTTTGGGCACATTGTTAGGAGAAGCTATTCCTTAGAAAAAGATATCATGCTTAAAAAGGTGGAGTGTGGCTGAAAGAAATAAAGACCCAGCATATAGATTGACACAGTGACTGCAACAATATGTTAAAATGTGTCAGAGACGTCAGGGATGGTGCAGGATGGAATACAATCCAGGTCTTTTATTCATAGAGTCGTATGAGTCATACTTGACTCAACATCACCAAAGCACCTAACAACAACTACCATCAAGTCAATTTCAGCTCATAATGACCCTTTATCATTTTTCCAAAACTATCTTCAGGGGAGAAAATGCCCATCTTTTCCCCTCAGAGTAGCTGGTAAATACCAACCATTAGGTTGGTAGCACCAAGCCACCAGTGGCTTCCTCTTGTTGTTATTAGATGCAATTGAATCTGCTGTAACTCATAGAGATCTTTGAATTTGCTGTGACCCTTATGTACAATAAAAGGAACCCTGCCTGACCCTGCACTCCCCTACACAAAGCTTAACATGGCTGCTGCAGAGCCAATTCTGGCTTACATATAAAAACTTCCATCAGATTTTTCAAGGCTGTAAATCTTTAGGGGAGTGGAATACCCATGTTTTTTTAAAAAACTGCCTGATAGAGTTGAACCACTGACTTTTTAGTTAACAGCCCAATATGGCACTGAAGTCAATCTGCCAACTCAGGGATCTTACTAAGGATAATTCTTCAATAGCACGTTTTGCAAATCCATATCCATGCAAAAGGTGACACACTGCCATTGAGTCAATCCCTACTCCTGATGATTCTCCATCAGGTTTCCAAGACTACATATCTTTAAGGAGCAACTGCCTATATCTTTCTTCTTCAGAGCGGCTGGTGGATGGATGTACTATACCACTAGAGCACCTTTTACATGGCTTACTACCTTGGAATTAGAGGTTTCTAAGCCTTTGCACCCTAATAATCCACCAGTTCCCCAGAGGGACAAATTCATGTCTGCCAGGGCCAGACATGTCACTAGTGAACAGTAAGTGGTCAAGGAAACATTTATCAATGAATGACTTTGGGGGTCGGGGGAAAATGGAGATTCTAAGACCTTTAGGACTTGTTCACCCGCATCTCTCCCTCTCCTCTCTTCAGGCAACATTTTGATCTCATGACCCACGAAGTAACCTCACAATCGCTTTCCGGGAGGAAGCTTCACTTTTAAAATGGTCTGTTTTCCAGAAAGCCTGACCGCCTGGGGATTTTCCCTGCTCCGCGAAGGTGCTGACAAGCTGGGATGTTCCTGGCATAAGATTTCCTGAGATCATCAGTCCATAGGTGAAACAACAATATATCTCAACAAGAAAAACAGTTTGGCAGAGCTTTAGCTTTTAATGGGAACTGTAGAGGAATAGTGTGATTTTAAACTCTCCCCTACTAATTTTCCATCTATAAAATGGGGTAACTATTATCTACTCTGATCAATCCATAAGAAGTATATGTGCTTTTTTTTAAAATTTTTGTATGTTGTTGTTGTTATGTGCCATTGAGTCGCTTGTGACTCATAGCGACTCTCTTTGGAATCACAGAAGCCAAGGAAGCTTCATATATAGGCTATCAGATCAAGGACAAGACAATGAGAGATGGATGTTGAAGGGAGTGGGTAGAAGTGGATGGGTATCCTGGTGGATGGTGGAGCAGGGAAATAAGTGGGTAAAGATATGTGTGCCAAGAGCAGGGACGACCCTGATAAAATGGTTAACTCCACAATAAGAGATATATCTTTCACTTTTCTGTAAAATGCTGGTCTGTCTGATACTTCTCTATATCTGAACATTCAGACTAAGACAGACTAGGAAAAAGGATTGGCCATCCACTTCTGAAATAGCAGGCCTCCAAAAACCCTATGTACAACAGAATTTTTGTATGAGTGTTATTTTATAATGTTAAAAGGTGTATCTTCTACAGAGGACTAGGTTTGATGGCTATACATGCATGACGCCTTATAATTCCCCAGTCACAGTATCAACTCTGCTCTATTGCCTTCAGCATTTTAGTGGGAATTGCTCCCCATCCCTTCACAATGAGTTTTGTATAGCCCTGAAGCTCAGAGTAAACTCATACTTTATGTTTAGATACAGAGTATGACTTGCCTATAAAGGCATGAAAAATCATCCGTTTGTAGCTCAGATTGATCTGAGTTCAAATCTTTGTAGTTGTTAGGGGTCATGAAGTCAATATCAACCCAATGCACAACTGATTGAAACTGACCGATTCTGTGCTATCCTCAAAATCTCTATTATGCCCAAGCCTATTGTTGCGGTCACTGTGTCAGTCCATATCTGTGAGTGTCTTCCTTTCACTGACTCTTTATTTTTCAAATATAATGTCCTTTTTCAAGTACTAGTACTTGTTGATAATATGCCCCATTGTTGTTGTTGGGTGCCGTTGAGTATGGCTCATAGCAACCCTATGAACAACAGATATGAACCTTGTCCTATTCTGTGTAATCCTCACCATCTCTGACATACTGGGGCCCATTGTCACTGTGTCAATCCGTCTCGCTGAGGGTCTTCCTCTCTTTGGCTAACCTTCTACTTTTCTAAGCACAACATCCCTCTCCAAGGAATATTTGTTCCTAACAACATGCCCAAAGCATGGGAAATGGAGTTTTGTCATCTTTGCCTCCAAGAAGCATTCTGACTGCATTTTCTTCAAGACATGTTTGTTATTTTTGTAGGAAGAAGGGTAGTATCTGTAAAATTGGTTTGTTATTTTTGTAGGAAGAAGGGTAGTATCTATAAAATTGGTTCTGAATTGCTTTATAACTTTCTTATTGGTAGTACTCTATGCAATCACAGCAAAAGATAACTTAATTCATTTTCTGAACTAAATAATTTAAACTGTTGTAAGAAGATTAATGTTGCAAAATGAATACAATGTCATACGTCTAACAAACAAACAAACAAACAAAAAACCAACAAAAGACTATATCCTGAATCAGGTGCACCTTATTCTTCAAACTGACATCATTGCTCTTTAGTATTTTGGAGAGGCCCCTGTCAGCAGACTTGCCCAAAGCAAGTCACTACCTGACTGCTGGTGACTCTATGCCATTTATAGTATCCAGAAACTTGCTAGAAGGTTAGTTATAAGTAAGATGTGATGGCAATGGGAGTGGGGAGGTGTTCCAACCATTGACCCTATATTTAGTAGCTGTATGTGTAAACATAGAATCATCATTATTTATTATTTAACAAATTCCGAGAAAATAACTTCAAAAACATTTAAATCCAAAGGCGAAGGCAGTTCAAATCCCCCAGTTGCTCTGCAGGAGGAGGATGGGCAATCTCCTCCCATGCGATTAATTGCTTCTGAAAACCTGCTAGAAGGTCAGCTGTGGGTCAGTTCTGACTTGTCAATGGCACAGAACAACAAAACATCATTACAGCAAAAGAGGGGGTAGAAATAAAAGATTCCCTGTCCATAGAGAATGATTAATTAGAATCCTAACTCCATTGATTCAGTGATTCTACGTCTAAGAATCTTGTTTACAGAAACACTCTCCATATTAAAAAATGCCCAGTAGTATGTAGACAAAAAAAAATTTACTATGGATTAGTTGAAATGAGAACATTCAGAGACAATATACTCTGGAATTCTAAGTGTTGCTGTGTTCTGTCAAGTTAATCAACTCATAACAAAAACTAAACTCAAACCCCTTGAGCAAGTCTGACTCTTATCAGCCTTTCATGGGATTTCTGTGCTATAAATCTTAATGCAAAAAGAGTGCCTTTCTCTTGCTTTAAGCTAGCAGATCCAAACTACTGAGCTTTCAGTAAACAGCAAAACACGCTGTGTACCACCAGAGCTCCTTAGAGCCCATGTAGACAGGACAAGAGACTTTCCCAACCTGGAAGATAGTATTTGTTAACAAGGGAAGAAAATCCAGCTGTAGACTTCTTTATACTTAAGGTGAGAATATGTTTAATCTTTGAGAAGAAAGAAAAAGGGATAAAACGAAAAGAAAAGGAAATGTTTTATATAAATAGCTATAGATATATAAATTTATATCTGCCCTGGTAGCCAAGTGGTTAATTATCTCGCTGCTAACTAAAAGGTTGGTAATTTGAATCTATCAACTGCTCTGCGGGGAAAAGCTTGGGGAGCTGAACCCATAAAGGTTACAGCCTACAAAACTGTGGGGCAGTCTGTCACATAGGGTCACGGGGAGTCAGAAATAGCTTAACGACACACAGTAACCAATGTGCATAAAGAAAAATATTGGAAGACTGCATACTAAACTATGGAACAACAGGAAATATTTCTTAGCTTGTTCTGTATTTATTTGAATTTATAAAAACATATGTAATTTTCTATATTTCTACCTTTAGAATTAAAAAAATATTTTAAAGAAGAGGATGTCTGTAAATGGAGACTATAACCATTTAAGTAAGCAAACAATAACAATAGAAAAGACCAAATGTACCTGTCTATGTGAAGGTCAAAAAACTTTCATCAAAGATACTGGCTTATAGCTAAGACAGGTCTTCTAAGAATGGTATCCTTTAAAGGGTGACCACAGACCAGAACCCAATCACTAACTTTGTAGGGCCAGTAATGAGAATCACTAACGTGTCTTGAGTGCCTGATATATGTTAGGAATTGTGCTAAGTACTGTTGACAGTATGTCATTTAATCCTTGAGGTAAATCTATGAAATTTATACTATAGTTACTTCTACTTTACAGAATGGAAAAGGAAAGGTCAGTTGTGAATTTAGCTAGAATCATACAGGTAATAAGCAAAGGAGCCAAAAATAAAGCCCAGATCACTAACAATGTTGGCCTCAAATTCATAACCCTTGAGGACAATTGTCTCCATAATTTGTGCTTTTAGTTTACTCACTGTTGTTCAGATTCATGTGTCTTAATTATCTGATGTTAACAAAACTCTTGTTATTACTACTGTTAGTTGCATTTTTAGTTGACTCAGACTCACAGTCAGTGAGTGCAGTGTGTGTACAGGGTAAAACTGCTCCTTAAGTTTTGAAAGGTTGTGTCCTTTTGGTAGCAAATTTTTAAGTCTGTCTTTGGAACTGCCTCTGGGTGTGCCCAGAATATTCACTTTTTAGTCGTCATTTACTCATTGCCCTCAAGTTGGATAGACCCGTCACTGACCTTCTAGTAGGTTTTCAGATTTCCCATTGTTCTCCCTCAGAGCAGCTGTTATTAATCAAGCATTTAACAATTTGTACCACCTCTTATTTTTAGGTGCCATCAAGTACAATGCAGAGAGACACTATGAACAACAGATCTGAACCATATCCTGTGCCAACCTCACAAACTCTAACATACTCTTGCTCATTGCTTCAGTCACTGTGTCAATCTATCCAGTGGAGAGTCTTCCTCTCCTTCATCAACCCTCCACCTTCCCAAGCACAATGTCTGTCTCCAAGGAATAGTCTTTCCCAGCAACATGTCCAACGTATGAGAGAAGAAGCTTCACCATCCTTGTTTCCAAAGAGCCCTCTCACTTCACCTTCTCCAAGACATATCTGTTTGTTCTTTTGATGGCCCATGGTATTCAGTACTATTCTCTAACACCACAGTTGAAGGCATCAATCAATTCTTCTTCTGTCATCCTTAGTCATTGTCTGACTTTCAGATGTGTAGCAAGTGACTGAGCATACCGTGATCTGAATCAGGAGCACTTTACTCCTCACACTAACATCATTATTCATCAGTAATTTGGAGCAGTCTTTGACTACAGACTTTCCCACTGCAATACTTAATTAGATTCTAGAAAACTAAAAACTCGTTCAGTTCTGATACATGTTGTTGTTGTTGTATGCTATTGAGTTTGAAATGACCCAGGCAGTAAATTGTACAAGAGGAAATTGTTCATCCTTCTCCTGCAGAGAAGTTAGTGGATTTCAACAATGTGCCTTGAGGATTGCAGTGCAGTTTTTTACCATTAGGCCACTAGAATTTCCTTTCTGAAAATATAGATGAGTTTAATCTATAAACAAAACACTGACCAAGGAGGATAGAAGGAGAATTGATGCCTTTGAGCTGTGGTGCTGGAGAAGAGTATTGAGAATACCATGGACTGCTAGGAAAACAAACCGATTTGTCCTGGAAAGGGTTAAGCCGGGTGGCTCCTTGGAGGCAAGGATTCTGAGGCTCCGTTTAACATACTTTGGACATGTTGCGAGGAGAAACCGGTCCTTGGAGAGGGACATCATGCTTGGGAGGGTGGAGGGATAGCACAGGAGAGGAAGGCCCTCTATGAGGTGGATTGATTCAGTGACTGGGATAATTGGGATGGGAGTGTCAGAGACAGTGCGATTGGCACAGGAGAGAGTGGAGTTTAGGGCTGTTTTACATAGGGTCGCTATGAGTCGCAGGCTACTCGACGGCACATAACAACAACAACAAAGAAAAAAATTGTAGTAAAACCTTCCCTATTTTAATTTTCTTAAGATTGATGTGCATTGATTTGGCAACTAGTTGTTGAATAGTTCACAACATGCTTCACACTAGCTAAGAGAAAACATGCTTGTGGAAGCAGCAATCAAGAAATCAAATGATATATTGCCTTTTGCAAATCTGTTGCAAAAGACATCGTTAAGGTATTAAAAAGCAAAGGGTCACAGGGAGGGCTAAGGTCTGCCTGACACAGCCATGGTATATTTAATCACTTCATATGCATGTAAAAGCTGCACAGTGAAAAGGACAGAAAAGGACTGATGTATTTGAATTATTGTGTTGATGAATATACCATGGACTGTCAGAAGGTTTGGGAGCTCCGGTGGCGTGGCCCACAGGGAGTCGTCGTGCTAACCCAAAGGTCAAGCCTCTCAGAAGGTTCTAATTCAACAACAGTTCCTTGGGAGAAAGATAGACAATTTCCTCCTTCGTGATTTACAGTCTCTGAAATGCAATACAGAGTCCACTATGACTTGACGGCAATGAGTGTGAGTGAAACAAAATAAAGAAAACTGTCTTTGAAAGAGGAGAGCCAGAATGTTCCTGAGGAGCAAGGCTGGCAAGATTTCACCATATGTGCTTTGGTTGTATTATTAGAAGGAACCAGTCGCCCTAGTCCCTGGACACTGTGTAAAACAGATGTGGAAACCAAAAGTAAGCAAAGAAGCTTTTATTGGAGATCTCATGCTCTCAGGCGAAGTTCTCTGCCCCAAGCTGAAAGGAGACAGAGAGACAGAGACAGACTGGCAGGAAGGATCAGAGAAGTTCATACATGTCATGAAATGGCCTTTTAAAAGACTTGGGGAGGAAGGGGCCGTCTTCTGGGAGAGGAAGTAGTCGTATAGCTTGCGGATTGGCTGCAGATGTTGGGGCTGCTGCTGACACATGATGATGCCATTAAGCAGGCAGTCTCTTGGTAGAAGAAGCAGTTGTGGAGCCTACTGATTGGCTGTGGCGGTTGTCAGAAAGGTAGGTTGTCACCTAGGAGTGAGGCAGCCCCGCAGGGCCTATCAGACATCATGCTTGGTACAAGAGAGAGTGAGTAGAGAGGAAGACCCTCAGTTAGAAGGATTGATACCAAAGTTGCAACAATGGGCTCATATATAGCAATGATTGTGAGAGTGGTACAGGGCAAAATAGTACTTTGTTCTGCTGTATACAAGGTTACTATGAGCCCAAGCAGACTTTCAGCACCTAAAGGTGACAAGAAGGAAGAATATTATGGGAAGCATCCTGTCGCAGGAGAGCACAATGGCTAAGACCAAAGAGACCTAGAGGCAGGCAGGCCTATCTTCAAATTCTGTATTCTCTGCTTATCAACTGAGTGCCTTTGGCTCAGAAAGAAAACCCCTCATTATTCCAATGTGAATGTTTATAGTCCTATGCCATACCGCTATTTTCAGGATAACATTTTAAAATCTGTTGAAATGATTTAGCATATAAGGGGTCTAATATATAGTTGGTGCTTATCCTGTTACAACAGAAATAACACAAATGAATGACTTCAACAAACAAGAGATTTATTCTTGTATAGAAGTTGGAAGAACAAATCCAAGGCATTAGATCTAGGGTAAATTTTTCTTCCTCAGTCACCTATGGAGAAAAGTCCTTGTGTCCTTTCAACATCTATGGGCCCAAACTTCCTTGGGTATCTTCATGGGTCTCGTCATCAGTTTTCTCCTGGCCCAGGAAGTTCTCAGCACAAAGATGTTGGCAACCTTTTTTTGTTAAAGTACACTTGTGCTCCATGGTGTTCTCAGGGTTGATATTTTGGGCACAAATCATAAGATTTTTCTTCTGAGGTGCTTATGGGTGGACTTAAACCTCTGTTCGCAGTCAAACAAAGTAATCATTTGCATGACACTCATTGCTTTCAAGTCAGTACAGACTCATGTTTGACCGTCCGTTGAGTTTCTCCGGCTCTACATTGCAAGGAATGTGTGTGCATGTGTAGGAGGCCACGGAGATTGCCCATCTTTAACCTATGGAGTTGCTGGTGGATTCGAACTGCAAGAGAGTTTTAGCCTTTGGATCAGAGTGTAAGTACCCAGCAGCCTAAGGCACCAGGGCTCCCTGTTTGAATCAAGGACTCCCTAATATTATATGTTATTGTTGTTGATTATCATCAAGTCAAGCACGACACATAGTGACCTTATGAACAAAGCCTGAAGCCTTTCTATAACTATCGTCATTTATCAAAGTTCATAAGGTTTCTATGACATGATATAAATTATAATATAAAGAATAAGCAGTTCTATCTTAGAAGAAGTACAACCAAGGTGCTATTTAAAAGAAACATATCAGAGATTATAAGGTTGGCACAGAATAGGGCAAGGTTCAGATCTATTGTTCACAGGGTTGCTGTGACTCGACAGCACCTAACAACAAATATCATAATATACAGGATAGTACAATGTGAATTATAGTTTAGTATATGGCAGTACTCCCCTTAGAACCCTTTTCTGAGTAACTAGACAACTTTCATCTCCCCAACCTGTAGATCAAATCAGAATTCATTGCCAAGCCAATCCATACTCAGAGACCCTATAAAACAGAGTAGAACTTCCACTCAGGCTGCAATTCTTTCCAGGAGACTTATCTTGCTCCCAGGGAGCAGATGGTGAGTTTGAACCATTGACCTTTTAGTTAACAGTCAAATACTTAACCATTGAACCACCAGAGCTCCTTATGACATAAAGAAAATGGGATAAACCTTGATAGATCCTTTCTATCTTATTCTCCTTTCAAACATCATATAGACCACACCCTTTCCCCAGACATGTTGCAACTCTATCGATTAGGTTAGCTCTCTGTGGAAGCTTTTTCAGCTCTTGAATACACCCTGGTCACTTTGATTGGACTTGGGTATTTGCCAAGTCTCCATCAATAACACATACAACAAATCATCTCTTAGGGAGCTTCTTTTGCCAAAGCAAGTTCTTGGGCTTTTAATTGATTATTACTGCAATTCACTCCACAACTGTAGGCTCTGCTAACATTATTTGCCTTTGAGACAAGTTAGTTCAAACTTGAACAATGACCCCAAATTTATCAATTCTAGAGTTATAATTTTGTTTTTTATTTTGTCTTCATGATGTCTTCCTTCCTCCAAGGAGCCCACAGATAGGAAGTCAGCAGACTGCTCTCTCTCTCTCTCACCTAGCATAAATCTTGTTGTTCCCAATGATGAGATTGCTGCTGTCCTCAGCATGAAAACACTGGGCTGGATGATTTATGGACAGAAAGATGTTTCCAGCCCTGGGCTCTTTTTCATCACAGATATCCTGGGTCAACACCACTCTTAATCTCCTCTGTCAATTCCAGCCCACACAACTGGAGAGTCAGAAATGGCACATGATTCCTCTCCTGGATGAAAATGTGTGCAGGTTCCTGAAGAGGGACTCTGAGTGCTGGTCCAGAGTCACCATCACTCAGCAATCTGACAGCAGTACTCATGACAGCCTTCATATGCTAGAGCAAAGGGCTCATTTGCCAACTGTTGATAAAACTTTTAGACCTTCCTAGTACTCAAAGAGCTACTGGCGGGGGTGGGGTGGGAGTGGGGGAAGACTGACATATTCTTCACTGAGAAGGGAAACAGTATGAATGGGGAGTGAGTAGTTTAGGGTAGCCTGGCTGTAGGATCTTCAATCCAAAGAATAAATGCAAAGGTGACTGTGCTTTAGATGCTATCTAGGCCAATGCTTATTAGGATCTGGGAGAGGAGTACCTGCACTCAAACCAGAAGAGAGAGAGGAAAAGGACAGTTTCCCAGACCCTTACTCCAAAGGGGTAATCTAAGTCATTAGATATGGGAAGGGTCTCTAGAATCTCTATCTTACATATTTCTTTTTCATTTTTTTTGTGGCTTAAATGAAAATTGACAAAGTATATTGGTTTTTCCATGCAATCATCCACACACATTTTGTTTTATAAAATTAATTATAATTTTTGGTAATCCACTTGTTGGATATTTCTTATTTTTAAATTTTCTTTTGTACTGTGTGGATCATAATAAACTGTGGCTGACTCTGAGAAGAATGGGAATCCCAGAACATTTAATTGTGCTAATGCGAAGCCTATACTTGGACCAGGAGGCAGTCATCAGAACAGACCAGGGTAACACCGCATGGTTCAAAATTGGGAAGGGTGTACGCCAGGAATGCATCCTGTCTCTATACTTTTTCAACCTGTATGCAGAGCAGATTATCCGAGAGGCTGGGCTCTATGAGGAGAATTGTGGCATCAGGATTGGTGGAAGGTCTATTAACAATCTGTGTCATGCAGATGACACAACCCTGCTTGCTGAAACTGAGGAGGACCTCATGCACTTGCTGCGAAGGGTCAAGGACTGCAGCCTTCAGTATGGACTGAGGCTCAATGTCAAGAAGACAAAGATTCTCACCACTGGACCAACTGGCAGCGTCAGGATGGATGGCGAAGAGATTGAGAGTGTTCACAGCTTCAGTTTGCTCGGCTCCACAGTCAACACTCTTGGCATCAGCAGTCAGGAAATAAAAAAGTGTATCGTGATGGGAAAGTCTGCTGTTAGGGACCTCTCTAAGGTACTCAGGAGCAACAGTGTCTCCCTGGAGACTAAGGTGCGCCTGATACAGGCCATGATATTTGCAATCGCTTGTTATGCATCAGAGAGTTGGACAATGACTAGGGAGGACAGAAGGAGAGTGGATGCTTTTGAGCTGTGGTGCTGGAGAAGGGTACTGAATGTACCCTGGACTGCCAGGAAAACAAACAGATTCATCTTGGAGAGGATTAAACCAGGCTACTCCTTGGAGGTAAGGATTCTGGGGCTTTGTCTGACATACTTTGGACATGTTGTAAGGAGGGACGGGTCCTTGGAGAGTGACATCATGCTTGGGAGGGTGGAGCGACAGCCCAGGAGGGGAAGACTCTCTTTGAGGTGAATTGATTCAGAGACTGGGGTAATCGGGATGGGTGTATTAGAGGCAATGGGATTGGCACAGGATAGAGCAGGGTTTAGGGCTGTTGTACATAGGGTCACTATGAGTCACAAACGACTCAACGGCACATAACAACAACTGGTTTAAATACAAAATTCACAAAGTTCATATACATTGTTTTTCACACCAGACTTTTCCACCTTCCTTCACCTATCAATCCCTCACCCATCAAACTGTGCAATCTTATGTTTAAGCCCCCCTTGCCTTGGATCCTCATACATGTTCTACAATAATGGTCCTAAACAGTATTTGTCCTTATGAGACTGAGTTAAATCACTTAGCATAATGCTCTCCAGACTCTCCAACATTAGGTAGTAATTTATAAAATCATTGCTCTACCGTGCTACATAGTATTCCGTTGTGTGAATGTACCATAATTTCTCAATCCATTCGATTGTGGTTGGACATTTGGGCTGTTTCCATGTTCTTGCGATGGTGAATAGTGCTCCTGTGAACATTGATGTACAAGTCTCTGAGTCTCAGGATCCTCACCCAGGAAAGTTCTTCATCAGATACGAAGGAGAAATCACATTCTTTGCAGAAAAGAAAGAAGGAATTTGTGAAAATAAGACCAAATGTACAAGAACTTTTGAGGGGAGTCCTACATGCAGAGACACCAAAGGAAAGCGGATGGACCAGAGTAACATGAAACAACAAAAAAAGAAACACAGTAAAATGGCAACGATAAAACTGCATATTTCTTTTCCCTTTACTCAATAAGTAATTATTATCTCTATCTCTTAATTTTTACTCCCCTCTCCTTCTCTCCTCATTCCTGATAACTGTACAAGAATGATTCTATCTATGTGTAAGTCATCCTTTAGGATTTTATAACAATGGTCTTGGACAATATGCGTCTTTTTGTGGCTGACTTGTTTAACTTAGCATAATTTCCTCTGAAAACCTGCCAGTTCCGACTCCATGATGCACAACAGCAACAAAAACATCTTTGAGGTTCATCCATGTTAAGCAATGTTTTGTGAATGATTTATTATTTTTCAGTGTTGCATAGTATTCTATTATATAACTGTACCATAGTTTCTTTATTCTTTAATTGATTGATGAACATTTGGATTGTTACCATCTCTTTTCTATTGTAAATAATGCTGCAATGAACATGGGTGTGAATTTAATCTGTTTGTATCAGACTACATAATTTTTTTTTATAAATCAGAACTTTTTATTTTAAATCTTTATTTTGAGGGTTTTTAAAATTTTATTATTTATTTATTTATTTATTTTTTTACAGAGGTTTTGGATTTCCATTCATTTATTGCTGCAATTTTCTCCCTTCCCACTCCTCCTCACCAGCTTGCTTCCCCCTCCGAAGAGAGAAAAATGGAAAAAAAAAGAAAAATAAAAGAAAAAAATTCCTTCATTAGTATACAATTCCCACGTCCCTTCCCCCCACCCCCCATCCCGAGTACACTTCTCCAGATTAGAAGTGATATATGATTGAGTATTATGGTTAGCACAGGAATCCAGAATTAAAGTTGCATAGACTACGTAATTTTACAACACTTCCCAGGCTCTTCTAATACTTAACCAGGTCTAGAAAAACAAAACAGTTGTCATGGAGTCAATTTCAACTCATGATGACCTCATGTATGTAGAGTAGAACTACTCCATAAGGTTTTCATGAATGTGAACTTTCAAAAATAGATCATCAGACCTATATTCCAAGATGCCTCTGAATTGGAGGGTGAGGAGTCACTGCTGGCTTCAAACAGCCAGCTTTTTCCAGTTAGTAGTTGAATGCTTAACTGTTTGCTGCATGTAGGAACTCCAGTTTTGGAAAACATATTTCTAATCTACACCTCATATTACAAAGGAGACTGTAGACTAGAGAAAAGATGGATGAGACTTAGATAAAGTGACACAGAAAATAAGTACCAGTTTCCAGATCAAAATATTATCCGTAGCCAAGGCATTAGCATAAATATTCCCAACATCATCAGAGAAGAATGTTGGTGTGATGGAGAAAAGATGACTCAGAAAAGCCAGCTGCCCTGAACCCATGTTCTTGCCACATTTCAAGCCTTCCAAGCACAAGAGACAGAGGCGAGAAATCAACCCTGGGTCAGTTTGCAGGGACAGAAACCACTCCTGCCACTTTCTTTAAATGGCTTTCCATGCCAAACTCCAGACTGTTCCTATTTGTTCTTCATTCACCTCTCACTCTTGTTTGATACAAATGGGGGAAAGCCTTTCTTTGTTGCCATAGCACCACCACAATAAGCTGCTTTGAAGTGTTAGATATTCTGAAATGACAGGCTCTGTTTCGGGAAGCAAGTAATGCTGAAGGGGGTCAATAAAAATTGCTGACCTTCTATGAATCAAATGGTTGTTGTGAATCAATAGGGTCAGTGTACAAGGAATTTTACTTGAGAAATCAGAGGACAGATATTTTGACAATCGACTCCAAGTCAAGGTCCTTGAGTAACAGTGAGGACAGCTCTTTCTTTAGATCAAGGACATAGCAAAAAGGACTGAGCCAGTCTGTAACCAGTGACCACAGCCTGCAGTGGGCAGAGGTGGGTCTGCTCACAGTACACTCTCAGTTGGAAAGCTAATAGGCTCAGGTCCAAAATGTGAGGGAATCACCAGCCCAGAGGAAAATAACTAAGTTTTTATGTTCTTCCTCTGGTTTTCTTTCAGCTTAGATATAGCCCTTTCGCCTCTGAAATGGAAAACAAATTAACCTTATAGTCTGACATTCTTGGGACAAATAGCACTTTAGGTATAATACCTGTGTACCAAGCACAGCCTTGAGACAAGCTAATTCTTTGCCACATTTTTTGTTCATGGTCATGTATTATTATTGAGTGCATGTGGACATCCACCTCTTTGCATTGTGATCTCCTCAAGGACAGGGTTCAAGGTTTATTCAGCTCTACACCTGCCACAGTGTTTGAAACACTAGTGTTTGTTAGCTGTTAAAAGATGGAATGTTATTGTTGTTGGTATGTGCCATCGAGTCACCTGCAACTCATAGTGACCCTATGTACAACATCCCTAAACCCTGCTCTGTCCTGTGCCAATCTCACTCTCTCTGACACACCTACCCTGATTACCCCAGTCACTCAATCAATCCATCTCTTTGAGGGTCCTCTTCTCCTGCATTGTCCCTCCACCCTCCCAAGCATGACATCCTTCTTCAAGGACTGGTCCCTCCTTGCAGCATATCCAAAGTATGTCAGACAAAGCTTCAGAATCCTTGCCTATAAAGGAGCAGCCTGGTTCAACTCCCTCCAGTATGAACCTGTTCATTTTCTTAGCAGTCCATGGTACATTCAATACTCTTTTCTAACCCCCCAGCTCAAAGGCATCAATTCTCCTGTCATCCCTAGTCATTGTCCAGCTCTCTGATACATAGCAAGTGATTGCAAAGACCATGGCCTGTATCAGGCACATCTTAGTCTCTAGAGTGACAACATTGCTCTTTAGTACTTTGGAGAAGTCTCTAACAATGGACTTTCCCATCGCAATATGTCTTTTAATTTCTTGTCTGCTGGTACCAAGAGTGTTGTTGACTGGGGAGCTAAGTAAACTAAAGTTGTGAACAATCTCAATCTCTTCACCATCATCCTAATGCTGTCAATAGGCCTAGTGGTGAGAATCTTTTTCTTCTTGATATTGAGCCTCAATCCATATTTAAGGCTGCCATCTTTGACCTTCTGCAGCAAGCACTTCAGGTCATCCTCAGCTGAAAAGATTGAATATTTTTTTTAAAAAGGATGTGTGCATATGTGTAGTCATGTCTTAATTGCTATGGGAGAAGACAGTGAGAATAAAAAGGCAGAGAAATCACAAAAGTGTTTGGAAACAAAAGCTTCCAAAATAGTTTTTAATTGAGCTCTGATGACACCATAAGTGTCCAAGTGTTCATCTAAAAACTGAATCTGAGATCTCTATCACCTTGGAATTCTGAGACAGTTGAACTGCAAAAAGACCCTGTACCACAGGGTTGCACAGTTTGGTGGGTAGAAGGAGGGAGTGAAACAAATGGGAAAGATCCGGTGGGGACTGGAAAGACCAGGAAATGACAGGCAAGGTCCAATGGTGATTAATTTGATAAAACATAATGCATGGGAATGATAGTATGAAACACAATGTGAATGAAGAAGAAGCAAATCAACCTAAAACAAAATTTTTAAAAAGACCCTGTAATCTTTTTAGGCCAGGTCTGCAGGGCAGGCAGATGCTCAGGAATGTAATAGAGGAGTTCAAGGATCAGGAAGCCCAGGGAGTCAGGAGGAGGAGAGTGACCACTGTTGGGACAGCATTCCACTATCAGAAATGAAGAATGTCTGAATTTGTGAACAGAAAACCAATTTGCTCTGTAAACTTTCATACAGATTAAAATAAAAAGTGAGGGGGAGGGGAGGACCAAGGATGCCTAAACCTTGGCATCTCTCCACTTTCTGTACTGTATGGCATTGGTACATTAACACACATTAATGTACAGGTATAGTCTGTAGGGAGTTACATTTCTAACCCAAAGAAATGGGTTTGAACCCCCACCCCCACCCCGGAGCTCCATGGAGGAAAATGGGTAAGCCCATTGGAGGGTCAGCTGTGGGTTAGCTCTGGCTCCATGCCAATGAGGGGGTTTTTTACAGCATGCACTAGCAACTAAAAGGTACATATATTTAACAATTATGAATAAAAAGCAGAGTAGAAAGAATATACTGCAGAATATGAAGTTTCATCTGACCTGATGACAAAATAAGAAAGTCAAGTGATAAGTGTCCTTGTGGCTCTCTGATCATGTCAGGAAGGACTTCAGGAAGAGTTAAGGCCCAAACTGGAAAAGGGTCATTAAAAGAGTACAGTGTTCTTGGTGAGAGGGAGATGCCATTCCAGGACCATAAATTCCTCTTCTCCGTTAAAATCCTAGGGGTTTGTGAACAATATTAAGACATGGCAAGGTTCAGACTAGGGATAACAATTTTATGTTCTAGTCACCACCCAGGCAGCAAGAAGCTCTTCCAGGTAGGTATGGACTTAGGCCTTTTATTCTGATTTTCTGAACACTCACCATTTCCACAATCTGGCCTCGGGCTGCTAGATTCCTTACCCAAGTTTTACACAGACACAGACACAGAGATGTAGGTGTAGGACTAGAGGGACGGGGAAGGTCCAGATGGGGAAATGATGGTTCCCTGGTAGAATTCTGGCCTCCCGTGTGAGAAACCTAAGCTCTTATCCTCAGACCATGCATATCAGGCCACTGCTCCCACTGGAGGCTTGAGCGCGGCTGTCATGCTGGATAGATTCTAATGTAGCTTCCAGACTAAAATGGACTCTGAAGAAAGGAATGCCAGTTTACCTTCTAAAAAAAATCCCAAGAAGTCAGAGAGCTCTGGTGGCCTAGTGGCAAGCAGCACTACAATCCCAGAGGTACACAGTTCTAATCCACCAGATGCTCTGCTAGAGAAGGAGGAAAATCTCCTGTACCAGTCAGATCCTATTTGATGGTACACATACATTATCATCATCATCATAAACAAACAAACCCAAAAGTTGCTAACAGGAACCTTATGGATCACAATGGTCTGGTCTGTAAGCTGGGATGATACAGGACCTGGCAGAATTTTGTTCCTTTGTGCATGTGGTTGCTGAGCATCAGAGACCAACCAGAGGGCAATTAACAACAGAACAGAGACATTTATATACACATAGATTTATCCCCTAAAACCAAACCAACTACTGTCAAGTGGGCTCCGACTCATGTGCTCCTCCATCTGGTTTCTGAGCCTTCACGACAGGAAGAGAATTCTTTTTCTCCTGTAGGGCGGCTGGTAGGTTTGAACAGTCCACCTTTTGGTTAACAGTAGAATGCATAAGGCACTGAGAGACCCAGAGCTCCTTTAAATGTAGATCAGATGTAGAGATTAAGCTTCAAATATTAATAGATACAATCTCTAAAAACTCTCCTTATTTTCCTGACAATTTTCTTTAAAGAAGTTATCGTAGGGGTAAAAAGCTGGCCTCTGCTACCCTCCCCTTCCCCCTCACATCCCCTCTGTACTCTCATGTTGCTGTTGTGTGCCCTCAAGCAGGCTGACTCATAGCTGACCCTCCCGCAGGCTTTCAGTGGCGATAAATCACACGGGAGGAGATTGCCCATCCTTCCCTCACTGGTGTAGATCAGCCAGACAAGACAAGCAACACCTTTGGGTTAACAGTGCATCTAGACTCATTTGGATTTACAAGAAAAACAAATGCCTTTAAGGGGTTAAACAGCGATTCGTGCTTGGCAAAATGAAAGGACTAAGGTTAAGAATCTGCTGTGTTAGTACAAGCTTACTGGGGAGGATAAAGATAGAAGAAACCCCCAGGAGTGATTCAAGAATAGCAAAGCTGTTTTGTTTACCTGCGCCAGCATAGAAGGTACAACAGAGCGGTGAGCTAGAATCCCACTGACAAATGGAAAAATGTGTTAAATAAGCGATTGCATACAATTAGCCATCCACACAATGAGTTTCAGTCACAGAGAAATGGGAGACAAGGAGATAGGGACAATTAGCAGCTCTTGCGATAGGAACAGAAAGCCATGGGGAGCTGCTGCCGGAAAGGGGGGGGGGACTTGTGCAGTTGGAATGCAGGCAAATTAGCCCCGATTCCCAGGAGCCTCAGCATCAGTAATGAGTTTGAGGCTGCCATGGCTGACTTGTCAAAGGGAACGGCAGGATGAGGTGCTGGGGAGGCTGCAAAGAGCAAGCGCACAGCTCCTAATTTCTCAAGAGACCCAGGGAATTAGTGACCAGTGCCAAGAAATAATGGCATCAAACTGTGTCTCTATGAAGGAGCCCTGGTAGCACAGTGGCTAAAGAGTCCAGCTGCTAAAGAGAGAGCTGGCTGGACTTATAGCCCTGCAAACCCCATAGGGAAACTCTAATCTGTCCTATTGGGTTGTTAGGAGCTGGCATGACTACATGACAATAGGTATCTGTATAGTGTATAATCCTTGGTTGTTGTTGTTATGTGCTGTCTAATCACCTGTGACTCAGCAACGCTATGTACAGTAACTATGAACCCTTCCCTGTCCTGAGCCGGTCTGATTCCAACATACCTAACCTCATTATCCCAGTTACTGTATCAATCCATCTCATCTGGGGTCTTCCCTGTGCTGTCTCTCTACCCTTTTGAGCATGATGTCCTTCTCCAAGGATCAGTTCCTTCTGACCATGTGTCCAAAGTATGTGAGATGGAGCTTCAAAATCCTAGCCTCCAAGGAAAAACTTGGTTTCACCCTCTCCAAGACAGAACTGTTGGTTCTCTTTTTGGTCCATGGTATGTTCAAGACTCTTTTACAGCACCACAACTCAAAGGCATCAATTCTTCTATCATCCTCGGTCATTATCCAGCAGTAATTGCAAAGACCATGAACTGGATCAGGTGCACCTCAGTCTCTAGACTGACATTGTTGCTTTTCAGTACTCTGGAAAGTTTCCTGACAGCAGATTTACCTAATGCAAATTTATTGAGTTCCTGACTGCTGGTGCCAAGAGTGTTGATATGGAGCTGAACAAGCTGTAACTGTTAACAACCTTAATCTCTTCTCCATCCATCATGGTGCTGCCAATTTGTCCAGTGGTGAGAATCTTTGTCTTCTTGATGTTGCGCTTCAGTTCATATTGAAGGCTGTAGTCTTTGACCTTCTGCAGCAAGTACTTCAGGTTCTCCTCAGTTTCAGTAAGCAGGATTCTGTCAACTGTATAAGGTAGGTTGTTGAGGAGTTTTACTCCAACCCTGATGGTAGATTCCTCTTCATAAAACCTAACCTCTGAATGATCTGTTCTACATGTAAATAAAAGATGGACAATCTCATCCTTTGTGATTACAGCCTCTGAAAAGCTGTTGAAGGGTTATCTATAGGTTGGTACCCACACAAATGCAGTGATGTTCTTGTTATCTACAGGTTATACCCAATACATAAAATCTGCTAGGCTGATGTATTTGAATTAATAAAGGACTAGGACAAAGCCTGCAAGTCATAAAGGTGCCAGGGGTTGTTAGATAGTATCACATTGATTTCAACTCAATAAAACTGTCCCCAGGGATATCTAGGCTACCTACCTTTTATCAGAGCAAGGGACAGAGCCACTGTGTGGCTTCGAACCACTGACCTTTTCATTAGCAGTGAAATGCTTAACAATTGTACCACTAGAGATGTTAATAGACTAAAGTGACAACAAATTACAATGAAGCCTCAGAACCTCGGAACTCACAGGACCTAGGCTCTATTTTTGTTAATATTATTAGGATTGTTGAAGACAACTGCCCATTACTAATTACCAAGCCAGGTAAATGCAACTAGGGAAATGCAAGCCTTGGCTGAACTCATGACCTTGGCATTCTACATACAATAATCTTATTTAACCCACAGAATTCCCTTATGATATGAGTTTATTCTTATTGTGTACATGAGAAAATGGGTTCAGAGAGAGAAAATAAATTCCTTACATTCAAATAGCTAGTAAATGGTAAAAAACCGTTGATGGGGCAGATGGTTAATGTGCTACACTTCTAAACAAAAGTTTAGAGGTTTGAGTCCACCCAAAGGCACCTCAGAAGAAAGGCCTGACAATCTACTGCAGAAAAACCAGCCACTGAAAACCCTTGTGGAGTCCAGTTCCACTCAGACACACAGGCGGTTATTACGAGTTGGAAACAACAGGTGGTTCCAGTAGTAAATGACAGAGGTGGGCTGAACCGCTGAACAAATTTCAGGCCTACCACCAACTCCCTGTGGAATCTCCAGCAGGCTTGGGACTTCTTATCTGGGAAGCATGGTGGAGAAGGTAGGGGCACCTACTCACTGACCACAAGCCTATTCCAACTCTATCAGCAACTCTATCAGGCTTCCAAGGCTATAAATTATAATAGTAAGGGATAGGCGCGCTTTCTCTCTCCAAGTTAGTGGTGGACTCAAACTTTGGGAATTGTTTGGCCCTTGACTTACTCAAAACTCCAACTTATTACTGTCAAGTCAGACCCTCTAGAGGGTTTTCTGAGGCGGTGAATCTCTGTGGGAGGAGACTGCCCATCTGTCTCCCTTGGAGCAGCTGGTGTATTTGGAGAGGCACTGCCTTTGGGCTAGCAGTGCAACTTACTCCCAACTATGCCACCAAAGGTCCACTAATAATATTCAAGTTGCTTCAGTGGTAGAAAAAGACAAGGACTTTAGAATTTCAACAAAGTCAGGTTGGTTCCAACAAGCTTAAGTGCAATGGTAAAATGCTTAGCTGCTAAAAAAAAAAAAAAAGATGATGGCTCAAACCCACCCAGAAGCTCTTCGAGCTCTTGTAAGTCTGGTGATTTACAAGGCAAGAAAACCTTACTGGGTAATTCTATTCTGTCACATGGAACTGCTAGGAGTTGAAATTAATTAAAAAAGCACCCCACACTACCACCACCAAGTCAACACTAGATTCTCTACCCATATTTAAGTGAGGAACTCACCAAACTATAGCGCAATTCAATGAGGAACCCCAGCAGGTGCCATGTACTTTAAATATTATGCAATTTTACTTCCGTTGTAAATGAGTCTGACTGTAATTTTATGAAAAATAAAAGATACAATGGTGATTCATGAGGGGGAAAATCATTCTAATTAATGCTGCAAATGAAATTTATTGGAAAAAATTCTAGTTTCTAAATGTGGTAGCTAGTGTTAGGTGCCATTATAATAAATTTTTTTAAAGGAAACATTCAGGCTTTGGTCTTCTATAATTTAAAGAGAAAAGTTATAAAGATTCCATATCCTTAAGTCATTCGAAATTGAATTCTGAATCAAATAGTAGATTCCAGAGCCTCTGAGAATAATGAGGAAATTATCTCCTAAAGGGATCTGGATTTAAGGGAAGTAAGATACTGTATGTTACACAATAATTCCCAATAAAGGGAGTGTGCTCAAATAAAGAAAATACTTTGTTAAATGTATTTTCATTTTGTTTTAAGACAATGAACTTTTATTTTTCAGCTTCAAGTGATTTATCTTTGTAACTTCTTCCCCACACCAGTTTTAAATCCATCATTAGTCATCACTTACTTCAAAGAGCAGCCTAAATCACAAATTGAATTTAAAGAGTTTCTTGATATTCTTTATTGTAATTCATTTGGTCAAAATCAGCCATCCTCTGAATAAGTTATTGTGGAATCCTCACAGACAAGCAAACAGGAAGTGCCAGATGGCTGAATTGGAACAAAAATCTAAACCACTAAAACATAGAAATGAAGGAGATTATATATTAGTTGTGATGAATGGCTTCCACTACCGAACACTAAAGTAATCTGGAAAGAAAATTATTTCAGCTTGTGTTTACTGAGCACTTACCACATACAGAACTCTAGTGACATAGTCCAGCAAGTTGTACTGATAACTCTTTGAATTCACCATTTGCTCTGCAGGGGAAAAATGGGGAATCTTCTCCTGTTTAACTTACAGGTGTTATTCCCCCCTCCCTTAGGCGGGTACATCCAATTTCCACCATGATTAAGGGTCTTTATGGAATTAAAGATGATATCTTCCTTAGTGTTCCTTGCATCTTGGGGCAGAATGGAATCTCAGACGTCGTGAAGGTGACGCTGACTCCTGAGGAAGAGGCCCATTTGAAGAAGAGTGCAGATACACTCTGGGGAATCCAAAAAGAGCTGCAGTTTTAAAGTCTTCTGTTGTACCATTTCACTGTCTAGGCTACAAAAGGATTTTAGTTGGGGGTTGTGCACGTTGTCCTTTTTATCCAGTCTGTGATTAAAGCAGTAAAATACAACATAGGAAAATCATCCATTTCCTAAAGGTAGACACAGGAATGGTCCATAAAACCCTAGAGTTATGTTCTGATGGTGGTACTTAACTTGTGTAGTTCTAAACTGGTTAGTATAAAAGAATTCCACCATGTCACAGACACCACTGCCAATGTTGCACATGCTGCAGCTGCCCTTCAAACTAGAATGTTTACTCTGTGTTAAATAACTTTGGCCTAGTACAAGCTCTTATTTCAGTCACATTCTGTGCTCTAATGTGCAAATCCAACATTGCATGTCTTGTCCATTACTGTACTAAAGGATCTTATTTTGTGTACTGTATTTATCAGAGTAATGTATAATGCAACTCTGATAATGTGATGTAAAATGTAAAGATCTACAGATAAGCATTGAAACAGTATCATACCAACTGAAACACCAGATAAACCATGAACAGTGAAAAAAAAAAAAGTAACAGTTTCTTAAAACCTACTGGGGGGTCAGCTATGAGTTGGTTCTAATTCAATGGAAATGAGATTGCTGTATACCAGTTTCTCTAAGATTTAAAATTCATAGTTCTTCATATGGATTGAATGATATTTCTCCTCCTTCCCCAAATACAAATTAAAATCTCAATGTCTAAATATATGGATGTAATTCCAACTGAGAAGAGGGTTTCCTCTGTTGCTTTGGTGAGATCCTATCAGCATAGAGTATGTTCTGAACCTATTCTTCTGATTTCTAAAAAGAGCAAATTAGATACAGAAGTATGTGCCCTGTGAAGACAGTGAAGGATCAGAGGAATGCTCAGAATGAAGTTTCTTCCTCTAGAATTGACAGAAAGAGAACTTTCCCCTTGGAGCTCTTGCCCTAAATTTGGACTTACAATCTCTTAAACTGTGAGAAAATAATGATATTGCCTTATTAAATCAAGGAAAATGCCATTTCCAATGCAATTGATGAGGTGGTGTTAATAAATTCAGAATTATCCAAACATATTGGTATAATTATAAAACTGACATCAGTTACTTGTAGCCTACAAAACTAGTTACTTTGCATTAGAATTCTTACATTCCTTTCTTTAGTCATGTAAAGTGCTTTAAAGTGACTATTTTACCAGGAGAGGAAATGATTCTTTTCTAGATTAGCAATTGTTGTTGTTATGTGCCCTCGAGTCCCTTGCAACTCATAGGGACCCTATGTACAAAAGCCCTAAACTCTGCTTTGTCCTGTGCCACTGGACACTCTGTCTCTGACACTCCCATCCCAATTATCCCAGTCACTGAATCAATCCACCTCATAGAGGGCCTTCCCCTCCTGCGCCGTCTCTCCACCCTCCCAAGCATGATGTCCTTCTTCAAGGACTGGTCTCTCCTCACAACATGTCCAAAGTATGTTAGACGGAGCCTCAGAATCCTTGCCTCCAAGGAGCCACATGGTTTAATTAGCAA
This sequence comes from Elephantulus edwardii, assembly GCF_000299155.1. Taxonomy (NCBI): domain Eukaryota; kingdom Metazoa; phylum Chordata; class Mammalia; order Macroscelidea; family Macroscelididae; genus Elephantulus; species Elephantulus edwardii. The sequence goes on along the minus strand of NW_006399807.1, from coordinate 7,624,302 downwards.
TTACCTCTTTTAAAACTGTTTTTTCCTCAGTTATATGTAAATTGTACCTTAAACTGTCTGCTTACTAGGAAGGGAAATGCATCTTTCCTAGATTAGCACTTACCTTTTCAAAATTATTTTTCTCAGTCACATGTTAACTATTTCATAAGTTGTCTTTTTAGTAGTAACTATGTGTAAACTGTTCTTTTTAAATGTAAAAATGCTGTAACTTTAACAAAAGTACCATGTTAAGTAGATTAACATTTAACTCAAGCTTCAGTTTGCTCGGCTTCACAGTCAACACTCTTGGCACAAGCAGTCAGGAAATAAAAAAGTGCATCGCGATGGGAAAGTCTGCTGTTAGGGACCTCTCTAAGGTACTCAGGAGCAACAGTGTCTCTCTGGAGACTAAGGTGCACCTGATACAGGCCATGGTCTTTGCAATCGCTTGTTATGCATCAGAGAGTTGGACAATGACTAGGGAGGACAGAAGGAGAGTGGATGCTTTTGAGCTGTGGTGCTGGAGAAGGGTACTGAATGTACCATGGACTGCCAGGAAAACAAATAGATTCATCTTGGAGAGGATTAAACCAAGCTACTCCTTGGAGGCAAGGATTCTGGGGCTTCGTTTGACATACTTTGGACATGTTGCCAGGAGGGACGGGTCCTTGGAGAGGGACATCATGCTTGGGAGGGTGGAGGGACAGCGCAGGAGGGGAAGACCCTCTATGAGATGGATTGATTCAGTGACTGGGGTAATCGGGATGGGTGTGTCAGAGGTGGTGCGGTTGGCGCAGGATAGAGCAGGGTTTAGGGCTGTTGTGCATAGGGTCGCTATGAGTCGGAAACGACTCGACGGCACATGACAACAACAACAACTCACATATGAGAAAGCAGTTTTTGAGGAGATTTTCTCTGCCCTCCCAGATCTGCAATTAAAGTGTTTTGGATCTTGCAATTCATAGATCTTTGACTATGGAAAAGAATCCCTGGTATTCAGTAACAGGATTGCATTTACAGATATAATTCAACTCATTGTTGTCAAATCAGAACTCTGCAGTGTATTTCCAGAGGCTATAAATTACATGACAGGAGATTTTTCCATTTTTCTCCTAAGGAGCAGCTGGTGGATTTGAACTGCCAGAGAGGTACAACCTCTGAGTTAGCAGTGCAGCTCCCTACAACATAGGTATAGGGGCTAGAATTTTAATACACACACACATATTAGGGGTTGTTGTTGCTGTTAAATGCCATTGAGTGAAGCACAACTCATAGAGACCCTATGAACATACTATTTGAACCCACATCATTTCTAGTGTTCATAGGGTTTTCAATGTCCTCTTATTTAAGAAGTAGATGCCAATCCTTCTTCCAAGGCTGTCGTAATCTAAGAGCTCTTCTGAACCCTGCCCACCATGCGTAGCCATTATGGCATTTGATAGATTAGTGTCACAGTTTCAGTATCAGCAATATTAAGTCACATATTAGGGGTGAGTGGCACAATTTAATCCATGACAAGTATTATAAATTTATGTTCTTTAAGGCTGCCCAATTATGATATATCTGTTAGAGTAGCAGTAGAAAACAAGGCTCCAGGAATTTATGGATACCAATTGACATATTTAAACAAAAAGATATAGCCCTAGAAGTGCTTATCAGGCTGTGTCAAGAAACCTGGAAAACAACCACCTGATCAATTGACTGGAAAAGATCCATATTTATCCCCATTCCAAACAAACAAACAAACAAACAAAAAAAAAGGTGATTCAACAATGTGGAAACTATCAAATGATATCACTAATATCACATGTAAGAAAAATCCTGCTGAAGAACATCCAAAAACAATTGGAACAATACTTCGACAGAGAACTACCAGCAATACAAGCCAGGTTTAGAATAAACTGTGGCACTAAGGACATCATTGCCAATGTCAGATGGATCTTGGTCAAAATCAGAGAATACCAGAGGAATATCTATCTGTGTTTCATTGACCATACAAAGTCATTTGACTGTTTGGATCACAATAAATTGTGGCTAACATTGAGAAGAATAAGAATTCTAGAACGCCTATTTGTACTCATACAAAACCTATAATTGGACCAAAAGGCAATTGTCAAAACAGAGAAGGAAACACTGTTATTGTTGTCAAGTGCCATCGAGTCATAGGCGACTCATAGTGACCCTGTGAAAGAAAGTCCTCCACACTTCTATGACTTTCATCCTCTCTCCAGGTTCATAGGGTTTCTGGAGACAAGCTATTACAGAAGTGGATGCCACTCCTGCTTCCAAGCTTGTTTTAATCAGGAAGCTCCACCAAACACTGTCCACCATGGGAAACCATTAATGCATTTGACACATCAGTGTCACAGTGTTCAACTTCATGACAACCACAAGTTACCTCTGTATGGCAAGTGGACACACCAGGCCTATACAACCTAGAAGAATGTTTTAACAAAAACAATGAAAAACAGGCCTGAGGACCGTGGATTAGTCACCCACCTTTGACTTGGTAGCATCACTTTCTGTCCACTAACCAACTGATCGCTCCCTATGTTGATGTTAAGTGCCAAGTCATAGGCAACTCATAGAGACCCTATGAATAAAGTCTTCAACACTTGTGAGACTTTCATCCTTTCTCCAGGTTCATAGGGTTTCCAGAGGTAAGCTATTTACAGAAATGGATGCCACTCCTGCTTCCAAGCTTGTTTTAATTGGGGAGCTCCACCAAACATTGTCTGCCAAGGTTACCATTAACTCATTTGACACATCAGTGTCACAGTACTCAGCTTCACAGCAACCACAAGTTACGGCAGAATCTGGGCCAGAGACCTCCAGTTCATCTGGCAAGTCTGCTCTGCCAACACCCACTTGGGGCAAAAAGAGAGCCACAAACACCCGAAGCATTCCATACCTCAAGAAGCCAGACACCGCGCCTAGTTGACACCTACTCTCCCAAGATACTTGTCGTGACCCTGTAGGCATGGCCTGACATTTCTGTATTTTACCATTCTGGCACACCCAAAATTGGACCAGAAGTCAATCGTCAGAACAGAAAAGGAAATACAACATGGTTAAAAAGGAGGGAAGTGTGTGTCAGGGATATCCTATCCCTATACTTTGTAAATCTGTATGCAGAACAGAACATTCAAGAGGCTGGACTAAGGATCAATGTGGTCTCAGGCTTGGAGGAAGACTCAACAACAGCCTGAGTTATGCAGATAACAGAACCTTGCTGAAATTGAAGGAGGCCTGAAGCATTTGCTGTAGTGTCAAGAACTGACATCTGCTATATGGGTTGAAGCTCAACATCAAGAAAACTGAAAGAGAAAGGACTGAAACTCCTCTTGGGACTGGTTACTCCATTTGAGAATCTCTGCCTCCAGCACGGCAAGGTCAGCCCAGGTGTCAAACAGTACAAGATAGCTTGAGACAGAGAGCTACAAGGAAGGTAAAGACTTTCTCAGCTGGCAAGTTGAGCTGTAAGAAAGAGAGAAGACTTGAAACCTCCTTGCAAATGAACAGCCCTCCATTTGGGAATCTCTGCCTCCACTGCTATGGTGCCAAACAGGACAGAGAGTTTGGAACGGAGCTAAAAGCAGAGGAAAGGCTTTATCAGCTTTCTCAGTTGGCACATTAGACTGAGGGAAAGAGAACTGACATCAAACTTCCCTGGACAGCACCTGGTCTCTCACTACTCAGCCATTCTATAGACAATGGAAGACAATGGAGTTTGAAAGAGAGGACTACAATAAGGTGAGATTCCTGCAGAGCTGCATTATAGATCAGAGAGAACCTGAAAGACATAAAGAAAGCCAAATTTTCCCAGAATGGACAATCAGTAAAGTGAGTGGCTCACTCCATACATTAAATATTTTAAGCTGGCAACTAATCAATACCTTCATAAAGATAATAGCTATCAACAACATACACAGACATAATAGAAACAGCCTACCACTCATCAAGAAAAACTTCACATAATATCAAGAAGGCAGCAGGCAGCTTCAAACACTGTGAAAAAACAAATTATGCATTTTCCAAAAATAGCAGAGAATATTGCAGACCCAATAAATATACCAGAATCATGAAGGCAGAAGATATTTATCAATATGGAGGCATTAGAATAGTGATGGAAGAAAGCGCAAATGATGGAAGAAACAATGAAAACCACAAATAAATGGAATACCCTAGAGGTAGAGAACCAGAAGATATATATTGATGCAAAGTTTTGAACAGCTACAGAAAAAGATGCAAATGATGGGAGAAAAAAATGAAAGCCATTAAGAAAGCAAATACTCCACAGACAAGGAGCCAGAAGAAATAGATCAAGGAGAAGAAACTTACCAACTACAGAAGAAAAGGCAAAGGATGGAAGAAACAATTGAAATTATAGATAAAGAGGTATAAGAATTTTTTAAAAAATCATCAGAAGATAGGGTACAGCCAACACAGTACTGGAAATAACAGAAGTGCATGAAATACAATCCAGAATATTAAGACCAAAATGGCAGGAGTGTCCAATACATTGGAGGGACAAAAAAAAGTAGCACAGAATATATGGAGTAGACAGACAGTGAGCTGGACAAGAACCTCAATGGAAATATACTAGAAGAAAAATCAGAAAGGAGACATAAAGAAAATATTAGAATCCTGTGGGATGACATTAAAAGGAATAACATACATATGATTGGGATTCCAGAATATGAGGGAGCTAGAGAAATCACTGAGTATTGTGGAAGAAGTACTAGAAGAAAACTTCCCAGGTATTACCTCTCTAGAGTGCTGAAGAGCAATGATATCAGTCTAGATACTAAGGTGCTAATCAAGACCATGGTCTTTGCAATTGTGGTGCTGGAGAAGAGTATTGAACATGCCATGGACTACCAAGTGACCTAATAGGACTGTCCCTAGAAAGGGTAAAACCAGGCTGCTCCTTTGGGACAAGGATTGTGAGGCTCTGTCTCACATACTTTGGGCATGTTGCCTGTGGGGACCAGTCCTTGTAGAAGTATATGTTTGGAAAGATAGAGGGATAGCACAGAAGAGGAAGATTCTGAATGAGATGGATTGACACAGTAACTGAGACAATGGGGATAGATGTGTCTGAGACAGTGAGACTGGCTCAAGATAGAGCAGGTTTCAGAGCTATTGTACATAGGGCTGCTATGAGTCAGAGCTAACTTGAGGACACATAATAACAACAACAGCAGTAGAAAACTAACACACATACAAATATATTGTAGCATTTGGTGTCCAAAATAGATCTCTGAGGTGAACAGTGACTCCTACCTTCTTAGTACAGTTGAGGAATTGGAGCACAGAGAGGCCTCATGAATTTCTAAGGCTTCACAGTTAGGTTGTGGCAGAGAAAGGGTCCTCCTCTGAGATCGAACATGCAACTACCTGCCCCACCTGTGCTTTTCACTGAGAGGTCAGAGCTAGTTCCTGTCCTGCCTTGGATGCACATACAGTGGCGATTCATTCTAAAGGCCCTTCTTTGACTCATGCTATACCTGCATTGCTGCTCACAAAGCATTTTGTTATAGTCGTTAGACCATCACACAACCTTATTAAGTAGGCAGGGACCAAGAGCTTCCATTTCAGAGGAAGAAACAGTCTCAAAGAGATAAAGTGGTCTGCCAAAGTCAACCAGCTTGCATAAAAAGGATTTACACCCAGAACTTATGACTCCAACCAAGTCCAGTGCTCCTTCCACTATAGCAGCCTTAGCTGATAAAAACCACCAAATCCTGAGATTTGATTCAGACTTGTGAGTCAATAGTCACTAACAGCCAGTACCTCAAGGCACTTCTTTAACAAGACTCTATCCATTGACCGTGCACTTACTATACACCAGAAACTATGGAAAACATTCGTTTCTATTGTAAAACATCATTCTCATGTAAGCTCCTTTTCTACCCAAGAATATGAGTTCAGCTAACACTTGTATTAAACTAAATACTGAGTTAATAAATGTAACTGAGGAGGACCTGAAATGTTTGTTGCAGAAGATCAAGGATTGAAGCTCAACATCAGATTCTCAACACTGGACTAGGTGGTAGTACTATGATGGATGGAGAAGAGACTGAAGATGTTAACAATTTCAGCTTGCTCAGCCTCACAACCAACACTCTTGGCACCAGCAGCCAGGAAATAAAAAGACTGATTGCATTAAGGGAGTCTGCTGTCAGGGAGGGACTTTTCCAATGTATTAAAGAATAATGCGATCAGTCTAAAAACTAAGGCATGTCTCATCCAGTCCATGGCCTTCCAGGCCTGCAATTACTGGCTATGCTTTAGAGAGCTGGACAATGGTTAAGGATGACAGAATAAGAACTGATGCCTTTGGAGCTGTGGTGTTGAAGAAAAGTATTGAGCGAACCATTAACTGCCAAGAGAACAAACATATCTGTGTTGGAGGGGGTGAAACTGAAGCTCTGTCTCACATACTTTGGGCACGTGGCCAAAAGAGACCAGTCTTTTGAGAAGGACATCATGCTTAGAAGGGTGGAGGGACAACACAGGAGAGGAAGACGCCAGATGAGATGGATTGACACGGTAACTGGAGTAATGGGGGTAGGTGCATCAGAGTCAGTGAGACTGGCTCAGGATAAGGCAGAGTTCAGAACTTTTTGTACTCATAGGGTAACTATGACAATACCCCTGCTTCTATTTTTAAAACAGGAAATGGAAGCAGAGCGAAATTAAGTAACTTGTCCCATGCCACACTGCCCTTAAATAGCTTAAGAATCATGTGCTGGTCCTGTGCATGATCCCATGTCTATTTGATTGCAAAGCCAAACACTAAGCAAAGCCTGTTGAGCACAGACATGAGGGTGTCAATCCATAACCTGTACAATTGCTGACCTTGGTTTTTCGCTAGCAAAAAACTTGGCATGGTGCATCAATTTTCTATTAATGTGTGATAACATTACCACAAATTTAGTGGTAAAACTAAAAATTTATCATCTCATTTTCTGTGGGTAGGATCTAGCTAAATTGGGTTCTTTGAAAGGCTGTAATTTACCAGAGCCCCATGTCAGTTCTCAAGAATCTGAAACTTGCTGGCTAGATGAAACTTGAAGTATATCTTTCCTCAATTAAACCTTGAAATGAGATTGTAAGAACATTTTGTTGTGATCTAAGTAAAAGTTACAAATTTGTTTTCTATTAAAATATTTACATAGACTTTGTTTTATGTTGATTCCAATCCCCACATTATACCAGCACTCCTCCCACTTTCTTCTTGTGATATTTGTTTCCACTCATCCTTCTAATTTCTCCTTTCCTGTCTTCTGATCTTTAGCCCTGTGCAAATACTGATGCTTTGGTCTTGTGTGGTAAATGATTGTAAGGAACCAATAACCCTCTGGTGTTATTGCTCACATTATGGGTATGGTAACTTCTGTAAAAAAGTTGAGTCACAAGAGTGAGCTAAGTGCCAGGTTTTGAGAGTGACTAAGGGCATAGTCTCAAGGATTCTGACCATTTCTAGTAGGCAAGTAAAGCTGGCCATTTTGATGATTTTTTAGTTTGGATCCACATTTTTACTCCACTCTATGCAGAAATATCGAGTGTGATCCCTTTCAGAGCTGTCAGCAGTGGTAGCTGGGTAGAGTCTAGTTCTTGTCTCAAGAGTAGTGGAGGTTGAGGCCTACCGGAATCATTAATGCTTTGGACTAATTATTTATATGTGTCTTTGCTTTTCATCATTCTTCTTTGCTCTAGACAAAGAGAGTTCTATAGATGCACCTTAGGTGATAGTTTGCTAGCTTTTTAAAACACCAGTCACTAATGTTTTCCATGGGGACTATGTTGTGTCAAATAACCTTGATGTCCCCAAGATTGTAAGATCTGTTTGTTGATGGCTATCAGCCTAGAGCTGTTCTCAGTTTCTTGATATTTGAGTCTTGTGATGAAATGGGTTGTTTTATATACCTGGCTGTTCAGAAGGACATTTTGGGACTTTTTTTTCTCTTAAGCCCTGAGGCAGAGGCTTGGCCCTAGTTTTCTACCCCTGAGGGGAGGGAAGTTGTTACTTTTTTTTCTATAATTATATTTTATTAATTTTCATAAACATTTATAGAGATTTTGGGTTTCTATTCATTCGTTGTTGCACTATTCTCTCTACCCTCCTCCCAGTTTGTTCTTGTCCAAATGCCACAGTGCTTATCAAAGCCAGTTCTAATTAATCTTCTTTGTCAGTGTGTCCTTTGCCATTCCCTATCACTCCTCCCTGAGAGAGACTTCACCCTGAGTCATAAGGAAAAGGGGATGGCGTATTCTCTTAGCTACTTCCTGCTGAAAAGGGACGCTGTGGGTTTCAGGGTGAAGATCTTCTCTCACTACTCTAAAGGGCCCCTTTGGCAGTAGGAAACACATAGACTATTATGGAGATTGATTTTGGAATTTAGATGCACTCTTATTGATTGTGCTTGGCCGTACATGTTCATATCCTTGAAGATGTATCATGGGGGTGTTGCAACCTAGAAGACACAAATTTGACTAACAAATTATAAGTACATGAGTCAAAAATTATGGAAAAGTAAAAGAAAAGATTCTTTCATTGTTTTACTAACCCTCCCCCAGGTCCCCTCCACCATGTAGCCCTCGCTCTAGTCTCCTGTGATGACAGAAATACCTAGTTATATATCTCTTTTAAACAGTTTTCTCCCTCCTCTGTTTCAGTGCAGTATACATTATTGAACCCATCTTACTCAGTCTCTCCCCAACCCCAAGGACAGTCCCATTCTACAACAGTGGCATCATGTAATATTTGTCTTTTTGTGACTGGGATATTTCACTCAGCATAATGTTCTCCAGAGTCAACCATTTTGAATAATATTGCATGAGTTCCTTGTTTTTACTTTTATCACAGTTGATTGACATTTCCTGGATAAACTGTAAACACCATGTTTTCTACATGTTTCTGGACTAGGGAGCCCTGTGATTGGTATGCATCTTGTAAAGATTGGCCAACAAATTATGTAAAATAGGTGACTATTACCTATTATGCAAATGAAGTGGTCTACAGAGAGGGAATTGGTCAAGAGGGGCTATGCTTCAAAATTAACAATGAAGCAATCAATATCACAGAGGTTTTTTTCAAGACAGAAAGACGCAATAAGAAAAGCAGCAGCAGCAGGATGTAGAGGAAGAAAGAAGAGAGAAAGGAGCAAGGAACATTCTAAAACATCTGTAACATGCTTCAAAAATGGTAACATTGAAAACTAGAAAGTGTAACATTGGAAGTCTTCAAGGTATTCAGTATTCAAGCCAGAAGCAACTGGCACAGTGGCTAAGCTGATGGTTGGTGTTAGTCAAAAGGAGGCCATCCTAAGGGGACCAAGAGCTGCCTGCTCTGAGGCAGCAGAGAGCAGAGCTGCACAGATCAGAAGAGCTGCGAGAGCTGCCCTATACTGAAGAAGGGAGGCTGCCCACCTACCTTCTGATCTGCATTCAGCTGTAGCTTCTTGATCCTGATCCTGATCCTGAATTGCAACCCATCAGTTCTCTTAATGAGAGAGGTCTGGTAGTTCAATGGTAAGAAACTGCTGCAATCCCAAAGATATACAGTTTAAATCCACCGGCTGTTGTGGAGGCAAAGGATGAGAAATCTCCTCCTCTGCATTTACCGCCTCTGAAAACCTCACTAGAGGGTTAGTTCCAATTCAGTGGCACACACCACCACCACCTGTTCTCTAATACACACCATAACTATGAATATGATTAGTGTGTGTGGCCACTGCAGTGAATTATTAAGCAGAGAAAAAAAAGTAGACAATGCCGTGAGAGGGACTTCTTGTGTCAGAATTGGTAAAGAGGTTGTAGAGATATAGCTGATCCCTGTCTCATGGGATTTGGCCTTGGCCTTTTCTGGATTTTCGTTGTTGTCCCTGAAGTCAGGCAGGTCCTAATTAACACCTCTTCTTGGTGTCGTAGTGGAATAGCCCATAGAAGTCATCAGAGAGCTCTGATGCCATAGTTCATAGGAAGTTGTGCTGCTAACTGAAAGGCAATTGCCTTTCTGGCAGTTCAGATCTACCAAGAGTTCTGTGGAGAAAGATGAGCAGTCTCCTCCCATGTAATTTATAGCCTCTGAAAACCCACTGGAGGGTCAGCTATGAGTCGGTTCCCACTCCATGCCAATGACTGAGTCCTCCCTCCTACCAGTGTTCGTGTTGGAAACAAACAAAAAGAAAGCTCTGACTATAACTAGGTCTGCTTCACTAATAGTTCCAAAAAAGAAGGACTTCTAGAAAAATAGGTTACAATTTTATGAACATAATTTTTAAAGCCACATTTCATAACTCCTCTGCTATATCTTATTAGGGGGAAGTAAGTCATAGCTTCTGCCCACAAGGTAGGAATAATCAGGGGCCAGCTTAGTGCTTGATTAGAGCCAACCACTTATGGAGGACAGAGGTAGCTTGTTGGAGAAATAAAGGTGGAGTCATCTCTGCTCCTAAGGACCCAGGAGAAAGCAAAGAATGATAGTTTCAAAACCACTTTTATTTAATTAAGAGAGATCTGAAACCATGAGCCAACATATAGAAGAATATCTCCAAAGTACAATAAGGGTTCCTTAGTGAAATAAGAAGAGAAAAAGAGAAGATTTCTGTAGCTTTAGAATTCAGACAAAGCCTATAGAAAAAGTTCTCAAAACGTACACCCTACATGACAAAACCAAACTTTGATAGTAGGATCCTCCCTATGCCTGTTTTTGGTGCAAAGCCTTGAAAAAAAAAATGGCAAAGTGCAGCTAAATGAAGAATCTCACAGACAAGCCATGATTGCAAAAAGCAGTCTGTCACGATGACAAGAGAAAAAAGAGATACACTATATTGGGAATATCCTGCTGTGCCAATCTAGTTTGTGTGAAAGAAATGAAGGCTTGGGCATGCACTCAGATTTAACAATCTTATCATCAAAAAAATTCCTGTTCACCTGGCACAGAGTGAAGGCCCCAACTAGACATAGATCTCTTACAAATAGCTAATCCAGAAAAGATTACCTTAATTCATAGGTAATTACTGACTTAAAGGAAAAATAAAACTTGCAAAGGTATTATATAGGTGAAAGGTATTAAAAAAAAACAACAGAAAAGCAAAAACTTCTAAAAAAGGCATGTACAAGGAAATAATCGTTACAAAGCAGATTTAAAATTTGAGCAAATACGTAAAAATTTTGAAATAATAATAAAATCTCTCTTTGGAGTAGAGAAGCAAAGATTCAGGGAAGACATGGCTAGACAAGAAATAGAAGCTGGCAAAACCATCATACAAAAAACATCACAAGAATGAAAAACAAACTGAAAGCAAAACAAATAAGAAAAGACTGCTATAAACAGTCACTAGAAAGGACAAAGGATAGATTTGGGGGAAAGCAAATACATTTTAAAAGTGAGAAATTATAAAACTTTGCTGGAGATGAAAAGGTGAGGAAAAAATGGGTTTGCTTTCATAGTTAAAAAGGCCATTTATAGATCCATCTTGAAATATAATGTTTTGTGTGAAGGATAATATCCATACACATACAAGGAAGATCTATTCATACCACTATCATTCAAATTTATGTGCCTACAACCAGAGCCAGAGACTAGAAAATAGATTATTTCTACCAACTTTGGCAGTTAGAAATTGATCGAACATGCAACCAAAATGCGTAAAAAATAATTGGTGACTGGATTTCACATGAAAGCAAAATTCTGATGAGGGTTATCCAGAAACTACTAGAACAGTGCATTGACAGAGAACCAGAGAACTACTAGAAACGCAAACTGGGTTTAGAAGAGGCTGTGGCACTAGAAACGTTATTGCCAATGTTAAATGGATCTTGGCAGAAAGAAGAGTGGCAGAGAATATCCATCTGTGTTTCATTGACTATGCAAAGGCATTTGATTGTGTTGAACACAACAAATTGTAGTTAACCTTCAGGAGAATTGGAATTCCCAAAACACTTGATAGTACTTATGAGAAACCTATACTTGTACCACAAGAAGAAGTCCTTAGAACAGAGCAGGGAAAGACTTCATGGTTCAGAATCATGAAGGGAGTGAATCAGGGATGTGCCCTGTCTCCATACCTTTTCAATCTATGTGCAGAACAGGTCATTTGGGAAGCTGGGCTTTATGAGAAGGAATGTGGCATCAGGGTTGGAGGAAGACTCATCAACAACCTATGTTATGTTGATGACACACCTTGCTTGCTGAAACTGGAGAGGACTTGAAACACTTGCTGTAGAAGGTCAAGTACTGAAGCCTTCAATATAGACAGAAGCTCAACATCAAGATGACAAAGATTCTCACCATTGGACCAATTGGCAGCACCATGATGGAGAAAGAAGAGATTGAGATTGTTATCAGTTACCGCTTGCTTGACTCCACAGTTAACTCTTGACACTAGCAGTCAGGAAAATCAAAATATGAATTGCATTAGGTGAATCTGCTGTCAGAGACTTTTTCAGAGTACTGAGAAGCAATGATGTCACTGTAGAGACTAGGGTGTGCCTGATGAAGGCCATGGTCTTTGCAATTAATTGGTATACATCAGAGAGGCTGGATAATGACTAAAGGTGACAGAAGAAAAATTGATGCCTTTGAGTTGTGGTCCTGGAAAGGAGTCTTGAACATACCATGGACTTCCAAGGAAACAAATGGTTTTGTCTTGGAGCGGGGGAAACCAAGCTTCTCCTTGAAGGCTAGGAATTTGAAGCTCTATTTTGCCTGCTTTGGGCATGTGGCCAGGAGGCACCGATCCTTGGAGAAGGACATCATGCTCAGAAGGGTTGAGAAACAGTACATGAGAGAAAGACCCCAGATGAGATGGACTGATGCAATGATTAGGGCAATGGGGGTAGGTGTGTTGGACTCAGTGAGACTGGTTCAGGACAGGACAAGTTTCAGAGCTGTTGTACATAAGGTCATTACGAGGTACAGACTACTTGCTGGCACATAACAACGACAAAGCAAAATGAATAAATACTTACAAAGACTAAGAAAAGGCAAAATAGCAATGACATTCACAAAAGATCTTGAAGATGATAGCTTGAAGAGACAAGCAGATACCTTTTTAAAGATTGTTATGGTTCATTCCATGTGTCGACTTGGCTATGCCAGTCCAATCACTCAGTCAACCATTAGAAGTCTAATTGTTGTTTTGTTCTCTAATGTAATGTAATTACCTTCTAGATTGGAACTCAATTAAATGTAATCTATCAAGTAAAACGAGAATTTCTTGTGGGTGTTTTCTTCCTTCAAATTATGAATAAATATTTGGGAAGAACTTGCCTTTGTGATACTCTGAAGTCTTTCAATCACCTGACCAGTAGATTTTAAGATACAAGAAAGAAGTAGCTCCAGCCTGCTGCCTGGCTACATATTCTGTCTTTATGGACTGCCACAACCACGTAAACCAATGTCTTCAATGATATCATATTCTCTCTCTCTCCCTTTCCCTCCCTCCCTCCCTCCTTCTCTCTTCCTCCCCCTCTCCCCCTCCCTCTCTTTCTCTCTCTCCCTTTTTCTCTCCCCCTTCTCTCTCTCTCCCCCTCCCTCTCTTTCTCTCCCTCCCTTTCTCTCTCCCCCCTCTCTCTCTTCTTCCCTTTCTCTCTCTCTCCCTCCCTTCCTCCCTCTTGCTCTCTCCACTCATACACAGACACACATGCTCTCACATATCACTGCTTATGTTCCTGTGGAGAATCTTGCCTGAGACAAAAGTTAAAATTAAATAACTCTTTAAAAAGTTTGCACCCTATCTATTGAAAAGACCAGGAACTCAGATGGCACTGTGCACGGTTAATTGTGCTGCTAACTGGAGGGCCATGCATCTCTGTGGTTTGTATCCACCAGTGGCTCTAAGGAGGAAAGATGGACAATCTCCTTCTCATAAGCTTTACAAACTCAGAAACATGATGGATGATCCTATGAGTTAGAACCTATGTGAAGGCGATGAGTTTGGGTTTTTATATTGAAAAGGCAAGTACTGTCTCATGACCAGTTAGAGAGAATATGATGAAAATCTCTAGACTTCAAAAATAAAGAATCTGTGTGCAACTAGGAAAAAAAATAGCAAGACGGGGTAAAGAGCAGGTTAAATGACAAGAAGGTTAAGTGATAAATGGACTAAACATTTTTTACATGATAAATGCTTCCAACATCCTTGGGAAAAGATGTGACTCAGGGATTTTATACCTTGCTTAAATTAGCTCAAATGTAAGGACAACAGAAGCATCTTTTATGAAGATGCTGGAATTCAAAGAGTACTTACCATAGGCTGTTCTAGAAGAAAGAGGACAAAGTTTGGGTGAATAAGAAGTAAATGGTGAAAACGCAGTAAAAGGCAAATAATGGGAATTGAAAACTGTAACTTCCAAGCACACTCTAAACTACATGTGGATATTATGATTACAGAATAGAATACAGTATTTAAAATCTTGACAATGTAGATATGAAGTGACTCACAAAATTTAGAAGAGCAAGTGAGGAAAAAAATAGTAGAAGATGACATAAATAAAATCTGTTAGAGCCATGCTAAAAAGGATATTATTTAGATCTATTAACTCAATCAGCAGACTTATGAATATATTGTCAAAGCATGAAGTTAAATACTAAGAAAAATTAAATAGTAAATTAAGATCAAATAGAAGAGAAGAGGAAGAATAATAAGGGGAAGAAAATAAATACGCTAATGGTTTTTTGTTCGGTGACGATTATCAAAATACTATTCAACAGAAACAGAAGTTTGATGCATTGTATAAAGTTACAGATAAAAAACCAACTGTTAGAATAAAAATATGAAGTTTTCAAATAATCAAAAGTATTATACATTAAAAGAGAAAATCTAGTCTATACAGTAAAATAGAAACATTAACAATAAAAGAAAAATTAATAAAGCATGCTGCTCAAACTGAGAACAAATATTCTTTCATATTAATAAAGTACATGAGATATTCATATGAATATTTTAAAAAACCCAACATTATGCTATGTGTGACGTGCACCTACAAATAGAACATGTTGTTGTTGTTGTTATGTGCCATCGAGTCGTTTGCGACTCATAGCGAACCTATGTACAACAGCCCTAAACCCTGCTCTATCCTGTGCCAATCGCACTGCCTCTGACACACCCATCCTGATTACCCCAGTCACTGAATCAATCCATCTCATAGAGGGTCTTCCTCTCTTGCGCCGTCCCTCCACCCTCCCAAGCATGATGTTCCTCTCCAAGGACCTGTCCTTCCTTGCAACATGTCCAAAGTATGTCAGACAAAGCCCCAGAATGCTTGCCTCCAAGGAGTTGCTTGGTTTAATCCTCTCCAGGATGAATCTGTTTGTTTTCTTGGCAGTCCAGTTTACATTCAATACTCTTCTCCAACACCACAGCTCAAAGGCATCAATTCTCCTTCTGTCCTCCCTAGTCATTGTCCAATTCTCTGGTGCATAACAAGTGATTGCAAAAACCATGGCCTATATCAGGCGCACCTTAGTCTCCAGAGAGACACCATTGCTCTTGAGTACTTTAGAGATGTCCCTAACAGCAGACTTTCATATCGCAATACGTTTTTTTATTTCCTGGCTGCTGGTGCCAAGAGTGTTGACCGTGGAGCTGAGCAAACTGAAGCTGTGAACAATCTCAATCTCTTCGCCATCCATCCTGGTCCAGTGGTGAGAATCTTTGTCTTCTTGACATTGAGCCTCAGTCCATACTGAAGGCTGCAGTCCTTGACCCTCTGCAATAAGTGCATGAGGTCCTCTTCAGTTGCAAGCAGGGTTGTGTCATCTGCATAACGCAGATTGTTAATAGATCTTCCACCAATCCACAAATAAAATATAATACTCATAAATATATACAATAAAAGTGTGGAAGAGTAAATGAGGAAAAATAGTGAAAGATGACAAAAATAGCATATTTTAGAATCCTGCGGGTGCTATGGGTCATATTTGACTCGAAAGCAACTAACAACCATAAAGATATTATTTACAGCTGCTAATACAATCCATAGATTTATAGGTATGTAGTCAAACTGTGAAGTTAAACACTAAGAAAGTGTAAACTATACTTGGTAAATTAAAGCAAAGAATATATCAGTCACATATACATACTCAGCTGCTATTGCTTTTGTTGCATTCTCAATAAAATCAATATTCATTTTAAAAGTATTTTAGCTGATATTTTACAGTTACAGTTGTTCCTTAGTATCTCTGGGGGTTTCATTCCAGAACCCTAAAAATCTATAAACGCACAAGTCCAATATATACAAAATACTGTCGTGGTGTTGTGTGCCATTGAGTCAGAATTAACCCAAAGCTCACCCACCAGTGGGTTTTCAGAGGCAATAACTCACACAGCAGGAGATTCACCACCCTTCTCCCATGGAGAATGTCATGCCTTTGGAATTGCAGCACAAGTTCTTACTACTAGGCCTTAGAGTTCCCATAACATTGTGTACTATGTATATATAACACATGTACATCCTCCTGTATATTTTATATAATATATAGATTATAATAAGCACTGCACTAGATGTTCACTGCACATTTGGTCAATTTGAGATCTTAAAAAATGGATTATAGGGAGCTCTTACCAGAGTTAGTGGCAAGAAGCTGCACTACAATCCCAGAGGTACACGGTTCGAATCCACCAAATACTCTGCTGGAGAAGGAGGAACAATCTCCTCCTGTACCAGTCAGATCCAATTTATGGTACACACACAAAAAAAATAATAAAATTACAAAAAAAATTGAAAAAGAAATAGATTTCATCTCAACAACAAGCAAACAAAAATTCTCACCACCAGAATGATAAGTAACATCATTAAAGGTGGAGAAAAGATTGAAATTATCAATGATTTAATCTTGCTGGCATCCACAGTCAACCCTTTTAGCATCAGCTGTCATAAAATCAAAATATGTATTGCAAGGGGTAAGTTTTTTGTCAGGGACCTCTCCAAAATACTAAGGAACAATGATGCCATTTTGATGACTTAGGTTCATGTGATCCAAGTCATGTTCTTTTCAATTGTCAGCTATGCATCTGTGAGCTAGATAATAAATAAGGATGACAGAAGAATAATAGATGTCTCTGAGTTGTGGTGTTGGAGAAGAGTACTAAATATTCCATGGATGGTCAAAAAACAAACATCTGTATCTTGGAGAAAGTGGAAGGTGTGACTGGATTGCTCACAAGAGGCAAGGATGGTGAAGCTTCATCTCATATACCTTGACCATGTTCTTAGAAGGGGCTCATTCTTAGAAAGAGACATCATGCTTGGATAGGTGGTGGCCCAGCGAAAGAGAGGAAAAGCTTCAATGAGATGGATTGATATGGTGACGGCAGCAATCAGTTTGACCATGGGGATGGCACAGGATAGGACAGGGTTCAAATCTGTTGTTCATAGAGTCACTATGAGTCTTATTCAACTTGATGGCAAACAACAACAACAATAATTGCACTGGGAAGCAATGAGGTTCTTTGGTGAGAATTGCACTGTAAACGCTATGTAAACAGCACTTTGAGGAGGACCTTTCACCATGCCTTCGGGATTGCAGCACTAGGCCACCAAAACTCCCATATATATGTTTTGTTATGTACCATCAAGTCAGAAGCAACTCAAAACTGACTCTCTAGTATGTTTTCAGAAACAGTAAATCACATGGAGGAGATTACCCATCTTTCTTCCACATAACAGCTGGTGGATCTGAACCACGTACCTTTAGGTTATCAGCACGCTTCCTAAACAATAAGCTAGCAGAGCTTCAAATGTGTGTGTGTGTGTGTGTGTGTGTGTACACACACACATGCTGGTGATCTAGCTGAAAGAAACTGCCCTGCAGTCCCGAAGGCATACAGTTCAAGGCCACCAGCCGCTCTGCTGAAGAAGGATGGGCGATCTTCTCCTGTGCAATTAACTGCCTCCGAAAACCTGCCAGAGGGTCACCTACGGGTCAGTTCCAACAACAATCTATAAAATACATATGTGTATTATTTATCTATGTATATAACTTCACTTCTTTTGCTTCTCTAAATAAACGAAGCTAAGCCACATTCATAAAACAAACTCCATAGGAAATACAAAGAAAAATAGAAGAAAGCAAATTAATGTTAGGAAATGTTATCCTCCATTTCTGTGAAAGGTCAAGTAAGCCAAAGACAAAGCACTGGCTAAGTGCTAAAGTCTTTTCATGTCACAGACGTCTAATGTAGCATGTATTTAAACAAAAAAAGAACTGAATTCTCTCATGTGAAACCCAAACTGGAATGCACATTGGTCAGAAGTCCAGGCTTCTATTTTGTTTTACCATTTCAAGCTTGTTGGCATCCCCCACATGGTCTGAAATGGTTCATTTCCATATCTACATGGTAACCATAAAGAAAGCAAAAAGGATGGGCAGGACATGAAGTTAGGTTGGAGGCCTGATTTCTGTTTATATTGTATTAGTTTAGTTGTATAGTCTGGAGGAAATTGCTCTGCTAACTCTAAGGTCACACTTCTGTGATGGTTTGTGTTCACATGCAACTCCTTGGGAGAAAAATGGCAATCTCCTCTCATTAGATTTACAACCATTAAAATCCAATGAAAGTTCTGGTGACCTTAGTGATTAGAAGCTGTGCTGTAATCTCAAAGACAAGTGGTTCAAATCCACCAGTTACTCCAAGGGAAAAGGATAGACATTCTCCTCCTGTGTAATTTATGGCCTTTGAAACACCACTAAAAGGTCAACTATGAGTCAGTTCTAACTTGACCAGCACACAACAAAAAAATCCAAAGGTGAGCCATCTTTTAGTTCCTACTGTACAGAATTGAGTGTGTGAATTTGAATTTAATCAGATGGCCACATCCAGCTGCAAAGGACACTGAAAAATGTTGGATTCTAAATTTTCAGGTACTGAAATGAAAAATAAGGGGCAGTATTATACTTCCTAAACAAGATGCCTCTGGAAACTCTATGAACTTTAATAAATGTTGGTAGTTGTAGAGGGGTTTCAGGCCTTTTGTTCATGAGTCATGCTGGATTTGAAGGCAATCAATAACAACAGCATTACAGTGGGCGATGTAAATAATTAAGCAGTTAACTATTAACCAAAAGGTTGGCAGTTCAAACATACCCAGAGGTATTTTAGAGAAGAGACCTGGTGACTTGTTTCCAAAAGATCACAGCTTTGAAAATCTTATAGCGCAGTTCTGTTCTTCATGCGTGGGATCTCTATAATCTGGAATAAAGTCAACAGCTACATTATGATGATAAGGATTGGGGGATAAGAAATAATTTATGATCATTTAAATACACATTGTGTGTATGCCTATGAAATGCTACTCCATGTAAACAGAGATGAAAAATATTTTTCAAGATTCATTTTTAAAAAATTGATCATTTACTAGAAAATCTTAATAAATAAATTCTGAAAGGTAAAAGGAATCTTAAACTTCATCAGTTCAGACAGCAGTAGACCATTGATTCTGTTGATATCAAGACTCTGTGGAAATAAGGAGACATAGTTTACAAGTCCAAGAGATAATGCCAAGAACTAGGAGGTCTGAGGGCATGCCAGAGACCAATAGCCAGCTCAGCAAGCTGTAGCCCCTCGCAGGAGAAGCACACCCACCCCATTTTTCATCCCTCCCCCTGATGTGAACCACCTTAAACCGGATAGAAGGAAGCCTGTCTTTCTCATGCCCGATGTTCTTTCTCTTGGGCAAGAAAATCATTTATTTGAGCTTTGTTGGTTCCAAAATACAGTATCCTTAAATCTAATTTGTCCTGTCACCTAAGCTTATTTGGAGCTTCACAGAACAGAAATTAGTCCAAGGCAGCAGAGCCTCCAACAGGCCCAAGCAGGAGACCAGTCAGTCTTAATAACCTCATTAAGGATCAGAAGGTGGAAGCTGAAAATGTGTAAAAACCAGCCGTGTGGTTGGGAACAGGCAGAAACACTTCTTACAATGCCTTCGTCATGTTGTAGATCATGATTTTGGCTTTCAAATATTTTTACAAGGTAAAATTTAATTCTGAGAACTACTAACCTTTTTTCTTTTCTTCCCTCCCCCCTCCCCATTACTATTAGCTCCAACAAAGTAAGAATGATTGCCATGGGGCAGAAAGATTGGCAGGCACAATGAGTGAGGACCTCAGGAAGATTTGGGAGAATGTCACATTTGTGCAGTAGACTAGCTGGATCTGCTGGATCTACTAATTGCTGTTAGGTGTTGTCAAGTCGTCACAACAACAACAAAACTATGAACAATAGATCTGAATTCCAACAACTCACAGCAACCTTATGAACAGTAATTTTTTTTGGGTTTTGAGCATCCCCCACATGCTCAAGCCCCTTGTGACGCTCACTGTGTCAGTTCATCTTGTTGGGGGTCCTCTGTTTTCTCCGATCCCTTCTCTCCTTCCCCAGCATAATGTCTAGTTACAGGGACTGGTCCCTCCTGAGAGCAATCCCAAAGTATGTGAGATGAAGTCCCACCACCCTTGCCGCTAAGGAGCTAGGACTAGCTTTTCTCAGATAAATTTCTTTCTGTCTATTCTCATGACTCAAGAGAAGGTCCACTCTCAAGTTTTTAGTGCAGAAAATATAGAAATCAGACAGTGAAGACATCTGCCAGATTTTCCAGCCAGTGTCTAGCCTACTTATATTAGACACAAGACTGATTGCTACCTGACTTATGGGTTTTCAATTTGCCAACCTCATAAAAAAATCATGTGAACCAAGATGTCTCTCCATAGCCTTTACAAAATTTTTTTATTCATTCTTGCATATTTTCTTTCACTCTCCCCTTCTCTCAGCCCACACTATAATGCACTCCTTGCTCTAGATTGTTTTGTTATCCCTATGTTTTTTAAATATGTATCTCCTCTGTATTAAACAAGAGAGCTCTGGTAGCCTATTGGGTAAGGAGTTGTGCTGCCAACCCAGAGGCACATAGTTCAAATGCATCGGGTACTCCAAGGGAGAATGATGGAAAGTCTCTCCTGTACAATGAACAACCCCAGAAAACCTGCTGGAGAGTCAGCTATAAGTTGCTTCTGACTTGATCATACATAACTACACCTAAATAATTAAACTTGGAGATAGGAGCAGGCTTGGCCTTTGGAAAAAAGTACAAGCCAGCCTAAGATAGCTCATTTGAGAAGGGTAGGACTTTTTGTGGCAGACTCTGAAGTTTATAATTAACCTATGTAGGGATTCTGAAGCTTCATCTGACATACCATGGATATATTGGAAGGCGGCATCAGTCATTGGAGAGGGAAGTCATGCGTGGGAGGGTGGAGAGAAGGCAGGAAAGGAAGACTCTCAATGAAATGGATTGATTCTGTCACTGGGGTAATGCGGATAGGTGTGTCAGAGACAATAAGATTGGCAAGGGATAGAGCAGAGTTTAGTGCTGTTGTACTTAGGGTCGTTATGAGTCTCAGGTGGCTTGACAGCACATAACTAGAATGTGAGGAGCCGGCATGGGAACCAACAAACCACCAGTCCAAATATCAGATGCCTGTTCTATAGAAAAAGCTCATTTCCATCTGACTCCTGAATGTCCTAGTGATTTGCAACAATTGGTAAACATCTGAGTTCTTACTGAAATCCAAGGCCTCACCAGTCAGACTTGAGTGGATTAGAATTTGCTGCAGTACGTTCTACAGTATGACACTGACAAGTTACTCAATTCCTCTCAGTCACTTTTCTAGTCTATAAACTGAGAATTCTAATATCTACTTTGTAGAGTTCTTGTAATGTTCAAAAGTTAACTGTTTAAATGGGGAAACACAAGGGGAGGAGGAGAGAGGCACGTGGAGGGGGGAGGAGGGAAATGTGGAACATACGAGGAGCAGAAGAGATTAAGGATGGATCGATGGATGGACAGATGGACAGATGTGGATGGATGGATGGAGTGAAGGGACAGGCAAAGCACAGGGAGGATTTGATGAGATGTGGTAATAAAACGCATTGAGCAATCGTCAATCTGATTATAAAATAAAATGTATACGAATGATTGAAAATCAATGTTTGAAAAGTATTATATGGAAAGAGTCTGAGATAGCTTTTTATTAGCTCTGTTGCTTTTGTTTCCGATTCCAGGCTTATTGATTCTGACTTATGTCAACTCCATATACGTCAAATTAGAGTTTTGTTCCACAGGGTTTCCAGCGGCTGATTTTTCTGAAGTAAATCACCAGGTCTTTATTCTAAGGCCACTTCCAGGTGGACTAAACCATAAGCCTTTTGCTTAGAAACAGATAATTTTAACCCTTTGTGCTACGTGGGAACTTCCTGAAATATATTTGTTTTTGTTGTTGTTCTTATATACCATCAAGTTGCCTGTAACTCATAGTGATCCTATGCACAAAAGCTCTGAAACGTGCCCTATTTTGAGCTATTCTCACTGCTCTGACACACCTAATTCTATGACCGTAGTTGCTGTGTCAATCTATCTCATCCACGGTCTTCCTCTCCTGCACTGTCCCTGTATCCTTCCAAGCATGATGTCCTCCACAGACTGGTTCCTCCTGGCAAGATGCCCAAAGAATATGAAATGGAATTTCAAAATCTTTGTCTCTAAGGAATAGCTTGGTTTCACCCTTTCCAGGACAGATCTGTTAGTTCTCTTGGCATTCCAGGGTATGCTTAATGCTCTTCTCCAGTACCACTACTCAAAGGCACCAATTTTCTCATTGTCCAGCTCTCTGATGTATAGCAAGTAATGCAAGTAATTGTGAAGACCGTGGCTTGGAACAGGTGGACCTTAGTCTCAATACTGACATCCTTGCTCTTCAGCACTCTGGAGAGATTCCTGACAGCAGACTTTATTTATTTTTTTTCATCAAAATTATTACTATTTTTTTATATTTTAGTGAAAGTTTATACAGAACTTGGAGTTTCATTCATTCATTGTGGCACATTTTCCTCCCTGCCCACCCCCCTGCAAGTTTTTGTTTCCCTTTGAAAAAAATTATTTCACTGTTGTACTGTCCTCTCCCTTCCATCCCCAGTCTACTTTACTATCCAGCTTTTATTCTGGACTGTTGTTATGCAAACAATACCTAATCATACATTCCTCCTAAACAGGTCTCTCCCTCATCTGTTTCAATGCAGTATACATTATTCCCCCAACTCTGATATCAGACCCACTTTACAATAGTGGCACTATGCAGTATTTGTCCTTTTGTGACTGAGATATTTCACTCAGCATAATTTCCTCCAGTATCACCCATTTTGTGTAATAGTTCACGAGTTCCTTGTTTTTCAATGCAGCGTAGTATTGCATTGTGTGAATATACCAAAGCTTCTCTAGCCATTCATTTGCTGATGGGCACTTGGATTGTTTCCAGCTCTTTGCTGTTGTGAACAAAGCAGTAATAAACATGTGCCTATATCTGCTTGGATGGCAGTTACATTTTCTTTAGGGTATATTCCCCGTAGTGAAATTGCTGGGTCAAATGGTATTTCTAACTTCAGCTTTTTGAGAAAGCGCCATGCTACCTTCCATAGTGGTTGCACCATTTTACACTCCCACTAACAGTGGATAAGGGTTCCAATTTCTCCACAACCTCACCAGCATTTGTTGCTTACTGTTCTGTTAAATTCTGCTATTCTTACAGGGGTGAGATGATATCTCATATTTGTTTTGACTTGTGTCTCTCTGAGAGCTAAGGATTTTGAACATTTCTTCATGTGTTTGTTTGCCGTCTGAATATCTTCTTTGATGAAGTGTCTGTTCATATCCTGTGCCTATTTTGTGATTTTCCAAATTCAATTTGTCTTTTGATTTCCTGACTGCTCATACCAGAAGTGTTGATTGTGGAACTGAGCAAGCTGAAGCTGTTAATCTCTTCTCCATCTATCATAGTGCCTCCAATTGGCCCAGTGGTGAGAACCTTCATTTTCTTGATCTTGAGCTTCAATCCGTATTGCAGACTACAGTCCTTGACCCTCTGCAACAAATGCTTCAGGTCCTCCTCAGTTTCAGCCAGCAAGGTTGTGTCATCTGCATAACACAGGTTGTTGATGAATCTTCCTGATGCCATGTCCCCAAAACAGTGTTTATTGTTTTTCAGAGGAATTATATACGCTTCTCAGAAAAAGATTAAAATGGTATAAATTTTTATTGTTTTAAAAAAATTGGAAATAGAAGCCAAGCCTTCCATATGTAGGCTGGCACTGTTCTCAGGAGGCAAAGAGAGGGGGTGTGGAATGTGTGTGTGTGTGTGTGTGTGTGTGTGTGTGTGTGTGTGTGTGTGTGTGTCTTGCTTCTAAACCTTTTGAGCACATCAGGAATAAGTATTGCATTATTACGCTCCTAGATAAACACTAATAAAACTTAAGGCAAGAAAGAGGAGCAATATTCTCCTGTAAATGTTTACAGCCTTGGAAACACGAATGGGTAGTCTTACTCTACCCACTGGGTAGCTAAAATATAGCTAAAAGGTGAAATGCATCATGATGACTAGCTTTTGGTTCGATAAGCTTTCCTAATCTGTTCTTTAGGGAGCTCTGGTGGTCTAATGGTAAGAAGTTGTGCTACAATTTCTGTGATACACAGTTCAAACTGATCAGCTTGTTCTGCGGAAGAAGGATGGATAATCTCCTTCCATGTAATTAACTGCCTCTGAAAACCTGCCAGAGGGTCAGCTATGGGTCGGTTCCCACTGGATGGCGCACAGAAACTACCTAGTCCTTAGGGATTTTGTTGCATTAACCTGAAGGTCATGTCTCTCTTGTAGTCCAAATCCACCAGCAGCTCCATGCAAAAAAATACAGGCAATATCCTCCTGTGTGATCTACAGCTTCTGAAACCCAATGGAAGCTCAGCTATGAGTCAGTTCCAACCTGATAGCAATACATGAATGAGTGAGCCATTCTTGGTATCTGTTTTCATACTGTTTTATTATTGTCTATAAAGGTTATTAGCTGGCTTTGACAAGCACTGTGGCAATTGGACAATTAAAACAGACATGGGGGTAAAGAAGAACGAACTGGGGAGGAGGGTGGAGGAAACAGTGCAACAATGAATGAATGAAAACCCAAAATCTCTGTAAATGTTCATTAAAACTAATAAAATTTAATTTTTAAAAAGGTCTTTTAGGGCTCATATAAATGTAAAATCTCCATCTTGCATAATTTGGGCATGTTTTCAGTAGGGGCCAGACCTTGGAGAAGGCCATCATGCTTGGAAGAGTAGAGGGTCAGCCCATGGAAGGCAGGCCCTGAATGAGATGGACAGACTTGGTGGCTGAGGTCCTATATATTGGAGACAGTGAGGTTGGCTCAGGATAGGGCAAGGCTCAGCGTTGTGTTCATAGTGTTACTATGAGTCATAGCTGACTTGATGGCACTTAACAACAATAACACCACAATGTGAAAATTTTAAAGGTTAAATATAAATTAATGGAATGAGGGGGAAACCCTTCTGAGATGATACGGCTTAATTTTTACTTTGGAAACCATAGTTCCATCTTATCTCAAGTCTCCCCTTAACGGCACATCAGGACCTCTAACGGCCACTGCCTCCCAAAGCTTGCCAGGACAAGCACTTGAAGCCAAGTACTTGATTCCAAGAACAAGCACTTGGAAGCAGGAGGGAAGCCAGGCTGTAGTCAGCAGGTACAGGATGCTGCGTGTAAATTTTAAAGGTACTCAGTACAGAGGCGGGGGTACAGGAAAATCTCCTGGGACTGCTGACGTTGCAGTAGGATAAACAAGTGTAACCCTTTAGTTACTGTGATCCTAGAACCTCAGAATTCTTACAAACAAACCTGGGCACACCTCTGAAAAGTATGTGTTTTTGTTTAACACTGAAGGGGTTTTTATTGAAACACAGAGCCGGACATAAAGCACAAAAGAGCACCTGAAGAGCAGTGAACTTGTCTTAAAATGTCAAACCACCTTGCTAAGGCTGGAATACCCCCCAGGAGTGAGTGAAAGGGGAAGAAAATCTCAACAACTTAATTCACTGCAGTTGAGTCCAAACTGACTCAAGCTGACTTTAGGTTTCAGAGGCTGTAAATAGAACTGTAGAGAGTGCTCACCTTGTCCTCATGAAGCAGTTAGTGATTTCAAACCGCCTGCCTTTGGGTTGGCAGAGCAACTCATTACCCACTAGGCCACCAGAATTTCCTTAGGAGAGAAAAGAGAACCTGATTTCTAGTAAAATCAAAGACTGAGTTCCTTCCTAGCAAAGTCTAACTTCCTGCAAGTTAAATGTGCTCTACATTGGCTGCATTGATCTCCCCACTGGTCAGAGCTAGACTGGGACTGCTGTGGGCTTTCAGCACATTTGCGTTCCAAGGCACCTGGTGGTGCAGCGGTTAAAACACGTATGGCTAAAGGTAAATTTTGCCCCCTACTAAGCAAGTTAAGATTGTTTATCTAACCAAAACTTTACCGACAGCTGCCAAATCTATTTTAACTCATGTTATTGCTGTTTTTGTTGTTGTTATGTGCTAGCAAGTTACTTGTGACTCACAGTGACCCTGGACGTAGCACTTTCCTGTGCCAGTCTCACTATCTCTGACACACCTACTCCCAATATCTCAGCTACTGTGTCAATCCATCATCCAAGGTCTTCCTCTCCTGCTCTGTCTCTCCTACCTTCCAAGCATGATGTCCTCCTTCTCCAAGGACTGGTCTCTCCTGGCAACATGCCTGAAGTATATCAGATGGAGCTTCAGAATCCTTGCCTCCAAGGAGCAACTTAGTTTCCCTCTGTCCACGACAGACTTGTTTGTTCTCTTGGCAGCCCATGGTATGTTCAATACTCTCCTCTAGCACCACAACTCAAAGGCATCAGTTTTTTTTCTGTCATCATTAGTCCACTTTTATAATGTCTAGCAAGCAAGTGCGAAGACTAATCCCAGGATCAGGCACACCTTAGACTCTGAACTGACACTGTTGCTCTTTAATACTTTGAAGAGGTTCCTGATGGCTGATTTTGCTAAAGCAAATTAGTCTTTTGATTTCCTGACTGCTGGTGCCAAGAGTATTGATTGTGATGCCAAGCAAATTGAAAATGTTTACAATCTCAATCTCTTCTCTATCTTAACACTACCAATTGGCCCTTTGGTGAGAATCTTTGTCCACTTGAAGTTGAGTTTCAATCCATATTGAAGACTACACTCCTTAATCTTCTGCAGCAAT
Organism: Elephantulus edwardii; assembly: GCF_000299155.1. Classification (NCBI taxonomy): domain Eukaryota; kingdom Metazoa; phylum Chordata; class Mammalia; order Macroscelidea; family Macroscelididae; genus Elephantulus; species Elephantulus edwardii. Next base: position 7,597,189 of record NW_006399807.1, on the reverse strand, counting down.
TAATTGCCTCATGTCCTCCTCAGTTTCTGCAAGCAAGGCTGTATCATCTGCGTAATGCAGGTTGTTGATGAGTCTTCCTCTAATCCTGATGCCATATTCGACTTCATAAAGTCCAGCCTCATGAATGATCTGTTCTGCATATAGATTGAAGAGGTATGGAGAGAGGATGCATCCCTAACACACTCCTTTCCTAACTTGAACAATGCAGTGTTTCCTTATCCAGGTATAGTTTTCACATCATTTAGATTTTAAATTTGCTCTGCTCGAAGTGTACATAAGGAATCTTGGTTAAGTCAAAAACTCACCACTATATTTCATCTGGGTACTCTGGTGGCCTAGTGGTAAGAAGCTATGCTGCAATCCCAACAACCCACAGTTTGAATCCATCAGTCTCCACCCACTACACAACTCTTCCCAGTGGAAGGTCAGCTGTAACAAACAATAATAGATTTTATCTACAGTACCTTTAAATTTAAGTGAAATCCTCTCTTCTTCAGCCCTACAAAATATCCCAACATTTTGTACCCTGCCAAGAAATTAATTTTCTAACTAAGTTGTAAGTCTAGGAACCCTGAAAGCCATGTGCCAGAATATTTTTCCCCAGAGTGCTTTGTAAGCAGTGGCTTCATAATTCAAACATAGCTCCTTAAAAATGTCTGTTTATAACTGAGTAAATAAGTATCATTCTCATTCTGACAATTCAGGCAATGTTTTCCATTATGTCCTGGTCACAACAGGGGGGACAGTTTCTATGTAGCCTGTGCAAATGATTATATCACATGAAAATAGAAATACATAATAAGATTTTATGAATCCTAAAAGGGTCAGGTAAGGAGGAAAAGTTGTCATTTCAAAATGTTTCATTTGTGCTTACAAAAGCATTTGTACTCAACTGCTATGAGTTACAGAGAGCTTAATTTTTCTGATTTTATTATTCTTCATTTTATTATTTATTATACATTTACATTTATTATTAATTTATTTATTTTAATGTTTATTGTTAGAGATTTGAATTGTTGTTGTTAGGGGCCATCAAGTTGAGTATGACTCATATCGACCTGTTGAATAGCCAGCCTGAACCCTGTCCTATCCTGTGCCATCCTGATCGTCTCTGAGACACTAGAGTCCATTGCTAAAGTCACAGTGTGAATCAGTCTCGCTGGTGGTTCTTCCTCTCCTTCACTGATCTTCTATCTTTCCAAGGATAATATCCCATTCCTCTTTCCAAGGAACATGATGATGTCTCTTGTGTCCCTTTCCAAAGAGATAGATGTTTCTCTAAAGAGATTTGTGTAGTGTACCCATAAATATATGCTCATGTTCTAACTCCCAGTACTTAGAGACCTGGCCGTATTTGGAAATAGTCTTTGAAGATGTTATTAATCAAGTTATGGGGTCACCCTAGGGTAAAATGGATTCTAGTCCAATCTGAGCAGTATCCTTATAAAAGAGGAGAAAAGACCCTAATGGCTATGGAAGGAGGAAGTTATACAGCAGCTGCAAACCAAGAAATTCCTGGGTCTACAGAAGGTGGGCAAGATTAGAAAGTCTCTTCCTCCAAAGACATCTTAGAGAACATGGTCCTGCCATCAGAGAAAAGTCTGTTCTTCATACTTTTTTAAAAAGTCACCCCATTTTCAGTACTTAAGTTGTGTCCACCCCAGGAAACTAATACACTAGTATACCCAAAAATAGAGTATTAGCTCATTAACAGTTTTCCAAACAAAACACATAATCATCTTTCACCTGTTGCATCATATCTATGTAATTAGTGCTTATTCCACTAGATCTTGGGCTAGTACTTTCATGAGCCCATCTGCTTTTTGTCTAAAATTCTGGCTTTGTTCCCTGGTATGGTCTCAAAGATGTTCAGAAAAAGCCTGTCCAAAATGGAGAAGAAAAAAGAAAGTAAACCCTGGCATAGTTCTTTTCCCTGGAGCCCTGAGACAGTCCTCCTTTGTTGAAGATGAAGTATTCTTGTCTATAATTATATAGCTGATTATAAATGCTTTCAGAGAAACACCAGAGTGAAACAGAAAACTATCTGTGGAGGATAAAAGACTTAAAATGGTGGCGGTTAACTTACCATTGATCACTTTCAGAAATTAAAGTTTCAGTGAGAGTTCACTGTAAAAACAATACAAGAGTTTTAAAACAGGATTAAGGTTAATCCAATAAAAGTTTCAGATAAAATGTCTACAAACATGATGATTTACTGTATCATCAAAGAAGAGTGGGCATTATATCTAATCCTAAAAATGAATTAACATTTTTTCACAGAAAAAAATTTAATATAAAGTGTAATTATCTTGAAATATGAGACATGATGAAGATGCCAAACATAGAGGTGGTATATGTTGTTGTTGTTGTTGTGTGCCATTGAGTCAGAATTCATAGTCAGTCCTCCACTGCATTTTCAGAGGCAGTAAATCACACAGGCAATTTCCCTGGTAAGTCAAGCATAAAGTTAGACTGTATCAAGAATATCAATTAACATTTTTCTTATTGAGGTGCTGGAGTATTCTAGAAATTTTTGATATGAATCCTTTTTCAGATATGTCATTACCAAATATTTTTCTCCATCTGGGCTTTCTTTTTTACCCTGTTGGAGCAGTTTTTTGATGTGTAGAGGGATTTGATTCTGAAAAGGCCCTATTCATCTATTTTGTTCTCTCCTGGTTATAAGTTTCCCATTATGCTTGGAAAACTGTTCATACCATGGATTAGGGCTTCTAGAATTCTTCCAAGCTTTTCTCTAATGAAGTTTATAGTCTTTGGTTTTACTCCAATAGCAAAATGGGCACAGGATATGAATAGATAGCTCACCAAAGAAGACATGCAGATGACAAACAAACACATGAAATGTCCAAAATCTATAGTTGTCAGAGAGATGTAAATAAAAACAACTATGAGATATCATCTCACACCAGCAACAACAGCAAAGTTCAACAGAACAGCAAACAATAAATGCTGGTGAGGTTGTGGGAGATATTGGAACTCTTAATCACTGCTGGTGGGAGTATAAAATGGTGCAACCACTACAGAAGGAGGTTTGACAGTTTCTTAAAAAGTTAGAAATAGAAATACGATTTGATCCAGCAATTCCACTACTGGGAATATACCCTAAAGAAACCAGAACAGCTATCCAAACAAATATACGGATACCTGTGTTTATTGCTGTGTTATTTACAATAGCAAAGAGATGGAAACAACCCATGTGCCCATCAACAAATGAATGGACAGAAAAATACACAGCACTGAAAAACAGTGAACTCATAAAACATTACCCAACATAGGTGACCCTGGAGGGCATTATTCTGAGTGAAATATCTCAGTTACAAAAGGACAAATACTACATAGCACCAATCTTATAAAGCAGGTCTGACATGGGAAGTTGGGAAGAGTATGGGATAAGAGTGAATAGGTAATGAACATTGCATTGGAACATATGAAGGAAAGAACTGTTTAAAAGGAATATATGATTATTTCTATTATTTTATTATTATATATTATAATTATTATTATTCCATATTGTTACAGATAAAACACACATATTGTTACAAATTTAAAAAAACCTGAAAGCTACATGTTTTATAATTATTATTATTAGTATTACTATATATTATTTAATTATTTGTATGCAACAACCCAGAATAAGAGATACATTGCAAAGAGGATTGGGGGTAGTGGGGGAGATAACTGTGCAACAGTAAATAAATATTTTTAAAAAGTGAACATTGGGAAGGGAAGGGGGGGTAAAATGTGCAAAATGAATAAATGGAAATCTAGCTTAAAAAAAGAGTATCAATTAATTGATAAATACCAATTAAGGTCTTAAAGACATGCAAATAATCATCAAAGGTAAAACTGTTGGTCTCTCCATGACTGAAACATGGGAAGAAAAACAGATATGGATAGAAACAATTAGTTCAAGAGCCTAATGAAACACATTGTACCTCAAGTTCTGGATACCAAGACCAGAAGAACTAGATGAGATCATAGAAGAAGGTTTTATAGAGGGAATAAAAAAGCTTAATCCTATGATAGAGACTGGTGGAATCCTTGGGACTATGATTCTTAGTCACCCTTGAACCTGGAACAAAACTCAACCCTGTAGTTCAACTTTCATCAAACAATAGACAAGACTTTACCGTGAACACGAGGGAGGCACTCAGTCCTTAGGATAATCGACCATATAAGTTTAAAATGGCAACATTTGTCCAGTTCAGAAGGTAGGAAAGGATGTTGTTGTTGTTATGTGCCATCGAGTCGTTTGCGACTCATAGCAACCCTATGTATAACAGCCCTAAACCCTGCTCTATCCTGTGCCAATCTCATTGCCTCTGACACCCCCATCCCGATTACCCCAGTCACTGAATCAATCCACCTCATAGAGGGTCTTCCCTTCCTGCGCTGTCTCTCCACTCAACCAAGCATGATGTCCCTCTCCAAGGACCTGTCTCTCCTTACAACATTGAAATGAGAATAATTGGGATAAAGAGGAAAATATGTGGAGTATGGTCTCCTTGAGATAACGGTAATTAAAGCCATAGAACAAAATATATGAATGATTTAATGGAAAAAACAGTTGGCTTTGTAACTGACTCAAATCAACATTTAAAAAAACAACAAAAAGAATAGAATCTTTATATTAGATCTGATAGAAATGAAAGAAAGAAAAAGAAAATAATATTAAGATAAGTACAGATTCTGTCAGCCTGAAGTAGATATTCTAGTCATAGCTACTGTTATTAAGTGCCACTGAGACAATTAATTAACTCAAAGTCATTCAATGAACAATGGATCATCTCTCACATGTTTGTGCCCAGTGTGACGGTCTGTCACTGTATCAATCTCAATAAGGGTCTTCATCTCCTGCAGTGACTCTCCCCCTTTCCAAGCATACGGTCATTCAATAAATGAATAGATGGGAAAATTATGGTATATTCTTACAATTGTTTGTCCTTTTGACAGTCCCTGGGATATTCAGCACTCTTCTCCAATATCATAAGTCAAAGGCATCTTTCAAATACTTCTGTCATTCCTATTCATTGTCCATCAAATTCTTCTTCTGTCAATCTTATTCATTGTCCAACTTAAAGATAAGTGATAAGTGATTGGAAACACTACTCTTAGTCTTCAAAAGGATATCATTGCTCTTAAACACTTTGGAGAGGTCCTTGACAGCAAACGTTCCCAATCCAATATATCTTGATTTCTTGGCTGCTGGTGCCAACAGTGTTGATTATGGATCCAAGCAAGATGAAATCACTGACAAATTTTATGTTTTCTCCATCTATCATGCTGCTGCCTATTAGCCTGGTGGTGAAGATTTTGCTTTATTAATGTTGAGGTGTAACACATATTAAATGCTTTAGTCTTTGAACCCCTGTAGCAAGCATTTCAAGTCCACTTCAATTTTAGCAAGCAAAGTTGTGTCATTTATATGATGCAGGTTGTTGATGAGTCTTCCTCCTATCCTAATTGTTGGCCTAATAGAAAGTTATGCTGCCAAGTCAAAGGTGGGTGATTTTAATCTGCAGCCCTCAGGCCTGGTTTTAATTGTGTTTGGTCAAACATTCTTCTGAGTGGTATAGCACTGGTCTGCCCATTTACTATACAGAGGAAACACATGGTTGCTGTGATGCTAAACACTGTGACACTGATGTGTCAAATGTGATAATAGTATTGGCAGCCTAGAAGAAGCCAGATCCAAATTAAAGAAGCTGTGACAAAATCAACATTTTTTTTTAAATAACTGAAATGATAACGGATTATCACTAGACTGTTGTTGTCTGGGATAAAGCAAAGGAGCAATAGGACTGTACCAGAAGCTTATTTAGACAGAGTGTTGATAAATCTCTTAGAACTTCCCATGCTGCAAACACTTCTGAAATACTAGTTTTAACAACACACTGCCCATATAAGTTGAACCAAGGGAAAGATAAGCATATCTTGTAATTTGACAGCTTTTGCTATGTAACTAATCAATAATATCATTATTAGTTAAATATAATTTTTTAATATCTCCATTTTAAGAAAGTATAAAGGAAATCCACTATGATTTTTATAGTGGCCTAGTGGAAAAAGAGTTGCACTGACAATCCAAAGGCAGGTGGTTCAAATCCACCAGCTGCTCCAAGGGAGAAAGATGAGCAATCTTCTCCCATGTGATTTACACACTAAAAGTTTGCTGAAAGGTCACTTCAAACTCAATGCCATGTAACAACCGCATGGGAATCTCAAAGACAGTCTTAGATGAAAATATAATTATTGAAGATTCATCTTTGGGTTTGAAGTCAATTTTGGAAAGTGGCTTGGTGATACAGTGTGTTCATATCAGGTTGTTATTCAAGTGGACAGTGGTTCAAATTTACATCTCTGTGAGAGAAAGAGGGGTAGTGTCTTCCTGTTAAGATTTATAGTCTTGTAAATAAAATAGAAAGTTTAAATTTAGTTTATGATTTGTGTGTCTACAATCACAGTCAAAATAAAGACTAGCTCCGTCATTGCAAGAATCTTTCTTGGCCTTTCCCCCCCTACTAGTTTATTTACAAAATTTAAATAAAAATTTGAACAAATTCTTACCATTTCCCTCACCCTCCCATCCATCAAATTGTACAACCAGATGATTAATCTTCATGGCCCCTGCACATCCTCCTCCCTCTGCTTCCAGCTTCTCCCATCCATTTTGGATCCTTATACTCATTCTACAATAATGATTTTATACAATATTCATCCTTGTGGGACTGAGTTAGTTCACTCATCATAATGCTCTCCAGTGCCTCCTAAGTTAGGTAATAATTTACAAAATCATTGCTCCTGCATGCTATGTAGTATTCCACTGTGTGAATATACCATAATTTCTCAATCCATTCACTTGTGGATGGACATTTGGGCTATTTTCATGTTCTTGTGATGGTGAATAATGCTGCTGTGAACACTGGTATACGAACCTCTGCTTGTGCCTCAGTTTTCATATTCTCAGGGTATATTCCAAGTAGTGGAATAGCTGGGTCATATAGAATTTCTCTGTTCAGCTTTTTTAGGAAGCGCCAAACTGTTTTCCGGAATGGTTGTACCATTTTATAATCCCACCAACAATGTATAAGAGTTCCTTTCTCACCACATCCTCTCCAACATTCATTTCTTGCTGCCCTGTTAAACTTTGCCACTGCTACTGGAGTGAGATGGTATCTCATGTGGTTTTGATTTGCATCTCTCTTATTGCCAGTGATTTGGAGCATTTCTTCATGTGTTTACCATTTGAATAACATCCTCTGAGAAAATTCTTTCCATATCTTTGGCCCATTTTATAATTGGGTTATCAGCCTTTTTTTTTATGGAGGCCAGAAGTATACAATGACATGCACACAGACCAATGGAACAGAATTGAGAACCCAGAAATAGACTCAGCTACCTGAGTCAACTGATATTCAGCAAGGAAATCAAAGTTATCAAACGGGGAAATGATAACCTCTTTAACAAATAGTGCTGGCAAAACTGGACTTCCACCTACAGAAAGCTGAAACAGGATCCACATTTCACACCATACACAAAAATCTAATCAAGGTGGATCAGAGACCTGGGAGTAAAGCCCCAAACCGTAAAGTTCATAAGAGACAAATTGGGATCAAGCTTAGACACCCTAGTCCAAGATATAAAGAGATTGCCAAATACAACCAGAAATGCACAATCTGTAGAGGATAAAATTGATGCATGGGACCTTCTAAAGATTGATTCCTATGCACATCAAAAACTTTTACCAACAGGGTGAAAAGAAAATCTACAGACTAGTAACAAATATTGATAATACTATCTCAGACAAGAGTCTTTTGGTCTTTTATCGCTATGTTCGCCTTCTATCTGTTGGCAGCCCCTCTGATTCTAATACTAATCCCTCTGACCACTAACGTATTCTTCACACTCATGATCTGGGCATTTTAAGAATGTTACAACTTCATGTAACATTTTGGTTTTGGTTTTATTGTTGTAATTTATTTCCTAAACTAAGCATAATTCCCTTGTTACTCACCAAATTTGTTGCCTCTATCACATATCTCACTTTTAAAAAATTGTTGATAAGTACCCCAGCGTGTTTACCCATTTACATATTGAAGAACACTTGGAGGAGCTTCATTTTTTATTACTTCTTAATGCATTTGAAAGCTGGACAATGAATAAGGAAGACTGAAGAAAAGGTGATGCCTTTGAATTGTAGTGTTGGTGAAGAGGACCATATGGTCTACAGACTGCTAAAAGAACAAACAGATATGTCTTAGAGGAGATACAACCAGGGTGCTCCTTGGAGGCAAGGAAGGTGAAATCTCATTTTACATACTTTGGGTATATCATCAAGAGAGCCCAGTCCTTGAAAAAAAGACATCAAGCTGGCAAAGGTAGAGGGTCACAGAGTGTAAGATCCTCAACAAGATAGATTGACACAGTGACTATAGCAAAGGGCTGGAACATACTGGAAATTGTGAGGATAAGATGGTACAAGATAATAATTGGACAAGGTTCACATTTGTTGTTCACGGTGTTATTATGCAGAACTCCATGGCAAGTAATAACAACAACAAATAACCCATACACATGAGTATAAACAAAACTGCAGGGGAAAAAAGAAAAAGATAGGAAAAGGAGGTGGTGACTATTAGTGGACAATTAACAGTCTCCACTGTATTAATGCTCTAGCAGCAAATATTCCAATGGTGATTAATTTTATAAAACATAACGCATGAGGATGGTTGTATGAAACACAATGTGAAGAATAGCATGAAACACAATGTATATGAACTTGGTTGTTGTTGTTCTTGTTATGTGCCGTCGAGTCACTTGTGACTCAGTGACCCTATGTACAACAGTCCTAAACTCTGCTCTGTCCTGTGCCAATCACACTGTCTCCGACACTTCCATCCCAATTATCCCGGTCACTGAATCAATACACCTCATAGAGGACCTTCCCCTCCTGCGCTGTCCCTCCACCTTCCCAAGCATGATGTCCCTCTCTAAGGACCAGTCTCTCCTCACAACATGTCCAAAGTATGTTAGACGGAGCCTCAGAATCCAAATGAACTTGGTAAGCAAACCAATTTAAAAAATTTTAAAAAGAGATAGAAAAATACATATTTCTCATTGTGTCTTCTCTACATTTCCTTTGAAATTTGCTACATACTATGGGAAAATTAGCATGTGACTGACAATATCATTTCCTCCCATCCACTCCCCAAAAAGGAGAAAGGATGAGAGAAGCAGCTGTTTCTTTGCTAGTTAAATAAGGGATTTTTAGTCTTTCATGAGAATTCCCCACAGAAAAGATTAGAGAATTAGAGTTAAACTCCTCCTTTTACCAGATAACAAAAATAATAAGCTGAACATTTGAGGGGTTTAAGGGAGCAAATAACAATGAGGTTGTTTGCTTCTTTGTAGAACTTGGGAGCATGAATCATTGAAATTGCAAAAGGAATTCTTGTTGGAAGTGGCAAACATAAACTCTTTTAATCATCTGAGCTTTCTAAGGCGACAGGAATCGCATAATAATGTGTAGTACAGAAGGAATTAGAATCGGCATGCACAGATAAAAAAGTAACTTGTACTCTTGGAATGTGGACTAGAAATGAATAGTACTGGGGTCACCCTGGCTGCCCAGAAAGGGTCTTTAAACTGTCCATCTATTGGTTTAGCACATTAGCATAGATTGCTTTCTCTTTAAAACTAAGAGAGTATAAGAGTTGCAGGAGTTTCTATCCTAAGCTCCTTCAGACTGATGTTGTTCTTATAGTGTACCATTGAGTCAGAACCAAACTTTACCTGACCCTCTGGCAGGTTTTCAGAGGCAATTAATTGCGTGAAAGGAGTCTGCTAATCTTTCTCCTGCAGAGCAGCTGGTAGATTCTAACCATATGACTTTGGGTTGGCAGCGCAATTCCTTTCCACTAAGCGCCATCAGAGGTCCCTTAGGCTGATGGTAGTTAAGGGTTTTGAGTGTAACAAACACAGGTGCTAGACTCACCTAGGAAGCCTGAGCACAGTAGCTAATTCAGGGTCCAAACACAGATGGGAAGGACCCTGAAGGTTTGTGAATGATGGTCTTGTCCACTCATGTAAAAAGATTTTTTTTTAAACTGTGATTTTAACAAAAGTTTGCAGAGAGGTTGAGTTTTCTTCATTCATTCATTGATGTACATTTTTCTCCTCTCCTCTAGTGACTTTCTGATGCAGTTCCTGTTTCAGATTGTTAATTATCATACATATGACGTCTAATCATACGTTCTTTTCTGACAGTCCTTTTCTTACTCTTTTCCAGTGCAGTGTTCATTATCTATGCACTCTTTTGTTCCAGAAAGACTATTTAATAGAATCCATGACAGAGGACTCTCTTTAATAAGGGTAGATTTGTCCATGATTGGACCTGGGAAGAGACTTTCAATTCCAAGGTCCAATCAACAAACATAGGTGACCTTTCTGGTCACCTTTTTTTTTAGATTATTATTTTTATTAATTTTAATGAAAGTTTACAGAGACTTAGGGTTTCCAGTCATTCATTGTTGCACTTTTCCCCCACCCACCCCCTCCTCTCCAATTCACTCTTCTCCTTGAAAAGAAAAATAAAAACTCTTTCATAGTTATCCTGTTTCTCCCCACCAAGTCCACTCCACTATCCTGCCTTCACTCTAGACTTCTGTAATGATATGAATACTCATTCATATGTCCCTTTTAAACAGTTCTCTCCCTCATCTGTTTCAATGCAGTATACATCATTCCTCCCCTCCTTTTCTGTCTTCCCTCAATCCTGATGTCAGTTCCATTTTACAACAGTGCAATATTTTCCTTTTGTGACTGAGATATTTCACGGAACATACTGTCCTCCAGGTTTATCCATTTTTCATATTTCATGAGTTCCTTGTTTTTCAATGCTGCATAGTATTACATTGTGTGAATCTGCCATAGCTTCTCTATCCATTCGTTTGTTGATGAGCACTTGGGTTGTTTCCAGCTCTTTACTATCGCAAACAAAGCCACAATAAACATGGGTGTGCATATATCCGCTTGGGTGGCAGTTATGGTTTCTTTAGGGTAAATTCCTAGTAGTGGCATTGCTTGGTCAAACGGTATTTCTATTTGCAATTTTTTGAGAAAGCACCTTACAGCCTTCCATAGTGGTTGCACCATTTTACATTCCCACCACCAATAGTGAATAGTTTTAGTTTCTCCACAACCTTGCCAGCATTTGTTGTTTGCTGTTCTGTTAAATTCTGCTACTCTTAATGTGGTGAGTTGATATTTCATGTTGGTTTTATTTGCATCTCTCTTAGAGCTAGGGATTTTGAGCATTTTTTATGTATTTGTTTGCATCTCTCTTAGAGCTAGGGATTTTGAGCATTTCTTTATGTATTTGTTTGCCATCTAAATGTCTTCTTTGGTGAAGTGTCTGTTCATATACTGTGCCCATTTTTCAATTGGGTTATTTACCTTTACCTTGTTGTGGTGTCTGGTCACCTTTTAGGGGATTATTTAATTCATGATTTCCGTAAGTGTGTTTGAACATCAACTGTATTGCAGACTTTGAGAATGAGATTAAGCAGAGGTTAATTTCCAAGATGACATCATGACATCAAATATCACAAACTCTCTGACTTGACCTTCATGTCACTGGAGGCTGTGAGAGGTGAATGGTGATTTTTTTTTCTATAATTATATTTTATTAATTTTCATAAACATTTACAGAGATTTTGGGCT
>NW_006399807.1:7582009-7583282 GCF_000299155.1 Elephantulus edwardii | reverse complement strand
TATACTATCATGTCATCAGCATAGAGGGATAATTTTACCTCCTCGTTGCCTATTTGGATACCTTTTATTCCCTTCTCTTGTCTTATTGCTATTGCTAAAGGTGAATGATGATTGATGGCACATAGACACTATAATGGATTCGGGTTTTTACTATCCATATATTACATCCTTTGATTTTTAGAATCGTATTTAGAATTGTACAACCCACACCCAAGTTGACCCAGAGGTTCATACTGAAGTTAATTGAAATACTTTTCATCAAAAACAAACTGGCAAACAAGGATGCTAAGGGATACAAAAAGTATATGCACAAGGGAGAGGGTTCGGGACTGGTGGCCTGGGTCCATGTGAACATTTAAAGGCTGTTGGAATGGAGATGCATCTGGTTCAGTAACTGACTTGTTCAGGGACAATAGTCAAGCAAAGCAGACGCTGAGACTGGAAGGGTGAGCAGGACCCAAACATAGAACAGTCATGTGTGTGTAAATGAGAACTATTGTAATGAAGTGGGCAGAAAAGTACGGCCATCCTTGTGTTAGAAGATCACTCTAGCTACAGAATGAGAAACTGATTGAACAGCAGAAAAACTAGGGAATGTAATAACCACCCAGCTGAGAGATGACAAGAGCTTAAACCAGGACACAGAATTGGTGACAAGGAGTTAAGGACATTCAGCTTGACTTGAAGTTCCCCCTAACAGGAGTGGCCCTATTATTTAATTGTTAATAAATGCCATGTCTTTCATTTGTCAGACTTCATTTCCTCACCACTTGACTCTTAATAGCCTAACTCATCCCTTGTGTAACAATTTTGATGCTAATGAGGCTAGAATCAAACTTACTGGGCTGGAATTCAAAGCTCTTTGTGATCTGGTCTTACTCAGCTCTCTAACTTCAACTTCTGCTTTTCTCCACCCTGGAGTCTTCAATCCAGTTACTTGAAATACCTTGCTTGTTCCTGCACTATTGAGGCCTTTGTACAACATAACCCCTAATTCTAGCAAAGTCTTTGCCAGAAAAACCCATCCTTCAGAACTCAGACCAAATGCCATTCTCATCTTAAAGTTCCAGAGTAGTTTTAATAATAACTTCCAAATAGACCCAGGTCCTAGCTTCCTAGAACCTGTATGCAAAAAAGAACTTAGATAATATGATTAAGGATTTTGAAATGTGGAGATTGTTTAGATTAAATGGGCCATAAATGTGATCCTGGTATAGTGTATACATTTCAGGCTGGTAACTAATAGAATGATAATTCTAATCTACAGCTGCTC
>NW_006399807.1:7554979-7564753 GCF_000299155.1 Elephantulus edwardii | reverse complement strand
CAAATGACTTGACGGCACATAACAACAACAACAACTTACAGTCAATTAGTATTCAATAAGGAAACAAAGCCAATCAAGTGAAGAAACAATAATCTCTTCAAGAAACGGTGCTGGCAAAACTGGACTTCTACCTGCAGAAATCTGAAGTGGATCCACATCTCATACCATACATAAAAAATCAACTAGCCTACAATATAAATAGTTTGGTAACCAAACCAGTAATACACAACCAGAAGAAGATAACATCGATGAATGGGACCTTCCAAAGATTAAATCCCTGTGTGCATCAAAAACTTTTTTCCAAGGGAGTGTAAAGAAAACTTACTGACTGAAAAAAAAAATTGGCAATGCAATCTTAGACATGAGTCTAAAACCAAAAGTTTACAGAATGCTGCAGGGACTCCCAAAGGAAAAGACTGAAAACCCAATTAAAATTGGGGAAAAGACAGATGTTTCACCGAGGAACACATTTGGATAGTCAACAGACACATGAAGAAATGCTCAAAATCACTGGCAATAAGTGAGATGTAAATCAAAACAACAATGAGATACCATCTCACTCAAGGAGTAGTGGCAAAGTTTAACAGGACAGCAAGCAATAATAGTTGGAAAGAATGTGGAAAGGTAGGAACTCTCATATACTGTTGATGGGATTATAAAATGGTACAACCACTCTGGAAGTCAGTTTGTTGTTTCCTCAGAAAGTTGAACATAGAAATTCCATATCATCCAGCTATTCCACTGGTAGGAATAAATCTCAAGGAAAATAGAACTGAGATACAAATGGAGATTTATACACTTGATAGCAATAAAATGGGAATAGCCCCAAATTTCCATCAATAAATTAGTGGATTGAGAAATTGTGGTACATGCACATTATGGAAAACTCTGCAGCCAGGAGCAGTGATTTCAAAAATTACTACATCACTTGGGAGGGACAAGAGAGCATTATGCTGAGTGAACTAACTCTTTCTCATAAGGGAAAACACTGTATAAGATCATTATTCTAAAAATAGAAGGATAACTAGCAAGATGTGATATAAGTCCAAAGGGTGAAGAGGAGAGGGCAGGGGGGCTGAAGTTGGGGAGAGGGAGAAACCATAGGTTTGCAGAATTTGGTGGGCAGAGGGAAGGGGTGAAGGAATAAGGAAAGATCCAGTATGGACCTGAAAAGACAGGGTGATAGTGGACATAGACAATGGTGATTAACATTATAAAACATAATGGTATGGGAATGAAACACACTGTGATTTAAGGAATGTATAAAACACAACATATACAAATTCTGCATGCAAACCAATATAAAAGAAATTTATTTTAAGGTGTTGAAAAAAATTATTTTTTGAAAAAATGTTGTTGGAAGCAGGAGTGGCATCCACTTCCTAAACCACATGCCTTTGTATTTTTTTTTTTTACCTAGCCATGGGGAATTCCTTGCTCTGATCCCTTCCCCACACCCAGGGAAACAGCTCTCAATTTTTTTATTTTTCATTTTTGTTTGAAATAAATCCCTTAGCAAAAAAAAAAATCAAAAACAAAAACCCACATGCCTTTGGAAACTCTATGAACCTGGAAAAATGACAATAGTTATAGAAAAGCTTCAGGCCTTTTAATAGGATCACTATGAGTCATCCTTGACTCGACAGCAATCAACAACAACTAAAAGCGTAAGTCATAGTGAGAAAAAAAAAGTTCCATATGTTATCTTTCCTTCACCTTCATACCCTCATTATCATCTGTCCCTCCCTTTCTAAGTAAGACTGCTCTTTCTGACCCATGCTTATCCGACCCTCCATACACTCAAGACAGGGTATTAGGAACTGGGGAAGGGTAAGAAACATTTGACCAAAGAAGAATGGTCTATTCTTTCAAATCAAAACTTACTTTTAGAGGAAACTAGAAAATAGGTGAATATCTCCTCGGTGGTAAAGTTACCCCCATTTGAGAACCCTTGTATTTGAAAGATACTTCCTTTCTTCAGATTATGATAAAATCTGAACCCCTGTAAAGACTCTCCATTATAAATTCTAGTGGATTCCCACAATCCAATTCTGTCAAATTCTATCTTCTCTTTTAAACTTGTGTTTATTTTGTTGTTATTAAAAATATCCACAACAAAACATACACCAACTCAACAATTTCTGTATATACAATTCAGTGACATTGATTACATTCTTTGAATTATGCAACCAATCCCATCCTCCTCTTCTGAGTTGTTCCTCTGTTATTATAAAATTAATGCCCCCTAAGCTTCCCATGTAAGCTTTCAAGAGCTGTCAGATTGATCCTATATAGATAGTTCCTAAAAGAGCACAATGTTCAAGACTGACCTTTTTCACTAGTCAAGCTAGACTTCTTTTTGGCTTTCAGAAGATGCCAGGAAATATTTTTGCTTTAAGATTTAAGGGCAATAATTTTGGGAGCTCATGGCTAGCTTTGCCCTTTCTTAATGGATTACTATACCAAAATTTCCTGAAATTTTGATGTGATGTCACACCCTCAGTTAGGCTTGAATGTTTCATACATCTCCATCAGCAACTTGCTGACAAACCGCTCAAATGGGCCAAGGTGGTTTGGCCAAGTACACCACTTTCTGCGCCTGCCCAGTGTTGCTCTGGGAAGCTGATCTCATCCACCACATGCTTGAGGAAACTCACTGCAAACCCCAGTGTTCTGCTCCTCAGTGAACTTTGACCAGTGCAAGACTTAAAATTGTAAGAGCAGGCAAATCTGCCAGACACAATGTAGTCCAATGGGGGTGGAGAGTGGAGGTCATTAAGGACAGCGTGTTCAATCATAATCATCACCTAACTCATATCAATTGCTATTGAGGCATTGAAAAGACATTCTTTTGGCACTGGTTTGCTTTAAAGTTTAAATGAGGCCAATTATAAAATGAGAGGAGGAGGAAGGGATGAACCTGCAGATAGAAAATGGTGAGCTCTGCAGAAAAGCTGCACTAAATGAAACGACAGTTTCACAACCAAATGGAATTAGACAGTCTGGACCATCAGAACACTGCTGTCAGCGGAGCAGTAGCCAAATACATTGGAAAATTGAGTGCAGTCCTCAGAATTTAGAAGGGACAGCAAAGTGTGGAACTCTCAGCTGTTCTTCAGGTCAGATGGGATTCCAATATAATATCTAACAGTGCGCAGTCTGCCCCCAGAAGAATACAGATCTCTAGTCTCTACACATACCCAGGGGACAGGCAGTGTTACAATGCTCCAATACTCTGTTCTTCTTCTTAGTTGCTACAAAATTAAGTATAGCAGTCTTCAATTTTTTGTGTATGGATGCTTTGCAATGGCACCATGATGCAAACGTACTCATTCATCAGAAAAACAAACTCATTGCTGCTGACTTGACTCTGCGGCAACCCCGTGTGTCAGAGAAGAGCTGTTCTCCATAGGATCAGACTGATCATTCAGATGTAAAAAGATCACCAGACATTTCTTGAGTGGATGAGAATCTCCCAGCTTCGGAGTTTTGTGTTGTGTTTTGTTTTAACCTTAGTTTAGTTTAATTGTTTAGTTTACTTGCTTGTGTCATCTGGGAGATCAATGCAAATGTAGTTTTGCTAGTGGCTGTCATGTTGATTCTGACCCATGGAAACCTGACGTGTGCAGAGTTGAACCGCCCCAGAGTTTTTAAGGTTGTGAACTCTAACATGTCTTTAGAAGGTGCCACTGAGTGGGTTTAAACAGTCAACACTTTAGCTAACAGTCAAGCGCTTAAAAATTTTGTGCTGCTCCAGGACTCCAATGCAAATTTAGTAACAAGACAGTTAACAAAGGACAAAACTGAAGTTCTGGCATGTAAAGGTAAAGATCAGACACAACTCTTCCTATGGCTTTCAAGTCCATTTTTTCTCTCTACACAAATAAAATGAGAATCATGTCTATTTTTACAACTACTTTTTTTGGCTCTCTCTTTCAAATTATGCCATCCTAAATCGTTTAACTGGAGATGATAGCAAGTAATAAAATGAACATACTTCACTCTCTGTTCTTTTGCTTTCCCCAAGGAGAAACAGAAGTCATAGGTTAAAACTGGATTGAGCAATAGACCACTGAACGATCAAGAGCTGAGTTTTCCCATGGGGTCGATCAATTTATAAAAATCAGGAGAAAACACCGAGGGTTTAATTTCAAGAGCTTTGCAATAAATACCAGGACAAATCTGCTGACCAAGAGAGGCCTTTTATGCTCTGTATAAGGAGGCTGCTCACTTGGTGAGAAAAGAACTCCCAGACCCTCACCTTAATATTATAAATTTTCCTGTGTTTTTAGGTGCTGTCGAGTCAACAGTGACTTATAGTAACAGGATGACAATAGATCGAAACTTTGCCCTGACTGGTGCCATCCTCACAATCTCAATCATGCGCAAGTCTTTGTTGCCGTCCTTGTGCCAACTCATCTTATTTAAGGGTCTTTTTCTATTTTGCTGAACTTCTACTTTTTCCAGGCAATTGTAAACATAGCTAATTTCTTTTTCTGCAAGAACTCAGAAAGGTAGGTCTTGTTATCCTGCTAAAGAGATGAAAAAATACACTGGAAGAAATGAAATGATTCATCTAAAACCATAGTGCCATTTAATTCCAGGATTAGGATTCAGTTCCATGTAACCTCCAAATAAAAATTCTCAGAAGAACAATAAAAGTCAGTTTTCTTCTCTTTTTCTTTACTCCCTCCCTCCCTCTCTCCCTTCCTTCTTTCTACTCCAACTCTAAGGCATATCAACTTCCACATCTCAGTCCTGGAATGAAAGTCTCTGAACCAAGTATGATTAAAACACTTCAGAAAATGATTCCTTTAAAACCGGTGCTCCATTAGGTTCTCACTCAGAGCAAAGACAGTCAGCAGAAAACCATGACAAGAAATTAATCTTCACACAGGGACAGACGTCAGTGAAAAGAGGCAGGTAAGTGAGAAGCACTTTAAATTTCAACCCTTGATGCCAATCACAGCCCAAAGACAGTGAGCATAGAAATGTAGTAAGCGTGTGGGTCTAGCTGATGAGAATCCCAGCTGTCATATCAGAGCACATCAAATAGCAACTTAGCAGTCACTTGGTCATGGTTGCCACAATGCTTCACTCTCATTGACTCACTCCATGTCCTTAGAATCTTTTCCCCAAGCCTGCGGGTTCTCCAATATCCATTTAGTCTATCAATAAATTTCACCAATTATGCTTTGAATGTCTGTAAGTTACTTGAGAAATTGAAAAGTATAACATTGCCCGTAACCTCAAAAGGGCTTATGTAAATCAGAATTTCCCCTAGAGTTGGGGAAGGTCAGGGCAGTGTCTATCAACTGAAAATGTATGACGACTCAATGAGGAAGGAGAAAATATTGTAACTGGAAGGAAAATGCATACTCCCAGAAAGAAGGAGGACGAGCAGTGGATACTAAGTATTCACTGACACTGAGTCATGGTTATCTTCCAACAAGTTTCCAAGGCTGTTAATGTTTATAGAAGGAGATTGTCCATCTTTTCACCACAATGTGTCTGGTGAATTCAAACTGCCATCCTTCTGGTTAGCAGTCCAACAAATAATATTCTATACTACTAGGGCTCCTTGGAAACTAATTAGCAATTAGTAAATGCCTAGCTTAGAGGGTCTCTGGAATTACTGGGCCTTTCCATCAGTTAAGGTCACCTGGGAAGGGAGAATTATAGATGTACCAAGAACATACATGTCAGGAAAAGACAGATATTTAATACATATTGCCTTATTTAATTTTCTTTTGTTTTACTTCCTCCCTCCCTCCTTTCCTTCTGTCCTTGCAACTTTGCGCATTGGGTTTACTTTCACTATTTGGCAGACAAAGATACAAGTCCAGAGGATTTAAGTAAATTTTAAGACATACACTGAATAGATATTGAAGCCAAGATTTAAAGCCCAGATTATCATCTTTTGAAGTTCTGGCACATTTTACCACATTATATTGTTTATCCAAAAAGTCAAACAATTTTTATCTTGGATTCTGAGTCTCAACAGTTAGTGAAACAGGAATAGAGGAACAAATTCTAAGACCTGAGTATTGTGAGTCACAGAGAAAGGAGAAGGGGAGGCAAGTAAATGCAGCTAGCCATGACAGAAATGCAAGCTGTCCCCTAAAATCTAAATTTCCCTTAGTTTCTTGTAATAGAAATTTTAGATGGTCCTTGTATGTATGTCAAACTTGGGCAATGGGTAAGGAAGATGAAATAAGAATTAATATATTTTGTTGTGTTGGCCGAGGATGTTCAATATGTCATGGCCTGCCAAAAGAACAAACTAATCTGTCTTGGAGAACGTGCAACCAAGTGCTTCCTAGAGCCAATAATGGTGAAACTTCATCACATGTATGAGACTTCACCTCACATTCTTGGGGCATGTTACCAAGAGACACTAGTCCTTGGAAAAAGCCCAGGATTGACAGAGAGAATGGAACCATGTGCTTGAGTATGGTGAAGAGTATGATGATGGTTCAGCATAGGGCAAGGCTCTGATCTGTTGTTTAAAGTATCCCTATCAGTCATAGTCAACTCAACAGTACCTAACAAAAACCAAATGTCATGCATTAGAATAAAATTTACTTCTCTTTGAGTCATTTTCAGCCAGATGTCATCATGTGATTTTTCATTTCAGGCCAATGAGATGCAAGCAGAGTATCCAATGGAAGCTTCTAGAACTTTTTCCACAAGTGGATAGCATGTGCTCATCCTGCATCTTCTTGGAAGGTAGCTATGCTCACCACTGTACCACCTGTACACAGCACATTTATTCTTCATCTTCTTTATCTCTTCTTTCTTCTTACAAGATATATTGACTAGAGTTGGAGTGGAGTAGACATCCTGGATCATAAGGTCAGACTAGGAATGGAGCCCATTTGAAGGGAAGAAAGAGCTCAGAGGAGCCTAGATTCCAAGGATCTCACAAAACAGAGCAAGCATGTCACTTACCACCTGCCTACTTCTGGGTTTTCAAGAGAAACAAAAGAATTCTGTCTTATTGAAGCCTATATTTATTTGGGCTACAGTTATTTTTAATCAAATCCAATAATAAATGATAGCTTCATTTATGAATATGAGTGAATTACCAAACCACTCTGAAGTTCAGTTTCTTCTTCTGTAATAAGGTGCACAAGTGAAGTAAATAATCCCTAATTCCATGGATTGTATGTAGTGAATCCAAGTAATTGATTAAAAGTACTTAATGCAATGACAGACACTGACCCACAGCTTAGTAAGTGATTTCCATAAAGACTACCGCTATCTTACTTAAAAGAAATCAATGTGGATCTTCCAAGTTTGGTCATGAAGGAAGAGTTTCCTCTTAGAAATAGGGTAGCTGCTTGACTCCCAATTTCTTCCTGTCTTTTTCTGGGTCTCAGCTCCTACTCACAAAAATAGAATGACTGTAACAAGAGAATGAGTTACTTCTTTCACCTCTTTCCTCTCTTTACCCTACCCTGATGAGTTTGCTTCCTATTTCCCTAAGACAGTACACACTTTTACTTTAACACATCCTGTCCTATTTGTAACTATGCTAGTATGTCCTGCTTTGCCTTCTGGTGTTGATTTGTTAGGTATTCTCAATTTAGTTTTAATTCATAGAACCCTACATGCAACATGAGAAGATGTGTTATCTCATACATAATTGCTATGCCATGCCATCCCATTTTATTAATTGTCTTCCTCTTTTTCATCGATCTTTTACTTTATGCATGATATCATTCTTCAAGCACTGGCCACTCCTGATAAGATATCTAAAACATATAAAATGAAGTTTCCTCTTCAGTTTGTCTATCCTCACTTCTAATGAGCTTCCAGGCTGTATTTCTTTCAAGACATATTTGTTCATTCTTACAGAAATCCATGGAAATTCTTCACCAGCATTTTTATGCTCGTGTGGCAACTTTATATAGACCATGATGCAGTCATTTGAGAAGAACAAGCAGCTACTATGACTTCATAACCAGAAAAGTTATACATCAGGGTTGTTTCCTTTAATTGTAATTATGCAATCTGTACGCTGAGCAAATAATCTGAGAAACCAGATTATATGAAGAAGAATGTACCATCATGGATGAATTGTCCATGATCCTGTCAACAATTTTCATAAGTTAGAGAGGCATGCATGTATAAGAAGCACTTCATGTTTCACCCTTGATTCCAGTCACAGCCCCCAAAGATAGTGGGAATGGAACTCTCCCATACTGCTGGTGAGACTATAATATGGTACACTCACTCTAAAAGGCAGTTTGGCATTTCTTCAAAAAGTTGAACATAGAAATCCCATGTTATTGTTACATGCCATCAAGTAGCATAAGACTCATAGTGACCCTATGTATAACAGTTCTGGATTCTGTCCTACCCTGAGTCAATCTCACTGTCTCCTACACATTTGCCCCATTACCCGTCACTGTCAATTCATCTCATCTCCTCTCCTGCACTGTCCCTTCACCTTTCCGAGCTTGCTGTCCCTCTCCCAGGACTGGTCTCTCTGGCAACATGCTCAAAGAATATGAGATGGAGCTTCAAAATCCTTGCCTACAGAGAGCAACTTGGTTTGGCAGTCAAGCTATGTTCAACACTCCTCTCCAGTACCACAATTCAAGGGCATCAATTCTTGTCATCCTTTTTTCATTGTCCAGCTCTCTGATGCATAGCAACTAGTTGTGAAGACCATGGCCTGGATTAGGCACATCTTAATATCTAGAATGACATCTTTGCTCTTCAGTACTCAGAAGAGGTCCCTGAGAGCAGATTTTTCCAATACAATTCATCTTTTGATTTCCTGGCTGTTCTACCAAGAATATTGATTGTGGACCCAAGCAAACTGAAATTGTTAATCTGTTCTCCATCTACCATGGTGGGTTGTTTGGGTTTGTTTGGTTGGTTTTGTTTTTGTTTTTCAATGCTGAGGTACAATCCATATTGAAGACTGCAGTTCTTGACTTTCTGGTGTAGCAGATGCTTCAGATCCTGCTCAGTTTCAGTGAGCAATGTTGTGTCATCGGCATAATGCAAGTTATTGATGAGTCTTCTTCTAATTCTGATGTCATATTCCTTTTCATAAAACCCAGCCTCCTGAATGATCTGTTATACAAATGGAAAAGTTATGAAGACAGGACACACCCCTGATGCATTCCTTTCCTGAATTTGAACCATGTAGTGTTTTCTTTCTCTGTTCTGATGACTGCTTCCTGGTTCAAGTATAGGTTTCACATGAGCACAGTTAAATATTCTGGTATTCCCATTCTTCTCAAGTTTAGCCACAATTTGTTGTGATCCACAAAGTCAAATGCCTTTGGTTAGTCAAAGAAACACAGATACTTCTGGTCCTCTCTGTTTTCAGCCAAGATTCATGTGACATGAATAATATCTTAGTGCCGCAGCCTCTTCTAAACCCAATCTGTACTTCTGATAGTTCTCTGTTGATGTACCATTCCCAGTCATTTTTGGATAATCTTCAGCAGGATTTTGCTTGTGCATGATATTTGTGATATTGTTTGCTAAATTACATACTTTGTCAGATCACTCTCTTTTGGAATGGAAATATATATATGGATCTCTTCCACTCATCTAGCCAGGTCTTCCAGATTTCTTGGCACAACTTGATGAGCATGTCTAGGGCAGCATCTGTTTACTGAAATATGTCAATTTGTATCCAACCAAAACCTGGGGCCTTGTTTTTTACCAATTCCTTCAGAGCAGCTTGAATTTCCTCCTTCATCACCATTGCCTCTTGGTTATATGCTCCTTCATGAAATTCTTCCGTGT
>NW_006399807.1:7534491-7550360 GCF_000299155.1 Elephantulus edwardii | reverse complement strand
AGGAAGACCTTTGGTGAGCTGGATCGATTCTGTGACTGGAGTGGTGGGAATAAGTGCGTTTGAGATGGCTAGGTTGGCCCAGGATAGAACAGCATTTAGAGCTCTTGTACATTGTGTCGGTATGAGTCGCAAGTGACTCGATGACACATAACAACACAACAACACCTACCACTAATTGGATTGCCTCCAGGACTAGAACCCAGTGACACACACGTCATACCCTCACAATGGGCTCCAGGACAGGAAGCAGTGATGCCTTCCTTGACCAGAATAGACTCGCCCCTGTGGTCCCACACCAAGGGCCCTCTGCCCACCAGCCCTGAAGATCTGTCCAGCCACCCACAAAGCTTGCCCCGCGTGCCAACATCACTAGGGAGTGGAGTGATGAGCAGAAAGAAAGGACCAGAGATTTGAGACCTATTACCAGGTTAGCTGGTGGTAGTGAGGAGGGAGGTGCTGATGAGGCAAGACCAGGGAAGCCAGCGGGATGCTGGTGGGGCCAGTATGGGGGTACAGGACCACAGCACCTGTGACAAAGATAGGTGGCAACACTGAATCTAGTAGCTGTGTAAAGGAGAAAGAGCTTTCATCTGTTCTTTTGGGTAGAATGTTCATCTGTCTGCTATTGCTCTAAAGCTAAGTATCCAAAGACAGAGTAGGAAGAAGGATTGGCCATCTATATCCAAATAACGTGCCTTTGAAAACACTTTGTACAATAGAGCACACTTTGATTTGACCAGCAGGTGTGATACTGGAGGCTTAGGCTATTGGGAAGGTGCAAGAACGGTTGTAAGCTGACACTAGTGGTTGGAATGTGGAATGTGAGAAGTATGAATGTATGAAAATTGGTTATTGTTAAGGAAGAAATTAAATGCATAAATATGAACATACTGGGCATTGGTGAACTGAGATGGATTGGCTTGGGACATTTTTTAATCAGATAATTGGACTCTTCTTTGGTGGGAGTTGAGGGGTAAGGATGGGTAAGAGTGAAATCACAGGGTTGCACAATTTGGTGGGTAGAGAGGGTGTGAAGGAAATGGGAACAATCCAATGGGGACCTGAAAAGGTTGGGTAATGATGGGTAAGGTCCAATGGTGATTAATTTTATAAAATATAATGCATGGGAATGATTGTACAAAACACCATAGAATAGTGCAAAACACAATGTACATGAACTTTAAGTAAAACTATAAAATTTTTTAAAATCAAGTTGAAATTTTTTTAAAAAAGGCCTTTTCTAGATCCATCCTGAATATAATGTGTTAAGTGAGAGGATACTATCAATGCACACACAAGGAAGACTTGTTCACTAACATTCAAATATATGCACTAACAACCAGAACTAAAAAGGAGAAAATAGAAGATTTCTACTGACTTTTGCAGTCAGAATCTTAACAAACATGCAACCAAGATGCAATAATAATAATAATAATGCGTGACTGGAATACAAAAGTTGGAAACCAGGAAGAAGGAGCAGTAGTTGGAAAACATGGTCTTGGTGACAAAAGAGGCTCCTTCTCATCTCCTTCCTCTTGAACTTCTGATTATGATGTGCTTCAGGGCCCATTCATGAGCCCCCATCTATTCTGTGTCTACATTTACTCAACAGGAAAACTTAGTGTCAGGATGAGTACGCACAGGTAACTCACATGGCTTACCTTCTGAATTGTTCCTTCATTTCCTTCAGGTTTTCACTCAAAGTTCATCCTCCTAGGGAAGCTCCATGTGACTGGCTTTTAAAGCAATCCACCCAATTCTTCCATTTTGTATCCACTTTTCCACCCTTTCCTACCTTATTTTCCTTTCTAATACTTTAGCTTCTAATACAGCTATCTAATTAAGCACTTGACTACCATCCAAAAGGCTGATATCTCAAAACCACTTAGTGGCATCTAGAAAGATGGATGGATGATTGACCTCTGCAGAGCCAAACCATGGAAAACTCTATGGAATAGTACTGCTTTGCACACATGGGACCTCATGTGAGTGACTCAACAATGTCCACCACCACCACCACCACCACCATCACCACCACCACCAAAGGCAGGTCTTGCACTCCATAGCTGCTTTTCCATTTCCAAAGCCCCTTCCAGGTGTTCTGGAATTTGGGGATCCAGGTATGGAAGCTGGGAAACATAAGAGGTGGCAGGCAGCATGCTCTCTCTTCTCCATATAATAAGCCCATGTCCTAGTCTCCAGAATCTGTGACTATGTCATGGATAATCTGTTCATATCCATGGGAAAAGCAACTTTGCAGGTAAAATTAAGGCTATAAACCTTAAACTAGAAAGGCTAGTGTGGGTTATCCAAAATAGGATTTATGCAATCTCTGAAAAGGTAAAGTCAAAACTCAACTCATCATCATTGAGTTTTGACTCACTGTTGATCCTCTACTGGGTTTTCAGAGATAGAAATTACACCAGCGGAGATTACCCATCTTTCTCCCATTGAGTATCCAGTAGACTTAATCTCCTGCCTTCAGTTGGCAGCACAACTCCCTAGCTACTAGGCCATCAGAGCTACTTGTAAAAGCAGAGTTGTTGTTGTTGTTATTGTTATTGTTAAGTGCTGTTAAAAGTGTCTTTGTAGATGACTTATAGTGACACTATAAACAAAAGTCTGACCACTTGTATAATTTCCATCATTTCTCCAAGTTCACAGAGTTTCTGGAGGCAAGCTATTTTGGAAATAAAGGCTACTCCTGCTTCCAAGCTTGTTTTAATCGGGGCGCTCCACCAAACATAGTCCACCATGGGTAACCATTATTGCATTTGACATGTCAGTGTCACAGTGTTGAGCATCACAGCAATCACAAGTTACCTCTGCACAGAAAATGGACAGACCTGTGCTATACCTCTTAGAAGAATGTTTGGCCAAAACCAATTAGGACAGATGAATCAGTAAAGTCAAAGACAGTTGAGACAAGAAAGGACTTAACCCACTGTTGCTGGTTTGGAAGATGAAAGGGGCCAGGAACCAGGGGTTGTGGGGCCCTCTAGAAGTGAGAACAAACATCAGGCAGCTAGAAAACTGGCACCAAGATCTAAGAATTGTAAAGAAGCAGATTCTGCCAACAATCTGAATAAGCTTGGAAGCAGATTCTCTGCCTGAGCGCCCAGATAAGAGCCCAAGCTGGACAACACCTTCATTTGGGTCTCCTGTGACCACGAACAGGGATGCCAACTGGGCCCACCTGGACTTTTACATAAACTATGAGATAATAAATGAGTATTATCTTTAGCTCCTGAGTCTGTGATAATCTGTTATGTCAGAGAAAAAAAAACCCCAGGTGACTTCCACAGAGTAACCAGTAACTTTAACAATTTTTTAATTTGAAGGCAGTTTCCACACCATTCTGAGAGGTATGGTTCCCATTAACTTTTTAAAGAGGTCACGTTGATGCTCGAACCTGTTAACAAAGTGACTCTTTCTTTTGAGTTCTCTAGTATCCTAAATTTAAATCACCCAAAACAACAGAAATTGCTTATACGATTTCTCAGGTTGCAGGGGAAACAGATTTTCTGCTTTAGTTAGGGTGGGCTGGGTTTTACTGTTGTTGCTACGTGCCACAGAGTCAAGTACAACCCCTAGTGACTTTATGAACAACAGATGTGAACCCTGCCCTGTCCTGTGCCGTCCTCACAATCTCTGATATGCTCAAGCCCATTGTTACAGTCGTTGCATCAAGCCATCTTGTTAATGATTTTCCTCTTTCCCTCACCCTCCTCCACCTTTCTCAGCATGTTTTTTCCACTTCTACTAACTCTCTACCGTTCCCCTCATGAAGCATGAAGCCTTTTTCCAAGGACTGATCCCTCCTGATAACACACCCAAAGTACATGAGACAAACTTTCCCCATTCTTGCCTCCACAGGACCACCCTGGTAGCACTGCCTACAAAAAGGACTGGTTTGGTTTGGTTTTTTGGCAGTCCACGGGATGGTCAGTACTCTCTCCAGCACTGCAGTTCAAAGCATGGTCTGTCTTTCTGTGAAGCTGTAGAGGAAATGAGAAATGGCAGCTTTCAAAGAATTACTAAATGTCACCAAAACTAAAGGTCAAACCAAGTTACATTAAATACCGTATTTCCAGTGAGGCAATGGAGGGTGTTTTCAAGACAGTCCCCACAAAGCCCTGCAATGCCTATTCTCTAAGTTTTCTTTGAGTGCTAATGGAATCCAGTTACACTGTCAGGTCCCTGCCCTTTCCCTCCTATGACTTGCATAACTACAATAAGTCCATTTCACATGACCAACATGGGAAACTGCTATGTGGCCGACTCTACCTTTCAGATGTTGCATTCACTCTGGCAGCGTTTTCAGGTGGCCTCATCCCTGCCAGATTCCAGCATCCCTGTGAGATGAACAACTGTTTATCCTCACACTTGGTTTTGGAGCACAGAAAAACAATGGAAGGTAGACATAGGGCAGATTCAAGCTGAGCTGGGTTCATGCAGAACACAAAGACTTGGGACCCAGTTGACTGGGAGCCTCAAAAAGCAGGGGAAAGAAGTCATGAGCTACAAAGGGACATACATATGAAATCAGGCTGTAATATTTATTAACTGCATACCCTTAGGTATATATATTTTAATCTCTCTAAACCTCAATTTCCTTATCTGTTATGATAGCAATGGGATACTGATGCATAAATAATTATTGTTAGATGTTCTCAAGTTATCCATGACTCATGGCAACCCTAACAACAACAGATCCAAACCTTGCCTTATTCTGTGCCCTCTTCACCAGCTCTGATATTCTTGAGCCCACTGATATGGTTACTGTGTCTATCTAGCTTATTGAGGGTCTTCCTCTATTTCACTGACTCTCCAAACTTTCCAAGTATGATGGCCCCTCCTATAAACATTCCAAAAGTATGTGAGATGAAGTGTCACCGCCCTTGCCTCTGAACCCTGGTTGCCCTTCTCCAAGACATATTTGTTTGTTCTTTTGGAAGTCCACAGAATAATTAAGTACTCTTCTCCAACACCACAGCTTAAAGGCATTGATTGTTCTTCTGTCATCTTTATTCATTATTCAGCTTTCACATGCATAGGAAGCAATTGAAAAGACCATGGTATCAGGAATATACTAGACTAAGATATTCTTGATCTGTGTCATGATGTTTTCAATTGCTTCATTCCCATCTGAAAATTGGACAATGAATTAGTATGGCCAGGGAAGACTCTGCCTTTGAGTCATGGTGTTGGAGAAGAGTACGGTATGTCCCATGGACCAAAAGAAGAAGCAAGTCTGTTTTGGAGGAAATGTAACCAGGGTGCTCCATAGAGACAAGGATAGTGAAACTTTTTCTAACATACTTTGGACGTGTTGTCAGGAGGGGTCAGTCCTTGGAAAAAAGACTTCATGCTTCATGCTGGGAAAGGCAGAGGATAGATTGAAGAGAAGAAAACTCTCAAGGAGATGCATTGACAGACAGTGGGCTTGAGCATGGTGGAGATATGAGGATGACACAGGATTGGGCGAGATTCATATCTGTTGTTCATAGGTTACTATAGTTGTAGTTGCTTCAGTGGCACCAAACAACAATATACCATATTAAAATAAGATAAATGAAGTATTTGCTTGTTCACCACTGCATCTCTGGTGCCTAAAAAAAAAAAAATAAAGAGGAGTAAGGCTAAAAAGCATGGGCTCTGGAACCAGGTTGTTTATGGTCCAATGAGGACCTGCTAATTACTAGCTATGTGAAATAGAGCAAATTCTTGAACTTGTCAGTTCCTGTTTTTTTCTAATTTGTAAAAAGAAGATAATAATAGAACCTTATAAAATAAGTTATTCCAATGGTTAAACAGTAAAGAGATGTATAATACTTAGAAGGAGCCACGATCCACCTGTCAACTTGTCATAGTATAGTGGCTTACATTGTTATAATGTGCAAAGTAGTGACGTCAGTATTTCGTAGACCAATAGAAAGTCATTCATGGTGAAGAGATTTTTGTCTCACACAGAAAGGTCAGGCAACCTCTTTATGAAAATGAACCAATAAAAACCCACGTATCACGACAAAATATCATTTGATATAAAGCCGAAAGATGAGCCCCATAGATTGGAAAGCACTTAAAATATCCATGGCCCACAATAAGGAACTTAAGCTTACCTTCAATTGTTATGGTCCCTTTTTTTGTACATGGGATTGCCATAAACAAGAGCTGAACTGAAGCTCAAGAAGAGCCAGTGTGAGTGGTGTGGTATAGACAGCCCAGCACTGAGGCCTGGGGCATCCTCAAGGGCTGGCTCTGCTTGGGTATGCAGACACCTCCTCCTCCATTGAGGAGTCTTCTGCCCTTGTCTCTACACCCTATATGCCACCCCGCAGTGCCCCGGCATGCTGAGTACTCTAGGAAGTCCCAGCCTTGAGTGCCCAAAGTCCAAGTAGGGCTCAGAAAACACCTCTGCTTCCCTTATTATCAACAGTAGCATGTACAACCTACTCAGCATTTTACAATTCTACAAAACTTTTATAATTTTACAAAACCCTAGTTTTGAATGCAGTTAGCAAAAATCCATGAGATAAGCATTTATAGTTCTCTTTTAGTTGTTATGTTCTTATTTACCCTCAAGACAGAACCAACACATAGCTGACCCTCCAGCAGGTTTTCAGAGGCAGTAAACCACATGGGAGGAGATTGCCCATCTTTCTCCTGAAGAACAGCTGGTGGATTTAAACTATATAACTTTGAGTTGGCAGAAAAAAGTCCTTACTAGCCCCAAATTAATATACTTTTAATAGGAAACAAATGTAGGATGAATAGTAAAAATCCATGTTTAGAAAGTTCTATCTTTGGTCTGTACTCATCCTTGCTTTATACAATGTTGTTGTTAAGTGCCATCAAGTCATAGATGACTCATAGTGACCCTATGAACAGAAGACCTGAACACTTTTTATAACTTTCATCGTTTCTCCAAATTCATAGAGTTCCCGGAGGCAAGCTATTTCAGAAGTGGGTGCCATTCCTGCTTCTAAGCTTGTTTTAATCGAGAGCTCCAGCAAACGCAAACACTGCCCACCATGGGTAACCATTGTCACATTTGGCACATCAGTGTCACAGTGTTCAGCTTCACAGCAACCACGAGTTACCTCTGTACAGCAATGCACAGACCAGTGCTATATCACCTAGAAGAATGTTTGCCCCAAAACAATTAAAACCAGATCTGAGGGCTGCATATAAAAATCACCCACCTTTGGCTTGGTAGCATCACATTCTATCCACTAGGCCAACAAAGCTCTCTAGTTGTTGTTTTTGTCATACAATGTTATATGATTAAAAAATGTTAAGATCCCAGGCTGAAATTTCTGTGCTTGGAATACCTCACAACCCTGAAAGTTGTTGTTGTTTTTGCTGTTATGTGCTGTGAAGTCAGAATTGACTCATGGCTGACCCTCTAGTGGATTTTCAGAGGCTGTAAATCACACAGGAAGAAATTGCCCATCATTTTCTTGCTTAACATCTAATGGACTCAAACCAGCTGTCTTTGGGTTGGCAGAGCCAATTACTCACCCACTAGGCCACCAGAGCTCCCTAGAGAGTCGTTGTTAGTTGCCTCACAATTAGCTCTGACTCAGGACTCCCTTACATATAACAGAATGGAGCACTGCCTGGTGTTTGGCCATCTTCACCACTGGTGTATTTGAGGCTGTTGTCACAGCATCATGTCGATCTATCTCACAGAGGGTTTCCTTCATTTTTGCTGATCCTCCAATATACCAAACATGAGGTCCTTTGCTAGAAAAACTTCAGTGCAAGTCTTTCTTTAAAAAAAAAAAATGAATAGCTATTTGGCTTATAGTCACTAAAGCTTTTCTTTTCAGAACAAAAACTGTGCTGTGAGTTATAGGAAGCAAAAGGTCTGCAGTTTTTTAGACAACCTCTTTTATCTCTGTTTCAAAGCAAGAATGATTGTAAAATTTTTACAGGCAGTCTCAAAACACCTCTCGAATACACTCAGGCCTTCGTGGCATAAGCTGTAGTGACTTGTGCCACTGATAAAAAAAGCCACACAATCCTGACGGCTCGAATCCACCAGCGGCTCCGAGGGAGAAAGATAGGCAGCTTCCTGTGAGCTTTGCAGCCTTCAAAACCTGCTATGAGTCAGAGCCGACTCGATGGCAGAGAGAGTGAGTGATAAAGCATTGGCAGCGAGGTGATCAATTTCTCCAACTACAATTAATTCTGCTTTACTGCTTGAGCAATTTAAATTCAAAAGTGTTCATTTCAACATAGAATCTTTACAAATTGGTAAACTGAAACGCCTCAGAGAAGTAAAATCGCTCACCAGAGGAGAGGAGCGAAGGGTCTGCAGGAGCCCAGTCATTCCTTGCCATTTCTAAGGTATACTTTAGTCATAAGTCAAAGGGTCATTTATAGCATTACCACATTTGAGAAGGACCCAAGTTCTTCTCTAAGTCCATAATTAAAAATATTCAGTTGTTAGCCAATAAACAAAGAAAAATTGCTTAGGGTGGCAGAATGCAGGAGCAGAGGCATCCCCTACTTAAAGACTGCAAACCACACCCAAAGCTAACAATCCAAAACTGGCGCTGGCCATCTCTCTAACTTCCAAACTGTGGGTTAATGGCTCTGGCTTCATGTCTCCGGGTTCACATTTCTGGGTCAGCAGCTCTGGTTCCATGATTCTGTGTCATAGAGAGCTCTATGTGTGGGGCTCTGGTCAGCTGAAGGAGCCAAAGCTGACAGACTTCCATCAGTGAACCTCAACCAGGCCCAAAGTCTGGGAACACAGCAAGGAATGTAGGAAAGATTAGACTTCAGTTCGTACCCCAGCACTTCCAAGGAAATAACCAGTCTTACTGCGTCCTGACTGGCACAATGCTTATGTTGGATCTGACTGGGAACAGGTGTCAGGAAGTTTGGCAGAGAAGAGTTAGTAAGATGGGAGAAATTAACAGGACCTGTATGAAATTAAAGTAGTCCTGATGGTCTGTGGGTTAAGTGCTTCGAACCCATCAGATGCTCCATAAGAGGAAGAGGAAGCAGTCTGCTTTGTTAAAAACCCACAACCTCAGAACCCCTGTTGGGCATTTCTGCTCTGGTCTACAGGATGAGTCGGAATTGACTGGAAGCCTAGTGGCAAGAAGCTGAGCTGCGATCCCGAAGGCACTTGGTTCTAATCTGCCAGCTGCTCTGTGGGAAAAGAATGAACAATCTCCTCCCGTGTGATTAACTGCCTCTGAAAACCCTCTGGAGGGTCAGCTATGGGTCAATTTTGACTTGACAGCACACAACAACAGTGGGGTTTTACTTAGTGTTATATCAGTGCTTACTGTTCAACTAGGGAGAGAAGATATTTATATAGAAATAGTTAACAAGGCAAAATATAAAGATAAAGGGGGTGGGGGAAGCACAAGGTGGATGGGGGCTGCTGAGGGACTCCAAGAACCATGAATAGGGGTGGGGGAGTGAGAGAGAGTTTCAGACAATTTCATTAAGAGCATCAGTCAACATCTTTTACAATCTTACAATAAAAGGAAAAGCCTTCAGCAAATCAATCCAGAGATGTCCTCTTCTCAGAGACATTTTACAGGAAAAGTGATTGGTTAAATAATTAGTTAAATGAAATACAAACGGAATACTTGGTAAAAGGTCACTAGACTCTTGACTGAATGTCAGCTGAGTGGGTAGCTAAGTGGGTGATTAGGTTCATTTCCCAGTTTGAGTTTTAATATCATTACAGTTTCCAGGAAATAAGTTAAGCATTTTGTTAGAAATACAAATTTCTTCTCAGAAGTAGGCTTTAAATTTTATCTCACAAAATATTCTGTCCCAGTGTCTAGGTTTGTGACAATTTTTTTTTTTTTTACGAATACACCCATAACTTCCATGACCTTTTTTGCCTCTACAAGACACAAAACTCCAGGTGGTCTTCCCAGCCAAAGTTCAGATCTGGATTTGAATATTCACTCTCTAAGGAAGAGGGAAGGGAGCTCTCGTAGGCTACTGGGTAAAAGGCATTGCTCTGCCAACCCAAAGGCAAGCAGTTCAAATTCACCAAAGCTGTGCTGTAGAAGAAAGCTGAGTTGTCTCCTTCTGTGCAATTTGTAGCCTCTGAAAACTCACTGGAAGGTCAACTATGAGTGAATTTTGATTCTATAACTATGAGATGAGCTGATGAAGGAAGGAGGTTTCAAATTATTCTGATCTCATGTGAAAAATAAGAATGAATCCAGTTTGATTTGGTTTAAAGTTGCTACAATTTGGGTGACACTCTTCACAATAAAAGGGCTCTGGTAGCCTTGTGGTAATGATTTTTGCTGGCAACTGAAAGGTATGGGGTTCAAATCTACCAGTTGCTTGGTGGAAGAAAGACGGGCAATTTCCTCCTATGCTATAACTGCCTCTGAAAACCCACTGGATGGTGATCTATGGGTTGGTTCCAACTAGATGGTAAACAACAACATCAAGATAAAGAATATAGAATTAGGTTTAAAGATGAGTACTTCTTAAAACAAGAAAAGAAATGACAACCAACTCTAGATTCTTAGTGACTCAAGTCCTTTCTTCTCAATCCTCTTTTCCAGAAATGACCAGAGAATTCTTTCCAGCTGCAGCCTGCTTCCTCTCCAAGCGTAGAACACCTTACCCAGGCAGTTTCTGTCCACCTGACTTGTGTGACTCTATGTGTGTCCGCGTGGAACTGCACTCCATAAATTTTCAGTGACTGATTTTTTTTTCCCCCTGGAGATCACCAGGTATTGTAGAGTTAAGGTAAAGTATATTAATAAGTAATACTGAGACAGAACACCAAGTATTTATAAGTTAACAGAGGTAAAGCAGGAAGTGAACAATTCTTGAACAACTGAAGTGCCCATCTCTGCTTCCCTGTGCCTTTATTGAAAATTGCCAGTGAGCAAATCACAAAGAGAGTTCTATGCAAAAGAATCTAAGCTCTTTTCATTGAAAAACCTTATGCTTGACTCAGGGAGAGGTTATGCAAATACAAGAATCATGTAAACACCTAAGGTTTGCCTTAGTGCCTACCCTTGTAAAAATTTAAAGTTTGCCTGAGTGTTTCAGGGTGATTTCCAGCTTGTATCCACCTCTTCCTCATATCCTGCTAAGACATTTGGTTTATTATAAATATTAAGTATGAAATTTGGCTTCTCACAACCAGGTTTTTCTTTTAAGATGTTTCCATGTGCACTTGATCCACCAATGTTTGGTTAGCTCCTGAGTACATGCTTTACATATTTTAGAAACTTCTGGTTCTGCAAGCTTATCCACCACGATCAAGTCCATTTCAACTCACAACTATCCTATAGGACAGAATAGAATTGCCACGGGAGGTTTCCGAGGCATCAAATCTTTATGGGTCCTCACTGTCTCATCATTGTCAAATCAAGTCAAACCACTGATCTTTGGGATAACAGCCATATTTATTTTAATTTTATATTTATCAGTTTGCTTACAAAGTTCGTCTACATTGTGTTCCACGCCATTATTCATTCACATGGTTTTGCATACAAGCATTCCTGTGCATTATGTTTTATAAAATTAATCACCATTGGACCTTGCCCATCATTACCCTGTCTTTTTAAACCCCACAGGATCCTTCCCATTTCCTTCACCTTCTCCCTCCACCTATCAAATTGTGTAACCCTGTGGTTTCACTCCTACCCGTCTTCATCCCTCTGTTTCTCTCCCTTCCTTCCCTTTGGTCCCCATACATGTTTTACCAGTTATCCTTCTATTTTTTACTATAACGGTCTTATGCAGCATTTGTCATTATGAGGCTGAGTTAGTTCACTCAGCATAAAGCTCTCCAGTCTCTCCCAAGTTATGTAGTATTTTTCTAAATCGCTGCTCCCAAGTGCCGTAGAGTATTCCATTGTGGGAATGTACCACAGTGTCTTAATCCATTCAGTTGTTGAACATTTGTGCTGTTTCCATGGTTTTACAATGGTAACTAATGCTGCTGTGAACATCGTGTACAAATCTCCATTAGTTATAATTTCCTTGTATAATTCCCAGTAATGGAGTTGCTGGGTCATACAGAGTTTCTCTGTTCAACTATTTAAGGAAATGCCAAACTGAGTAGTTGTACCATTTTACAATTCCACCAACAGTGTATGAGAGTTCCCACCTCTTCACATCTTCTCCAACATTTATTGCTTTGCCACCGGTACTGGGGTAGGAGTGTATGTCATTTTGGTTTTGATTTCCTTCTTTTATTGCCAGTGATTTTGAGCATTTCTTCATGTGTCTGTCGAGCGTCTGAGTGTCTTCCTCCGTGAAAAGGAAGATGTCGTTTGCCCATTTTGTTGAGTTATCAATCTTTTTCATGTGGAGGTCCAGTATTCTGTAAACTTTTGACATGAGACCCTTGTCTGAGATGGTGTTGCCAAATGTTTGTTTCTGACTAGTCGGTAGTTTTTCTTTTTACCCCGTTGGAAAAAGGTTTTGATAAGTACAGAGATTTAATCTTTAAAAAGTTCCATTCATCAATTTTATCCTCTCCAGACTGAATTTCTGGCTGTATTTGTCAGCCTTTTTATACTATAACTAGACAGAATGTGAAAATTATTGAACAATATCACACACAGCAAAATCCTGCTGAAGATTATCCAAAACCAACTGGAATAGCATACTGATAGAGAACTACCAGAAATTCAAGCTGGGTTTAAAAGATGCTGTGGCACTGAGACATTATCGCCAATGTCAGATGAATCTTGGCTGAAAGCAAAGAGTACTAGAGGAATGTATATCTTTATTGACTATGCAGACATTTGTGTAGATCACAATACATTTTGGCTAACTTTGAGGAGAATGGAAATCCCAAAATACTTGATGTGCTTGCAAACCTATACTTGGACCAGGATAAAGTTGTCAGGACAGAGCAAGGAAACACTTCATGGTTCAAAATTAAGAAAAGAGTGTGTCAGAGATGTGCTCTGTCTCCATACCTTTGCAACCTATATGTGAAACAGATCATTTGAGAGGTTGGACTTTATGAAAAGGAATGGGTATCAAGAGTGGAAGAAGACTCATCAACAACCTGCACTATGCAGATGTTACAATCTTGCTTGCAGAAACTGAGGAGGACCTGAAGTATTTGGTGCAGAAGGGCAACATAAAAAAACCCAAAAGATTCTCACCATTGGCCCAATTGACAGCACCATGATGGATGGAGAAGAGACTGAGGTTGTTAACAATTTCAGCTTGTTCTGGTCCACACTGAACACTCTTGGCTCCAGCAGCCAGGAAATCAAAAGACAGCTTGCACTGGGGAAATATGTTAGAGATCTCTCCAGAGTACTGAGGAGCAATGATGTCAGTCTAGAGATTAAGGTACACCTGATCCAGGCCATAATCGTCTCAATTACTTTCTATGCATCAGAGAGCTGGACAATGACTAAGGATGGAGTTATGGTGCTGGAGAAGAGTACTGAATATACCTGGAGAGCCAGAAGGACAAATAGGTCTGTCATAGAGACAGACAGAGAAATTTCCAAGTTTCTCCTTGGAGGCAAGGATTTTGAAACGCTGTTTCACATACTTTGGACACAAGGCCAGAAGGGACTAGTCTTTGCTCAAGAACAACATGCTTGGGAGCGTGGAAGGACAGTGCAGGAGAGGAAGATTTCAGATGAGATGTATTGACACTATAACTGGGGAGCTAGGATTAAGTATGTCAGAGTCAATGAGACTGACTCAGAATATGGCAAAATTCAGAGCTGTTGTACAGAGGGGTCAGTAGGAGTCACAGGTGACTTGACAGCACATAACAGCAGACCTTCTAAGCATGGTCCCAATGTATCTCTTATGAACTTTATGGTTTTGGGCTTACTCCCAGATCTCTGATTCACCTTGAGTTGATTTTTGTGTATGGTGTGAGATGTGGATCCTGTTTCAGTTTTTTGCAGGTAGCAGTCCAGTTTTGCCAGCACCATTTGTTGAAGAGGTTGTCATTTCCCCATTTGATGGGTTTTATTTACTTGTCGAATTACAGTTGACCATAAAGAAAGAAGTCCATTTCTGGATTCTCTATTCTGTTGCATCAGTCTCTGTGCCCATCGTTGTACTAGTACCATTAACAACTCTATATTTAACACACTGCACTACCTGTACTACCAAGACTCCTTTCTGGCTTTATTTGTAACCCAGCAAGGCTCCTCCTGTACCTGATACCCACACTTATAATTCTCATTAGTCAGCACTGAGTACTCTGCCTTCTGATTGAAAATGTCACTTAGAAAGCTCAGGCGTTCACCTGCAGATAAAGTCAATAAATTCTTGATGATGATTATTATGTGGACTGACATTGCTGGGGTAGAGATGAGCTTTCTGATCTGAACATAGTATCTAAGAATATTCTGAGAGAGTAGATTTCATTTCCTCATATGTTTCACAGAATTTATAGAGAGCCTTTTATGTGGCAGCAGAGTCAAGCACAAATATTTTTCCCATTTTACAGATTAGGAAGTTAAGTCATTTATTAACAGTAGAACCTAAGAGTTAAACTTAAATCTGTCTTCAGAGCTTAAATGTTAAGTACTCTTCTCTTTTTAATAAAGAACCTGGTGGTGCAGTACATTACATACTACACTCAGATAACTAAAAGGTCAACAGTTCAAATCTATCAGCTACTCCTCAGGAGAAAACTGGTCAATCTCCTCCTGTGAGAGTTTAGAGACTTGGAAATTCAATGGGGAGCCATGAGTCAGAATCAACTCAAAGATAGTGAGTATTTTGTTTATAATAGACACACACATAGAAAAACACACTGTATGGAATTTAATTATACATTACAGGTTATAAGGCTTTTTCACATATGTTGCATCATTCACCTTTCCAGCTTGTTGTCAGTTGTCATCCAGTCTATTTTGATGCATGGTGACTCTGGAAAATAAGAGAGGAAAGTGGAAAGAAGCCCTGGGCCCTAGTCCCAAGTAGTTGCCAAGGACCAAGGATCACTCCTGACGTCAGATGGCAGGGCTGGATTTGTTTCTTTCTAAGGCCCCGCCAGCTCTGGCATCTTTGGTCTGGCAACCAGAACCGCACATCTCTTCACACAGGCCTCTTTGGAGTGTCGGTAGAATCAGGGAAGTGAGTACATAAGAGGAGTAAAGGAAAGGATGGGATTTATGGAAGCAATCTGATTCCCACTTAGAGGCAGGAGCAAATGTGCAGCCCTGAGAAGAATGAGATCTCTGGCTAAACATTCCCAAAGCAAAGGAGTCTTCTAGTAGCTAGAATTTGCTTCAGCTCAACAGTGGCCCACAAGCAAGTTTTCTGAGCTCTGTCCCAATAAATTAAAGTGCCTGAGGGGACAGAAGAGTCATCTTAACACAGAAAAGTTCAGCCAAAAAGATGGCTTCGTCCCACAAGTCTTCCTCTTGGTACTGTCTTTTCCTTCTGAAAAGCTGAAGTCACACTTGATAAAGTGAATTCCAAGCAACTCTTGCCTTGACCTCATTCTAAGCATAGCTTTTCACATAACCAGCAACCAAAAGAAATAGGACTTCCATAAGCCGAGATAGAGCCTTTGACAACCCAGAGGGACAGTGAGAGGCATAGGATTCCTAACTTCATTTTTCTTACAGACTTTATCTGAGCAGTTTTTTTACAGAAAAGTGGGGCAAAACATTTTTATGCATCCCCTCTCTACTATACAATACACACATGCAATTTCCTATTCTTTTCTTATCATTTTTTATTAATTTTAATTTGGATTTCCATTCATTCATTGTTGCACTTTTCTCCCTGCCCATCCCTCCCTGCCCCCAGTACACTCTTCTCTTTGAAAAGTAAAAGAAAATTTCTCCCATTATTTTACAATCCCTCCCCCCAGATCCACTCCACTATGCAGCCTTTGTTCTGGACTCCTG
>NW_006399807.1:7523164-7533493 GCF_000299155.1 Elephantulus edwardii | reverse complement strand
TGGAGAAGTTTTTGGATGTGCATAGGGATTTGATTCTTAGAAGGTCCCATTCATCTATTTTATCTTCTCCTGGTTGTAGATTTTTCAGGATACTTGGAAGACTTTTGATGTTGTGGATTAGGACCACTAAAGTTCTTCTGAATAAAGTTTATAGTCCTTGGCTTTAGTCCTAAGTCCATGATCCACCTTGAGTTGGTTTTTGTATCTGGAGTGAGGTGTGGATCTTGTTTGAGTCTTCTGCATAGAGCTTTCCAATTTTGCCAG
The DNA here is from genome assembly GCF_000299155.1 of Elephantulus edwardii. Lineage (NCBI taxonomy): Eukaryota > Metazoa > Chordata > Mammalia > Macroscelidea > Macroscelididae > Elephantulus > Elephantulus edwardii. Next base: position 7,533,229 of record NW_006399807.1, on the reverse strand, counting down.
CACCATTTGTTTAAAAGGCTGTCATTTCCCCACTTAACTGATTTCATCTCCTTGTCAAAAATCAGTTGACCATATGTAGATGGGCTGATTTCTGGACTCTCAATTCTATTCCGTTGATCTATGTGTCTGTCATTGTACCAGTACCATGCTGTCTTAACCACCACAGCAGTGTAGTAGGATTTGAAATCTAATCACATTCTTAACACCTTGCATTAGAGTGACACATTTGTTACAACTGATAAAGTAATATCAGTACATTACTATAAAGAAAAGTTCAAAGTTTATGTTTTGATTCACCCTTGATGTTAAACAGTTCTATAGGCTTTGATAAATGGATCGTGTCATGAATCCCCCAGTATAGTAACACACAGAATAGTTTCTGCCCTGAAAAATCCCTTGCACACTATTTTTGGAAAAGAAGAAACTAATTCTTAAAATATTTAGGTTACATATATTTTCATTAAAAGAAACCCACACTGCCATCAATCCATGTCTCAACCCTTCAGATATTTTTTTTTTTGCAAATAGAAGCATATTTAATTTTTTTAAATTATTTTTTTGTGTGTGTGTTCCATCAAATCAGATCTGACTGGTATAGGAGCAGTTGAGATTGTCCCTCCTTCTCCCACAGAGCATTTGGTGGATTCAAACCTCTCACCTCTGGGATTGCAGTGCAGCTTCTTGCCACTAGGCCACTAAAGCTCTAAAATTCTTTTTAAAATGAGATTTAATAAAAGATTATAGGAACTTGGGTTTCCATTCATTCATTGTTGCACATTTTCTTCCCTGCCTACTTACTGCTCCTCCCCCCAGTCCACTTTTCTCTTTGAGAAGAAAAAAAAACTCTTTCATTGTTATACAGTCTCCCCCCTTTCAGTCCACTTTACTATGCAGCTCTTATTCTGGACTATTGCCATGCAAATAATGCCTAATCATATATCCCTTTTAAACAGTTCTTTCCCTCATCCGTTTCAATGCAGATTACATTACTTATTTCCTCTTTTCTTAGTTTCCCCCTCAAATGTCAGTCCTGTTTATAACAGCGGCATTATGCAATATCTGTCCTTTTGTGATTGAGATATTTAACTCAATATAATGTCCTCTAGAGTCACCCATTTTGTAAAATATTTCATGAGTTCCTTGTTTTTCAATGCTGTGTAGTGTTTCATTATGGACTATACCAGAGCTTCTCTATCCATTTGTTTGTTGATGGGAACTTGGGTTGTTTCCAGCTCTTCGCTATTGTGAACAAAGCCACAGTAAACATGGGTGTGCATGTATCTGCTTGGTTGGCTGTTCTGGTTTCCTTACCCAGTAGTGGAATTGCTGGGTCAAATGGTATTTCTATTTCCAACTTTTTGAGAAAACGCTATACTGCCTTCCACAGTGGTTGCACCATTTTACATTTCCACCAACAGTGAATAAGGGTTCCAGTTTCTCCACAACCTCACCAGCATTTGTGGTTTGCTGCTGTGTTGAATTTTGCTATTCTGACTACGGTGAGATGATACGTCATAGTTGTTTTTATTTGCATCCCGATGCACATCCAAAAACTTCTCCAGCAGGGTAAAAAGGAAAACCACGGACTAGGGAAAAATATTTGGCAATGACATGTCTGATAAGGGACTTATATCTAGAATTTATAAAATACTCAAGCACCACAACAAGATAAAAGTAAACAATCCAATTGAAAAATGGGCAGAGAATATAAACAGACACTTCACCAAAGAAGACATTCAGATGGCCAACAAACACATGAAGAAATGTTCAAATTCCCTACCCTTCGGATTTTTAATCTGAGCTAAGAACAGATTTCAGGAGTATGTGCAGGTACCTAAAATTAAAATCTGATTGTCAGTGGGGATTGTGTCCCATAAAACTACGAACTTTGTTGAGCTAAGAGTGAAGAGATCCGTGGCTGAGAGAGTAGGTTCATGACCATATATTTTAAGAGACTTTTGAGATCATAAGCAAATAATCCAAATGGAAGATGTCTTCTCATACAAATGGGTGTACAAGCCTGTGGGGCCAAAAGAGGCAATATTTATTTAAGCCCTTCAAATTAATTAGATTGGAAGGGAAAATAGAAGTATATTAATTAGCGGTAAATTTCCTGAGCACAAACCACAAAGTTGGAGTTATCTGAACTCGGCTAGACATTGCTCATAAGTGAGAGTGATTTAGCGACAGAGCCTTTGAATAATCACATCACAGTCTTGTCTCACTCTTAGTCACTGTCTTATCCTCCATTCAATCAACTTTGAAATCACATGATTCTGTGATTCAGAGTTCTCTGCACTTCCTGGCTGGCCTCCAGGGGTCTTGCCTTACAATAAATTGGAGCATTGCTGCCAGATTAAACCAGTTTCCTTCAAGTTGACGCCCAGCCCTGGTGACCCCTTATATGTCAGAACAGGATTGTGTTCTATAGGGTTTTCAGAAGCAGATCACGAGACCTTTTATCCAAGTTGGACTTAAACTTCCAACCTTTTAGTTAGTAGGCAAGTTCTTTAACTGTTTGCACCATTGACTTACTGCCAGTTAGTTATTGTTAGCCACTTTAAAGTCAATCCCTAACCCCAGATGGCTCAATGCACAATGGAACTACATGCTGCTTGGAACTTATCTTAGTTATCTAGTGGATGGTTTAACAATTAGAAGTTTATTCTTTTACAATGTGGCTGTTGTTGTAGGTCATAGGGTCAGACCTGGCCCATAGTTGACCCTCTGGTGAGTTTTCAGAGGCAGTTAATCACATGGGAGGAGATTGCCCATCCTTTTCCTGTGGAGCAGCTGGTGGCCTCGAACAGGCTGCCTTTGGGATGGCAGCACAGCTTCTTGCCACTAGGCCACCAGAGCTCCAAATTCAGAGATCTAACTCAAAAATAAAGCCTTTTCTATCTCTCTCTTTTGGGTCTGGAGGGAAAAGTTTCGGTTGCCTCTAGCAGCTGTACATCCATCTTTATGGTGTGGTCTTCCTTGTGTTAACGAGCAATGATGACCTGGGTTCAAGAGAATGCTCTTCTCCTCCTGATGATTCTTTTTTTTTTTGTAATACTAGAGTCACCCCTCTTTGTTCATTTTCCTCCTCTCTTTTGCGAGATAAGAGAGTTTAAAGGCCTCACTCTAGAGAAAACGTCCTTCTATTAGTTCAGGGCTGTGATGTTGTGTTTCACCCTTCATTCTCTTATAACCATTTGATTTACCTGGTCATAGAGTATCATTGGATAGTTTCTGCGTTACCGTATTATATGCTTGCCTTTTTTGATAGCACGGTTCAACGCATGACAGTGTTGCACCACCCCCACGTCAGTTGCAGATCAAGATTTTTTTTCTTGGCTGATATTTGGAATTAGATCAGCAGAGCTTCTTCCTACTCTGTTTGCAGTCTGGAAATTCTGTAGAAACCTGTTCAACCACTTACACCAAACACTAAACGCACTGTTACAGGGTAGGTTCCAATTCACGGAGACCTTTCATCAGGTTTCTGAGGCTGTAATATTTACTAGAGCTGGCTGCCCATTTTTCTCCCGAGAAGTGGCTGGTGAATTCATACAAAATACATTGCTTGTTACACCACAGTTCAACATGATAACACACCAGTCACCAATGGCTGCAGATGAGGTGCATTGACCACAAATCAAATGTGAATCTCCAGTATGGGAAACGAGAATTCTACTGCTGCCTCACGCTGCCAGATCCAACCAAAACCAAACATATAGCTGTCAAGTCAATTCCAATTCATAGTGACCCTATCAAATGGAGTAGAATTTTCCCAAAGGATTTCTAAGGCTGTAATCTTTATAGAAGCAGTTGTTATCATTATTGTTGTTGTTATGTGCTGTTGAGTCACTTGTGACTCATAAACTGCTATATATTTCTCCTGTAGAGTGGCTCGTTGGTTCGAACCACTGACTTTTTTAAGTAGGTAGCTGAATGTCCAAACCACTGTCTCTAAGTCTCCTCGCTGCCAAGTTACGCCTCCTAAAATAGCAGAGGACTCATTTAATGTTTAAAGAATTATAATAGTCACCCATCAACCACAAAATGAAAACCAAAATGTCAATTCTTTTTTTGCTGACATTTTTAAAGTCCAAAATTCTTCCTCCTCATGGATTCACAGTGAACTGTTCTTTAGCCAAATTGCCCAGCTCCGTTTTGCCTTAGACCCTTTGTGTACATTCCCTGCCTCTCTTTTCAGTCATCTGCCCTCATAAAATGCCTTGTGTCACCTTCTTAAACTTTGAATCCTGTTCAGACGTCAGGCCACTTGAGGGAGTTGGGGAGCACAACTATCTTCCTTTCTCCTTCATAAGTTTCTCTGAACCAAAAATGTTTCCTTAAACTGTTCTGTCTCATATCTTTGTCATAGCCTACTCTGTTTTATCTTTGATGTTACCATTTTCTGCTCTAGTTCAATTCAAATTTTTATTTCTTCTCTGGTCGGCCTAATCATAGTTCCTTGAGGACGGTCTGCCATGTGCAGCTGTTTTGAAAGCCCTACCTCTCCTACCAAAAGGGAATAACACTCTTGGCCCTTCTCAAGCTGAGGAAACTGAAGAACACAGTTAAGCCTCAAGTTACAATGCTGAAGAATTCTATGAGTGATGCAGGAAGTATCAAAAGGAGATAGAAGGAATACACAGAGTCATTGTACCAAAAAAAAATGTTGGTTGACATGGAACCATTTCAAGAAGTAGCATATGATCAAGAACCAGAAGTAATGAAGGAAGAAGTCCAAGCTAAACTGGAGGTATTGGCAAAAAAGAAAGCTCCAGGAATTGACAGAATAACAATTGAGGCATTTCAGGATATAAATGCAACCCTGCACATGCTAAGTCTCTGCCAAAAAATATGGAAGACACAGCTTTGAACATTGGTGTACAGTTCTCCGTTTGTGTCTCAGTTCTCATTCTTTCCGGTATGTTCCAAGCAGTGGAATAGCTGGGTCATGTGGCATTGCAGCACTTTGAGGAAGTGTCAAACTGCCTTCCAGAGTGGTGGCTGTATTTTACAATCACACCAACAATGTATAAGAGTTTTTATCTCACCGCATCCTCTCCAACATTTCTTTCTTGCTGTCCTTTTAAACTTTGCTACTGCATTGCTGATGTCAGATGGATCCTGGATGAAAGTAAGGAATACCAGAATGTCTATTTGTGATTTATTGACTATATGCAAAGGCATTTGACTGTGTGGATCATGACAAGTTGTGGCTGAAGTTGAGAAGAATGGGAATCCCAGAGCATTTGTGCTCTGAAGAACATAGAGCTGGAGCAGAAGGCTGTTGTGCAAACAGAGCAGGGTACTGCATGGCTTAGAATTGGGAAGGGAGTTAATCAGGGAATGTATTCTATCTCCATACCTGTTCAATATATATGCTGAGCAAATTATCCAAAAAGCTGGACTCTACAAAGAGGAATGTGGCATCAGAATTGGAGGGAGATTCATCAATAACCTGCTTTATGCAGACAACACAACCCTATTTGCTGAACGTGAGGAAGATTTTAAGACCTTGTAGAAGATCAAGGAAAGCAGCCTTCAGTATGGATTGAAACTCAGTATCAATAAAATAACGATTCTTACCATTGGACCAATAGGCAGTGTCATGATGGATAGAGAGGAGAATGAAACTGTCAACAGCTTTATCTTGCTTGGTTCCACAATTAACATCCTTGGTACTAGAAGTCAGGAAATAAGAAGATGCATTGCACTGGGAAAATCTGCAATTGGGTCCAAATTATTGAGGAGTAGTGGTGTCAGTTTGAGGACTAAGGTGCATCTGATTCAGACCATGGTCTTTCCAATTACTAGCTTTGCACTGGAGAGCAGGACAACGAATAAGGATGACAGAAAAAGAATTCATGCCTTTGAGCTGTGGCGGTGAAAAAGAACACAGAACATCTCAGAGACAGCCAAGAAAAGAAATAGATGTCTTGGAGAGGGTGCAGCTAGAGCGTTCTTTGGAAGCAAGAATGATGTGGCTTCATCTCACATACTTAGGACATATTGCTAGGAGATGCTATTCCTTGAAGACGGATATGATGTTGGGAAGGGTGGAGGGTCAGTGAAGGAGAGGAAGACTGAAGACCCTCAACCATGTGGATTTACAAAGTGACTGCTGCAGTGGGCTCTTGTGTGTCAGGAAGGATGAGGATGGTACAGGACAGGACTAGGTTCAGATCTTCTGTTCATAGGGTTGCTGTGAGTCATACTCGACTTGATGGCACCTAACAATAACTGGAGTGAGATGGTATCTCATTTTGGTTTTGATTTGTATCTCTCTTATTGCCCACAATGTTGAACATTTCTTCATGTGTCTGTTGGTCAACTGAATATTTTCCTCTGTGAAAATTCTTTCCACATCTTTTGCCCATTTTGTAATTGGGTTACCAGTCTTATTCACTATTGCAAGAACATGGAAACAGCCCAAGTGTCCAACCACAATCAAATGGATTGAGAAATTATGGTACATTCACATGATGGAATACTATGCAGACACAGGAGCAATCATTTTGTAAATTACTGCCTAACTTGGGAGGAACTAGAGAGCATTGTACTAAGTGAACTAACCCAGTTCCATAAAGACAAGTATTATATAAGACCAAAATTGATGAATGAGTATGAAGATGCAAGGGGAGGTGGGTGAAAGCAGAGGGGTGAGGATAGGTGGGGGAAGGGAGGGGTAATTATAGGGTTGCACAGTTTGATGGGTAGAGGGGTGGGTGTGAAGGAAATGGGAAAGATCCAGTTGGAAAAATAATGTATTAAAACTTTGTAAATAAACCAATACAAAAAGAAAATAAAAATACGAAAGACAGCTGTTGTTGTTGTTGTTATGTGCCATCGAGTCACTTGCGACTCATAGCGACCCTATGAACAATAGCCCTAAACCCTGCTCTATCCTGTGCTAATCACATTGCTTCTGACATACCCATCCCGATTACCCCAGTCACCAAACCAATCCACCTCATAGAGGGTCTTCCCCTCCTGCGCTGTCCCTCTACCCTACCAAGCGTGGTGTCCCTCTCCAAGGACCTGTCTCTCCTTACAACATGTCCAAAGCATTTCAGACGAAGCCCCAGAATCCTTGCCTCCAAGGAGTAGCCTGGTTTAACTCTCTCTAGGATAAATCTGTTTGTTTTCTTGGCAGTCCATGGAACATTCAATACTCTTCTCCAGCACCACAGCTCAAAGGCATCAATTCTCCTTCTATCCTCCCTAGTCATTGTCCAACTCTCTGATGCATAACAAGTGATTGCAAAGACCATGGCCAGTATCAGGCGCACCTTAGTCTCCAGAGAGACACCGTTGCTCTTGAGTACTTTAGAGAGGTCCCTAACAGCAGACTTTCCCATCTCAAAACATTTTTTTATTTCCTGGCTGCTGGTGCCAAGAGTGTTGACTGTGGAGCCGAGCAAACTGAAGCTGTGAACAATCGCAATCTCTTTGCCATCCATCCTGATGCTACTGATTGGTCCAGTGGTGAGAATTTTTGTCTTCTTGACATTGAGCCTCAGCTCATATTGAAGGCTGCAGTCCTTGACCCTCTGCAGTAAGTGCATTAGTTCCTCCTCAGTTTCAGCAGGCAGGGTTGTGTCATCAGCATAATGCAGATTGTTGATATATCTTCCACCAATCCTGATGCCGCACTTCTCCTCATAGAGCCCAGCCTCTCGGATAATCTGCTCTGCATACAGGTTGAAAAGGTACGGAGATAGGGCACATCCCTGGCGTACACCCTTCCCAATTTTGAACCATGCAGTGTTGCCCTGCTCTGTTCTGACGACTGCCTCTTGGCAGCTACCTGCCTAAATCATTGTAACATATCCATATTTGAGCCCATCCCCTTAAAAGGTAATACAACAAATGATGGGAAAATACTATCATATTATGCAAGTAAAATCTTGCTGAAGAGTAGTTTTTCTTTTACTTTTCAAGGAGAAGAGTGAATTGGAGGGGAGGAGGTGGGCAGGGAGAAAAGTGCAAAAATGAATGACTGGAAACGCTACGTCTCTGTAAACTTCCATTAAAATTGGTAAAACAAAAAGGAAAAAAATTACTAGAACAGCACATGACACCAAAGTACCTGAAATTAAAGCCAAATTCAGAAGACATGGCACAAGGGGCTATCAGTGCTGATGTCAGATGGATCTTGCCAGAAAGCGGAGAATAGTAGAAAGATATTTGTGTTTTATTGAGCGTGCAAAGGTGTTTGACTGTGTGAATTGTAACAAATTACATCTAACCTTAAAAAGAACACTTGATTTTGCTCATATGAAACCTCTACATAGAAGAAGAAACAGTTGTCCAAACAGAATGAGAGAACACTCCTTGGTTTAAAATCAGAAAACGTGTGCATCAGGATTTAACCTTTCTCCATACCTATTTCAATATGCATGCTGGGGGAATCATTCAGAAGCTGTTCTCTGTGAAGAGGAATGTGACATTAGGATCAGAGGAAGTCTCTTCAACAGCCTATGTTATGCACATGACACAACTTTGCTTGCGAGGAGGATTTGAAGTGCTTGCTTTAGAAATCAAGATCTATAAACTTCAATATGGATTACATATCAACATAAAGAAGACAAAAATCTTCACCATTAGATGTATAGGCAACATCACAGTGACCATGGTTATAGCAACATGGTGTTTATTATGTACCATATAGTTGCCCACAACTCATAGAGACCTTATGGACAGTAGCTCTGAACTCTGTCCTATCTTGAGCCAATCTCACCGTCTCTGATACACCTACTCACATTACCCCAGTTACCATGTCAATCCAGCTCATCTGGTATCTTCCTCTCCTGTGATGTCCTTCCACCTTTCTAAGCATAAAGTCCTTCTCCACAGACTGGTTTCTCCTGGCAACATGCTCAATGTATGTCAGACGGAGCTTCAAAATTCTTGCCTCCAAGGAGCAATTTGGTTTCACCCTCTCCAGAACAGACTTGTTTCTTCTCTTAGCAGTCAATGGCTCAATACTCTTCTCTAGCACCACAACTCAAAGGCATTGGTTCTTCTTCTATCATCCTTAGTCATTGTCCAGCTTTCTGATGCAAAACAAGTAGTTGCAAACACCATGGCCTAGATTAACTTCATCTTTGTCTCTAGAATTACATCATTGTCTTAAGTACTCTGGAGAGGTCCCTGATTGCAGATTTTCTCAATGCAATTAATCTTTTGATATCCTGACTGCTGGTACCAAGAGTGTGGATTATGGAACCAAGCAAGCAAAACTATTAACAACTTTAATCTCCTCATCTTCTATATGGTGCTATTAATTAATTGGCCCAAGGTGAGGATATTTGTTTTCTTGTTTTTGTAATTTCTTAAATTTTATTTTATAATTTTAATGAACATTTACAGAGATTTTGGATTTCCATTCATTAATTGCTGCACTTCTCTCCCCGCCCAGCCCTGCACCCCTCCCCAGTTTGCTCCTTTCTTTGAAAATTAAAAGGAAAACTCCCTCCCTGGTACACAATCCCCTTGCACCCCTTCCTCTACCCCAAGTACATTCCACTATGCAACCTTAATTGTGGACTCTTGTGATAACCATAATACCCTATCATATATTGCTTTTAAATTATTCTCTCTCCCATCTTTATCAGTGCAGTATACACAATTTATCCAGTTTTTCTCAGTCTTACCCCAATTCTGATATCAATCCCATTTTACAGCACTGGCACCATGCAGTATTTGTCCTTTTGCAACTGAGATATTTCACTCGGCAGGCTCACCCATTTTGAATAATATTGCATGAGTTCCTTGTTTTTCAGTGCAGCAGAGTATTCCATTGTGTGAATATACGACAGCTTCTCTATCCATTCGCTTGTTGATGGGCACCTGGGTTGTTTCCAACTCTTTGCTATTGTGAACAAAGCCACAATAAACATGGGTGCGCATACATCTGCTTGGATGTCAGTTATGGTCTCTCTGGGATATATTCCCAGTAGTGGAATTGCTGGGTTAAATGGCATCTCTATTTGCAACTTTTTGAGAAAGTGCCATAACGCCTTCCACAGTGGTTGCACCATTTTACACTCCCACCAACAGTGA
>NW_006399807.1:7508374-7522584 GCF_000299155.1 Elephantulus edwardii | reverse complement strand
ATTTGTTTAAAAGGCTGTCATTTCCCCACTTAACTGATTTCATCTCCTTGTCAAAAATCAGTTGACCATACGTAGATGGGCTGATTTCTGGGTTCTCAATTCTATTCCATTGATCTATGTGTCTGTCATTGTACCAGTACCATGTTGTCTTAACCATCACAGCAGTGTAGTAGGATTTGAAATCAGGGAGTGAGATGCCTCGTAACTTTTTTTTCCCTTTAAAATTTGGAAGCTTTTATCATCATACCAAATATATTTAACTTTACTGGTGTCATAACAAAAGGAGGATTTTTTAGAATAACAACTGAAACATCTTTGGTAATAGAGCTGATACAGCTAGAGATTTTACAATGAGAACAACTTATTTTTTGGATAATCACCAGTGATCACATTATTGCCAATTAATAAGACATATGGTTCAGGTACACAAGACATGACTTTGGCATTTGTGACATTATCTCCCTTACATTTATCTTTTGGGATACAGGAAATATTTATTAATTTTATGCTTGCAACTAATTTTCACAATTCAGTTTGATAATTACGGCGATTAACAATCTAAATCTCTTCTACTGATCCTTTAGCTTCGAGTTTATTTGATGGAGCCCAGTCGTACAAGTTCAAATCTGCAGTAACATTTTCCTCCAGCTGACAGGATGAAGTAAAGGTGGATCTGGAACATATGTCCTTTAAGATTCAGCTAGAATCCTCATTGTCAGAATCAGCAATATCACCATCCTTATTTCTGTCAGGCGAGACATCTTCTGCAAAGCGTACCAACTTTTCAGGAAGCCACTTTGTGCTTTCAGTGTTCTCCGCATACTTGACAGGTTTATTTGTCCATTGCCTGTCTGCTGCAGAGCGGCCATCTTTGTCAAACACTCTAAAGGGGTCGGTCTTTCCGCTCTTGACAGTCCCGCTCCCATTTTCGCTTGCGCCTGTTTTGCTAGCACTGTTGTTCCAGAACAGGTAGGAAGAATCCTACGGAGACCTCGCAGTTACTCCGTTGGCAGGCGATCAGGGTTTAGATAAATTTAGGGAGATCTCACTGGGGCCTCCAAATGTAACGGAGCAAGTCCCCAAAAAGATCACCGAGCCAATTAGCCGAATTAATAAAGTTTATTTCGAGTTTGAACCCGGGCTCCCACGTGCTGACACAGCAGCATCCACCCGAGAGCCGCCTCCTAACTTTTTTCTATTTTTAAGGAGTGCTTTGTTTATTTGGGACTTCTTTCCATTCGAAATGAAAAACTGGAGATTACCTTTTCCATCTCCTTGAAGAATGGGATTAGTCTTTTTATTGGGATTGCATTGAATGTGTAAATGGCCTTTGGTAGTATTGCCATTTTCACAATATTGAGTCTTCCTGTCCATGAGCAAGGGATTTTCTTCTACTTCTCCAGGTCTCTTTTTGTTTCTTGTAGTAATGTTTTGTAATTTTCTTTGAATAGATCCTTTGGGTTTCTGGTTAGATTTACGCCCAAGTATTTAATCTTGTGATTAGCTATTGTGAAGGGTATTGTTTTTCTTAGTTCAGGCTCTGTATTCTCATTGTCACTGTAGAGAAATCCAACTTATTTTTGTATGTTGATCTTCTATCCTGCTACTTTGCTGAGTTGGTCAAACTATAGTTTTCTTGCTGAGTCTGTAGGGTTTTCTAGCTATACTATCATATCATCTGCATAGAGAGATAATTTTATCTCCTCTTTGCCAATTTGGATACCTCTTATTTCCTTCTCTTGAGCTATCGCTAAGACTTCTAATAGAATATTGAGTAAGAGAGGTGAGAGTGGGCATCCTTGCCTAGTTCCTATTCTTAAAGGGAATGCCTTTAACCTCTCTCCACTGAGAAGTTGAGAATGATGTTGGCTCTCGGGTTTGCATAAATACTTTTTACTATATTGAAGAAATTCCCCTCTAATCCTATTTTGTTGAGTGTTTTAATCAGGAAATGGTGTTGGATTTTGTCAAAGGCCTTTTCTGCATCAATTTATAGGATCATATGGCTCTTTTTCCTTATTTTGTTGATGTGATGAATTACATTGATTGTTTTCCTTATGCTGAACCATCCCTGCATACCTGTTATAAATATCACTTGGTCATGATGGTAACTTGGCCTCTGATTACTGCTTTGGCTATTTCCCAGAGGTTTTGGTAAGTGGTGTTTCATTGTCATTTGTTTCCAGAGACTGCCATGTCCACAAAAGTTCAGCCAAATTATCACTGGCCCACTCATTCCTGGGTAGTTGGTGTGACCCAAGAGAACTCAGCCAAATTCCCACCAGTGGGCTCACCCTTGGGTACTCTCCCAGACAATCGGTGGTGCCCAAGAAAACCCAATTAGGATCCTACCAGCCTTTCTCATGGCAGATCAGTTCCACAGCAGCTCGATAGATGGCTTAAAACAATGGCTGGATCCACGGTGTGCCTTTGTGTGCTGACTCAGAATCGTACTGTTCAAGGCTTTTGGTAGGTCTCTGTGCTGCATGAAGGCGTCTCTAGTGGCCCTGGAGCACCACCAGGGGTGTAGGGTTGTGGGAGGCCACCAGGGTGTGTCAGAAGTGTGGGGGTGTGGGATGGTGGTGATGTGGCGGGGGTGGGGGTGCAGGGCTTGGGCAGCGCTGGGAGTTAGGGTTTGCAGTCCATTCCCAGATATTAAGCTGCCAAGTCACTAGTCCTCAGCAAATAAAACTTCGTGCGCCGTTGCCCTTGTGTACTGTCGCCCTTGTGCACTGATATTTGCTTTCTTGATGTTGAGTTTCAATCCATATTGATGATTACAGTCCTTGACTTTCTGAAGCAAATGCTTCAGGTCCTCCTCAGTTTTAGCAAATAAAGTTGTGTCATCTGCATAGCATAGGTTGTTGGTGAGTCTTTCTGCAATCCTGATGCCACATTCCTCCTCATAAAGTACACTCTCCTGAATTATCTGATCCACACATAGATTGAAAAGGTATGGAGATATGGTGCATGCCTTGACATATACCTTTTCTGACTTTGAACCATGCAATGTTTCCTTGCTATTCTGATGACTCCTTCCTGGTCCAAGTACACATTTCACATAAACACAATCAATTGTTCTGGGATTCCCATTCTTAAAGTTAGCCTAAATTTGTTGTGATCCACACAGTCACATGCTTTTGCTTAGTCAATGAAACACAGACAGACATTCTTCTGGTACTCTCTGCTTTCAACTAAGATCCATCTAACATTAGCTATAATATTCCTAGTACCACAGCCCCTTCTAAACCCAGCCTACACATCTAGCAGTTCTCTGTCTATATCCTGTTCCAATCATTTTGGGATAATCTTTAGCAAGACCTTGCTTATGTATGATATTAGTGATATTGTTCAATAATTTCTACACTCTGTTGGGTCACCTTTTTTTGGCTGGGAATAAAAATTGATCTCTTTTAGTCAGTTGATGAAGTAGTTGTCCTCCAGATTTCTTGGTACAACGTTGTGAGTATGTTGAGGGCTGCATCTGTTTGTTGAAATATGTCAATTGGTATGGCATCAATTCCTGGGCTCTTGGGTCTCTGCCAATTCCTTCAGAGAACCTTGTACTTCCTCTGTCATCACCATTGCCTCTTGATCCTATATAACATCATGATAGATGGAGAAAAGACTGAAGTTATCCATAACTTATTTTGACATTGATCCACAATCAACATTCATAGTAGCAGTAGTGAAGAAATCAAAAGACCTGTTGATGTGAGGAAAGGGATGCTTAGTTCAAACCATGATGTTTTCAATTGCTTCCTATGAATCTGAATATTGGGCAATGACTAAGAGTAACAGAAGAATAATGCATTCAAATTGTGGTGTTTGAGAAGAGCATTCAATATCCTTACCAACTGCCAAAAGAACAAACAAAGCTCTCTTAAGCTCAACCAGAGCTCTCCTTAGAGGCAAGGGCAGCAAAATATTGTCTCACTTTGGACATATTTTCAGGAAGAATTAAGTCTTGGAGAAAGACATCATGGTAGGAAAGGTTGAGGTCTAGGAAAGAGAAATGCTCTCCATGAGATGGATTGATGCAGTAACTCCCCAGTGAGTTTGAACATGACAGAGACATTGAGGTTGGTGCAGGTTAGATCTGTTTTCAACAGAGTAAACATGAGTCAAAATCAACTGAATGGCACCCAACAACAACCACCTCAGCAAAGGCTTTTCCAGATAAACCTGGGTCAAAATTCTGTCTGCTACTTATTAGCTCTATGTCCTTTATTTGATTTTTTTAAAAAAATCTATTGTTTCTTTCTTTGGTATGAGGAAAGCGGAGTTTAGAAAGGTTAATGTGCCCAAAGTCAAAGCTCTGACAAACAGAAGAACTAGGATTCATGCAAAAATCTGCCTGATCATAAGGATGATGTTCATAACTTTGCATTTTTTTAATCCTAAATGCACTTCCTCTCATTTCTCTGACTACAGTGTTTCATGGACAAGTTGCAACACATAATTGCTTGTCAGTGATGTAAAACAAAGAGAAGAACATTTCATTTACAAGTTATGCTTGCCTTCTTCCAAAATGACTGTGCACCACTTAAAACAACTCTTTGTTCTATAAGATGAGCAAGCACCAAGCCTCTGGAAACCCAGGAATGGTGGGGGAGATGAAGACAGCAACAAACATGTTCTGTGAGAGGTCACAGGTAGGCTGTGCCTTACTGACCATCACATGTGGTCTCTGGGTCCAGAGAGGACTAATGACTAATATTTAGAGCTCAAGATATTTCAAATAAAAGTCCAAATACACATATTATTGTTACTGTGTACTGTTGAGGTGGGACCAACATAAGTGACCCTTCAGTGGGTCTTCAGAGGAAGTAAATCACATGGGAGTTGATTTCCTTTCTCCCTCAGAGCAGCTGGCGGATTCGAAATGTGTGCCTTTGGGTTGACTGTGCAATCCCTAACACCAGGCTACCTACTCCTCACTTAATGACTATATCATTTAATCAACATTTCACATTTGTAATAGTTAAAAATCTACTGACTATTTTGTACATAAATAACACACATCTATCTGGTGATAATGAATGCCAGGGTCCCTGGTGGGGTCCCTAGCTGGTGGACTCCATGTACAGATAGATAAGAAGCTCATATTGCATAGCATTTCATTGCCTGGGAGGCAAGAGGGGGTGCAGTTTCCTTGAGTTTCTGGGGAACTGGATGGAGTGGAGAGGGGCTGGAATGGGGCCAATGGAGAAAGATCAATACCAGCTAGGGCCTGGATTCCCAGAGGGCTGAAGCTAGGGCAGCAAAAGTTGATGTCCTAAATGTGAGCCACCCACAGTGCTGGTGAAGAAATGGGACCCCAGGGTCTAGCCGCAGTTCTCGGGGGGGGGGGGGTGAGAGGGAACGTGCTAGATGCTGATCAAGTGGAACCTGAGATGGACACTCAGGGGCCCAGAGCATGAAGGCTTTCACATCAGCTGACTGACACCTTTTTTGTTTCCTCTATGTCCCTTATTGAATGGCCATGGCATGCAGGTTGGGTAGTACATCTAATGATAGATGCAATGTAAGGTCAAAAACAGAGGTCATATTTGGCTTTTTCTGATCTTAGAGGAAGCTCTGAATTGCTGATTCTCATGGGCACAAAGGTGCAAAGGGAATACAGCCACAAAGTGAGAGCAGGGAGATGCTCGGATAAGGAGCTTTTGGGGGACTCAGTGGGCAGTGCACCCCACTTGGCACCCCAACTCTCTCATCGCCACATAGGGAATGCCCACTAAGGGTATTTAGGGGTCACTGAGGGGATGCGAAGAAACCATCCATGCTGAAAATTCAGTGAGCACAGGAGTTGAAGACCATGGTACACTTGGACTGCTCTACCTCTGCAAAATGGAACAGTTCTCACCTGTTGTCATGGTCAGGGCTGAACTCTCTGTGGGTGAGGGTGTAGATGAAGGGGAGGGGAGGGGCCTCAGCAAGGGTCTGGA
Source organism: Elephantulus edwardii (assembly GCF_000299155.1). Classification (NCBI taxonomy): domain Eukaryota; kingdom Metazoa; phylum Chordata; class Mammalia; order Macroscelidea; family Macroscelididae; genus Elephantulus; species Elephantulus edwardii. The sequence goes on along the minus strand of NW_006399807.1, from coordinate 7,516,636 downwards.
GGGATGTTTAAAGCACATGTGAGGGGTGAGATGATGTGGCCACCTGTCATTTTTGTGTAGGTCCCAACTACCAGATTGTTACACAAACATATTTCTTATTAACCCCCCAAAAAATAAAAACATAATCCAGAGTTTAAAAGACCGGTGTTTTAACTAGTAGAGAAGAGGAAGAAAGTAGAAAAGAAAATTGTATTAATCTAACAAAAAAAGTAGCAAGATGGAAAACAAACAAGAGAAATCAAGGAGCAATATCCTAGAGGATGAAAAAAAAATGCTTCCTGAATTTCTCAGTTTATGAGAGGATCACCCAAAACCCAAGCTGAGCGCAGTTCAGTGACTTTTATTCACCAAGGTCGGTAAAAACATGTCAGTGCAAAACCCAGAAGCATTGGTTGTGGAATTTGTACGTGAAGAGTTACATGTTTGCTTTTCCCCTCTCATTGAGAAACTTATATATCTGCCAGTTTTCACCTAAAGAACACAGCACAGGAAACACCTGCCATTTCCAGTGTCATTTCCAATCATGGGTTCTCTCACAGGGACCATCTTGCTTGTTTATAGAACTCTCAGGAAGACTCTGGAATCAATATAAGAGTAACAATAAAATCCAGGCAAACTATTATGCCCCAGCTCATCAAGGGCATTGTGGAGAAAAGGACCTTGAATAGATCCTTTCACTTCCCATTTTACAAGGAATGGCAACAATGATGGTCCTTCCTCTGCAACTAGCCTCACTTCCTGTCAGATGCATTTATAACTTGATGAGTGGATTCCAGCAAATACATTCTCTTTCAATACCGTAAGCTAAATTGAGGCAATGATTTGTTGATGTTTTTAAAATTTCCAAATTTTCCAGCTCAGCTTGGTTTCCTGGGGCTGGGAGGGAAAGCTCACTGGGCTGTGTGCCCTGGTGTCCTGGGAGATGAGGCAGTTGCCAAGTCCACTCTCTGGGAGCCAGAAATGTAAAGCAGGTAAGGTAAAATGCACTGTTGTTTTGGTTTGGACCTGAGAGACAAACATCCAATTTGAGATCAGATAAATGGATTGTGGACCTGAGTAAGCTGATTAAATAGGATTCACTCTAAAGTAGACAAAAAAATTAGAAGGAAGCACGAGCAAAATTCTGCCCATACCTCTTGGGCTTAAAAATGAGAAGCTTATGAAGGAGGGGATCTATCTGCAATGTGTTTTATATTGAGAACAGTAGATTTGTAGGGTTAGGGGATAGAGGAGTATCTTATATACAAGGTGACTTGAAAGAAGGTACATAGAATATAAATGTGTAGCATCTATGGGTTCCAAAATTACAACAGCTAACAATTATTGAGTGCTATGTGCATGCTGGCAATTGTTTGGAGTCCTTAACAATTACCCAACAATATCTAATTCACCATTCCTTCTCATCTTTATACGCATGGTTAGGTTCCAAAGACGAAGTTGTCATGCAAAATCAGCATTATTATAAACTAGATGGTGACCACATAATTGCATAGTTAACAAAACACTGAGAACCATAATTCAGGCAAGTTGACACATAACCTTAACCATCACAGGCAGTGTTATTTTTGTGTTTCTTACTACCCAATATATGCTGTTAATATTCAAATAAATAGTAGATTTTTTTACTATGACCATAAATGTTATATGTTGGATAATAAGATAATCAGTAAGTGAGACAAAGGTATATTTGCAAAAGCAAGCAAACAAAAACTCTGGTTATTGTTAGGTGCCATTGAGGCAGCTCCAACTCAGAGAGACCCTATATACAATAAACAGAAGGAAGCCCTGCCTTATCCTGCACCACCATCACAATCTTTGACAAACTTAATCTTGTGAAGTTGTTATGTGCTGTCTAGACTATGAGTCATAGCAATACAGCAATCCTATGAACAACAGCTATGAACTTTGCCCTAGTCTCAGCCAGTCTCACCACCTCTGACACAGAAGCCCTCATTGCCACAGTCATTGTGTCAATCCATCTCATCCAGGGTCTTCTTTTCTGTACTGACTCTCTACCTATCTAAGCATGATGTCCTTCTCCAAGGACTGGTCCTTCCTGGCAACATACCCAAAGTACATGAGATGCAGCTTCACAATCCTTGCCTTCAAGGAGTAACCTGGTTTCACCTTCTGGAGGACAGACCTGTTTATTCTTTTAGCAGCACATGCTATGTTCAATACTCTTTTCCAGCACCACAACTCAAATGTATCAGTTCTTCTTCTGTCATTCTTATTCATTCTCCAGCTCTGAGATAGACACTACACTACTATTATTCCCATGTTATATATGTGAAAATGGAAACATTCTGGTGCCAAGATTCTGGCACCTAGGGAGTCTAACTCTAAAGTCTATGTGCTATAATAATGACAGTCATAATGAAACAATGTGCCTTGGAATAGAAAGTAGTCTCACAAACTTTAAAAAAAAAAGGAAAGTAGTCTCACAATACATTTTTCAAAAGGAATTTCAGAGGCTCTGTGTCTCATCTGTAAGGTAGCAGAGATCATTTCTCTTCCTCTCTATAGAGATCCTACATTTTAAAAACCTGATTCAGAGCTGACCCTCCATTGGGTTTCCAAGATTGTAAATTAAGAGAGAAGATATTTCTCTCTGGGAGCTGCTGGTGGAGATAGGAATTTCCAGAGAGGTGTATGGAGCCTTTGAGTTAATAGTGCAACTCATCACATACCACATATACATACAACTTCAGACTTGTTTGAGAACCCATCTCTCAGGGACATAAAACATGATTTTTCTAAGCTATGTATGTGATCTCATTTCTCTTCGCTGGGGACTGGTTTGGGGTAGGCGTGAAAAATGGATACAACTAATGAGATCTAGGAAAGCTCTGGTGGTTGAGCCTTGGTAGGAAGATTTTGTTCTATGCTAAATAAAGATATAGTGAAATAACCTCCATACTTTTCCTCCTTTGAATGTTAGCATGCAAAGTGTGATGCTTGGAGCTGATGCAATCATTTTAGGATTGGCAACCTATGGGCAAAATCTCTACATGGTGAAGATGGCAGAGCAGAACTTTAAAGCACTGATCTCTGAACGTAGAATGAGCCACTACATCAAGCCCAGGATCCGCCCAACTTCAGACTTCTTGCTATACTGACAATTGTTGTTGTTGTTGTTGTTGTTGTGTGCCGTCAAGTCAGAACCAACTAATAGCTGACCCTCCAGTGTGTTTTCAGAAGCACTTAATCACATGGAAGGAGATTGCTCATCAAGCTCCCATTGGCAATTATATCTCTTTATAGAATTTGAAATTGTTAATAATTTCAGCTTGCTTTTAGCTGCACATCAACACTCCTAGCACTAGCAGTCAGGAAATAAAAAAAATAAACTGCTCTAGAGAAAGATGCTGTCAGGGACCTCTCCAAAGTGCCAAAGAGCAATGATGTGAGTCTACAGACTAAAATGCACCTGATCCAGGCCATGGTCTCAACAATTACTTGCTATGCATCAGAGAGCAGGACAATGACTAAGGACTACAGAAGAAGAATCGATGCCTTTGAGTGGTGGTGCTAGAGAGGAATGCTAAAGATACCATGAACTGCCAGAAGAACAAACATATCTGTCATAGAGAGGGTGCAATCAAGTTTCTCCAGGAGGCAAGGATTTTGAAGCTCCATTTGATGTACTTTGGACACGTGGCCAGGAGGGACCAGTCCTTAGAGGACATTATGCTTGGAAGGGTGGAGGGATAAAACAAGAAAAGAAGACACTGGATGAGTTGGATTGACACAGTAACTGGGCTAATGACACCAGGTGTGCTGAAGTCAGTGAGTTTGGTTCAGTGTAGGGCAGTGTTCAGAGCTAGTGTATGTAGATTTACTATAAGTCGCAGGCTATACGATGGCACATAACAACAACAATTTTTTAAGTCATTAGGTGCTGTATCATGTGCACCCTAACACATCTTCACCTATATATCCACATTAATCCTCTTTTGTATATTTTTTTCACCTTTATTTATTCTGGTTGATTTGTTTCTATATAACCAAGTAAACTCAAGAATCTCTTGGTCTCTACACTCCATCTAGAGTAAAAGGATGTGAAGGAAATCAAAGACTCAAAGAAGACACAAGTCCATGGGGCTAATTGCCCATGGGAACCACAACCTCTTCTAACCTGAGAGTAGATGAACTGCTAGGTGGTTCCTGGCTACCACTTCCAGTTGTCTTATCAGTGATCCAGCAGAACAATCCAAATAGAATGGGACCAAAAATAAAGAACAAAATGTGAATTCCTAAAAAAAAAAAAAAAGCTAGACTTACTGAACTGATGGAGAATAGAAGAACCCTGACACTGTTGCCCTAAAATAGTACTTAACCTTGGAACCAAAGCTATTTCTGAAGGTCACTTTGAAGCTAAATCACAGATTATCCTTTAATAGCTATAAGTAAGGTGGTCTTCAAAATAATAAGCTTTGTAAGAGCAAATGGTCAGCACTCACCCATATGCAAAGCTGAGAAGCCAAAGAGAACAAGAACAGCTAGATCAATAGAAACAGAACAGAAAGAATGAAAATAAGGAGGATGCCAACACAGGGTAAAAATAAGACCTAACAGTATGAAACAACTTTCATGAAAGTCGTTAAATGGGTACCTAATTCGCTACGTAAACCAAAAACATTCTCTCTCTCTCTCTCTCCACACACATAAAAACCAAGAGAAGAAAGGAAATATATTGGAACAGTGGTTTAATAATGTTGTTGCTGTTGTTATGTGCCATTGAGTCGCTTGCGACTCATAGCGACCCTATGTACAACAGCCCTAAACCCTACTCTATCCTGTGCCAATCTCACTGCCTCTGACACATCCATCCCGATTACCCCAGTCACTGAATCAATCCACCTCAGAGAGGGTCTTCCCCTCCTGCGCTGTCCCTCCACTGTGCCCAGCATGATGTCCCTCTCCAAAGACCTGTCTCTCCTTACAACATGTCCAAAGTATGTCAGGCGAAGCCCCAGAATCCTTGCCTCCAAGGAGCAGCCTGGTTTAACCCTCTCTAGGATAAATCTGTTTGTTTTCTTGGCAGTCCATGGTACATTCAGTACTCTTCTCCAGCACCACAGCTCAAAGGCGTCAATTCTCCTTCTATCCTCCCTAGTCATTGTCCAACTCTCTGATGCATAACAAGCGATTGCAAATACCATGGCCTGTATCAGGCGCACCTTAGTCTCCAGAGAGACACCGTTGCTCTTGAGTACTTTAGAGAGGTCCCTAACAGCAGACTTTCCCATCGCAATACGTTTTTTTATTTCCTGGCTACTGGTGCCAAGAGTGTTGACCGTGGAGCCGAGCAAACTGAAGCTGTGAACAATCTCAATCTCTTTGCCATATATCCTGATGCTACCGATTGGTCCGATGGTGAGAATTTTTGTCTTCTGGACATTGAGCCTCAGTACATATTGAAGGCTGCAGTCCTTGACCCTCTGCAGTAAGTGCATGAGGTCCTCCTCAATTTCAGCGAGCAGGGTTGTGTCATCTGCATAACGCAGATTGTTGATATATCGTCCACCAATCCTAACGCCACGCTTCTCCTCATAGAGCCCTGCCTCTCGGATAATCTGCTCTGCATGCAGGTTGAAAAGGTATGGAGACAGGACACATTCCTGGCGTACACCCTTCCCAATTTTGAACCATGCAGTGTTGCCCTGCTCTGTTACTATTCTTAAAAAAAAAAGAAAAATTTTAAGATAAAGAGAAAAAAAAACTGAAAGATTGCAATATTCTCTTTGCCAAACCCCTGCCCTCAATCCCTGCTGATACGCGTCCACTTGCAGACTCCACTTCAGCAGTAAACAAAATAAAAGTTTCCCTCAGGTTCTTCCTTAGTGAAACAAGTCATTGGAATGACATGAATTTTGGGCAAACGTCAACACTAACATTTTATGCTTAATTTGAAAAGTTTGTTATACTATTATCTACCATGCCTACATGCCATCTTCAAATACTTAATAAAATAATAACAAGCTATCAATAGTCTGGTCTTCTTCTCTGCAGTTCTCAGTTCCTCATAAGTAAAGTGTGAGAGATGAAACTGATGACCTTGAAGGTCCTTTCCAGTTCACTCTTGAAGTGGATCCATTTCTTAAATACATGCAGTTTAAATCCACCAGCCACTCAGCAGGAAAAAGATGGGCAATATCCCCTGGTGTGATTCACAGCCTCTGAAAACGCACTGGAGTGTCAGCTATGCATGAGATCTAACTCAAAGATACACAAAACACCAACAAATCCTCACAGAAGGCCCAGTGATTGAGTATTCAACTGCTAACTGGAAGATCACTAGTTCAAATCCAGCAGGCCCTCTGGGAGAGAAAGAAGTGGTCATCTGCTTCTGCAAAGAAGCCTTAGGACCCTGTGGGCCAGTTCTCCTTTGTCCTGTACAGTTGCTATGGGTCAGAAATCAAGTCAAGAGCATTGGGTTCGTTCTGTTTGAGCATTGTGCAATCAGATGTCTGTCAGGGTCTGAATCATACATGAGACCTTTCCGGAGCACATACTTGGGTGAAAAGCCAGTCCACTCAAACTGTGATCTTATCAAGGAGGGTGCTTTCCAAAAAGGTTCAGGGGCCTCTTCAGGAAGAACCAGAAAGTTCTGACTTGAGTGTGAGACACAAAAAGACACGGAGTGAAAGCAAGGAGAAGAAACTTCGGTTTATCAGACATTTGTAACAGACTATTAACGGGTCAGAATGGAAATGACCCTGTCTTCATCTTACATAAGGGTTTATATATCTTCCCTGGCGGGAGTGGGGTTTACATAGCTTTCGATTTATGGAGATGCACAGTCTCTGATGGATTTATAGTGGCCTTTGGGTGGTCTGCTCTTTGGCTACCTCTCTCTCTCTCTCTTTTTATGAGTCTGTTTTTCTTTCATTTTATTGCCACAATCACATATCATTGTCAAGCACAGTTTCTGATTGATTTACTTTGTTAGCATTTCCTTTGCCGTTCCCTATCAATCTCTTTATTCATCTTCTGTGCCAAACACAGTATTTGGATCACAATAATGATTACAATTGTCTTGAGCACTTACTATTCGACAGACATTTAAAATAGGGTAGCTTGGCTTTTCACAATAATCCAACAAAGGCAGTATTTGTATATCATTAACCTGAATAAAACTGGGCTGTCTGTGTCAGCATGGTGTCACGTTTAAAATAAACACAAATTATAACTCAACAGCACTAAAAAGTTATGTAGGTCTTTGGTTAAGCGTTGGGGGAGGAAGAAATGGCAAAAAAGACAGTCATATTACACAACTTAAAGTAGAAATTCCTTTCTATCCATTTCTTTGCTCCAAAACCTCACAGAGCCCTATGGATGTCTCTATCTTCCACAAACTACCTAGCAAAGCTCGTATCTCCTCCCCAGCCCACCTCTTTTGGATCCACACTATTCTTTGAGGCATAGCGTCATGCTCCAGACAATTAACTGAATAATTTCACTTCTAGGAGGTATTTGATTTTCCACAGTGTCCATTGACTTGACCGAGCCCACCCTTGTGAGAGCAACCAGACTGCTTCTTGGAGGCAAAGACGGCAAAGCTTCATCTTTCAGACTTAGAACAGGGAGCTAGCGAGGCTATTCCTTAAAAAGGGACATCATGTTTGGAAATATGGAGAGATAGGGAAAGAAAGGAAGACCCTCAAAGAGTTGGATTGACACGGTGACTTTAGCAGTGGGGTCTAGGGTGTCAGAGATGATAAGGATGGCACAGGATAGGGCAGGGTTCAGATAGACTGTTCATAGGGTTGCTATGAGTTATGCTCACCTTGATGACACCAAACGACAATAACATTAAAAACCTTTTGAGTACTAAAAGCATTAGCATTTGGACCCAGCGCTGTGACCCAGAGCCAATGGTATTCATAACATTGTGAAATGGATTTGCACTATCTTACCTGTGTAAAGAAAGATGCTCTTGTCATGTATGGCTATCCTTTAGCCAATTATTGTAAGCTACCTGAAGATGCTGCCCTGGACGTGCTCACCAAGTTGTGCCAAGAAATCTGGAGAGCAACCACTTGGCCAACTGACTGGAAGAGATCTATATTTGTTCCCATCGCAAAGAAGGGTGACCCAACTGAGTGTGGAAACCACAGAACAATATCATTGATTTCACATGCAAGCAAGATTCTACTAAAGATTATCCAAAAGCGACTGGAACAGTATATCAGCAGAGAACTGCCAGAAGTCCAGGCTGGGTTTAGAAGGGGTCGTGGTACTAGGGATATTGTAGCT
>NW_006399807.1:7503047-7506811 GCF_000299155.1 Elephantulus edwardii | reverse complement strand
CCCCCCCCCGCACCTCCCCAAACCCCACCAGTTTTTGGGGTTCTCTGAGGCAGAGCTAACCTCAGAATTGACCTGAAGTCTAGCCCATGCCCATAGGAAAAGGAACATTCTCTTGACATCCATGGTAGCGATTGGTCTTCACCAATTCCAAGTACATATGCTGTTTGTGAATACTGAACTCTTAAATTTCAAAAGTACACATTGTATTGTATCTTATTTTCTCAAACAAAAGGTAGACTCTAAAAACTTAGATCATACTTTGGCTTTGAACTTTTCAACTGTCTTTCTGTTCTAGTATCTCAACAATAATTTCATAGGAAATATTAGAAGAACTTTTACCTGGATACAGAGTAAAACTTCTTCTACTACTTGATGGCTAAATTGAGTTATATAGCAAAACACTTAATATATATATATATTATATGATATATACTATATCTATTACCTATTCTATATTCTATATTGTATATAGTATATCATATATTATATACAATATATATTTAATATTTTCTTGTTTTCAGTTTGGTGGGTCAAGGGAGGGGGGTTAGAAAATGAGAAGGATCTGGTGAGAATCTGAAAAACAGGGTAATGATGGGCAAGGTCCAATGGTGGTTAGTTTTATAAAACATAGTGCATGGGAATGATTGTATGAAACAAAATGTGAATGAAGGGTAGTGTGAAACACAATGTATATGAACTTTGTAAGCAAACCAATTTAAAAGAAATATGTTATCAGATGTTACTGTGTAACTCAAAGCACATTCCTCAGAGAAACAGTGACTGGAGATCAGTAAGGCCTGGGAGAGTGTGTCAGAGTGTAACCTTTCTTCTGCAAGTGATTCTGTGAGAACATATACTGTATTTTCTCACTGGAGCGTCCAGGAACTGTTTCTTCCTAACGTTGGCCAACCTAATGCTTTCCTTTCTCATGAGCTGGTGGTAGAAGCGATAATAAGAATGATGGTGACAGAGAAAGCAAAGCGCTCTGGTACCTACTGGAAAAGAAGTCAGAAAAAGAGAACTTCCGCAAAATGCCCAGAAAACAGGGCCCTGATGATGAGGGGATATAAAAGTGGGGTTTTCTCAAGAAGGATCTCTACAGTGATTCCTTTCATTGTTTCAGAAACCTACCTGAAAGGATGCTGCCATTCACTTGGTTGAAAAGACATCTTGAAAGTCAGAAGTTGGAAGGTCAAGGTATGAGATCCCACAGGGATAGGAGAGATGGACAGCCAGGACAAGCCTTTGATCAGCAAGTGCTGCTTGAAGGATCCTCACTTCTAAGTGTTCCTCGGGAGTCTATTCTCTTTGCAATGAACTCCAATGTCTGGATATCTCCAACCTGGATCTCACCAAGGTATTTTCCCATCTCCACGGGGGCGAGATGGGGGGGGCGGTGGGGAATACAGCAACAATTGGTTTAATTATAAAGTTCTCTTACTACAAATACTCTGAAGACAGAGTTAAGACCAGTGTGTCTTGAAACTCAGTTGCATTGCATGATTAGGAGACATTCCATTCAACGAACATTTATCAAGCATCTATCGATGTGTGTTGCTAGGCTAGGGGAACACATGGGAAAGAGTGAATCAATCTTTGGCAGAGCATCGAGTACCAGAAATCAGAACACATGATCTTACAAGCACACATGTCCTTATGAGTCTGCTGGAACAGAAAATCTTAATTCAAAACTCTCTTAGAAAAGCAAAGATATGTGTTTGTTCAAGGGAAAAGGGGCTGGCTGGAAAGGTCAATACAACCATTGATCAAAATAATGCACTTTGATCTGCACACACATGGTTAAATCCAGTGTAATCAGAACATGAATTCTGACGACATGTCAGACACGAGTTTTGGACAGCATTGTTACAAGGGGAAGGACCTCACTGATTCCGCCCCCTTTCCCTTGGGGCTTCTATAGCACACTGAGGCAACTCAAGGTGATGGTCTCTCTACTTGGCTCTAGAGACACGCAGTCTGGTGTTGCTCAGCTGACATCTGTTCCTCAGTTTCTTGTATTGTCATGTATATTCACTCCCTATTCCTTTTTGTAGTGCTCCTGCCTTCGGTTTTGCTTTGACTCTGATGAACATGAAGTTGGTGACCTAGTGGTAAGTGTTAAGGTCTAGAATCACTACCAGGTGTCTGTCTGCCACTCTCTCTCTCATAGAAGAGGGCTGGAAGCTGACTTTCTCAGGGGAAATAGGAAAGGAATGCAAAACCTTTGCTCCAATGAACTGGGTATGGATTCTGGTGATAGTGCTTCAGGCAGGAGCCAAGAGCAGAGCTATTCTAAGAAGCAACTCCCCCACCCCTCAGAGCTCAGGAGAACCAAGCCACAAGCAAACCCCACAGGTCCCCAGACAGGGCTAGGCTATGACCAGGCTGAAGAGACATGAGCCTGATAAAGGCAGTATCACACCCAGAAATCGTCTCTTTCTGCTAGCACCATACCCCTGTACTTCCAGGGGTGCCTTCCCCCTTTTCTTTCTTTCTCACTTTAACTCTTTTTTAAAAAAATTAATTTTAATGAAAGGTTTACAGAGACTTAGGGTTTCCATTCATTCATTGTTGCATTTTTCTCCCTGTCCACCCTCTCTTCTCCAATTTGCTCTTCTCTTTGAAAAGGACAAGAAAAATTCTTTCATTGTTATGCAACCCTCTGCCCAAGACCACTCCACTGTGCAGCCTTCATTCTGGACTCCTTTCATAACAATAATACCTAATCACATATCCCTTTTAAGCAGTTCTCTCCCTCATCCATTTTTATTCCCTCTATCTCAGTCTCCCATCAGCCCTGATGTCAGTCCCGTTTTACATCAGTGGTCCTATGCAATATTTGTCCTTTTGTGACTGAGATATTTCACTCAGCTTAATGTCCTCCAGGGTCACCCATTTTGTACACTATTTCATGAGTTCCTTGTTTCTTATGCACTGCCTAAATTTCACTGGTTATACCTCTGTTTCACTACCATAATATCCTTTCCCCCTTGTTTTACTAAATTGCTGGGGTATTTGTGGGGGTGTATATGTCTGTCCACTTATCTACAGTCACCTTAGCCCACCTCCTATCTGGAAAGTATTAGTTTCCCTGTAAGTGGCGATGAGATTTTTTATAACTCTGGTTTTACCATGTTTCAATAAGGAGTTTCATTGCCAACCAAAAGGCCTGTGATTGGACGGCACCAGCTACACAAAAGAAAGATGGGCATTCGAGTTCTTTCTTTTGTGAAGCTGGTGAAGTCCAGCCATGGGCCTTTGGTTTGGCAATGGAACACCTTACTGAAATGTGCTAAAAGCAGAGTTCTAGCAACCACAGCATCAGCAGACTGAGAAATTGTGGTATATTCACACAACGAATACTCTAAAGCACTCAGGAGCAACGATTTCAAAAAATACTACACAACTTGGGAGGGACTGGAGAGCATTATGTTGAGTAAACTAACTCAGTCTCATAAGGACAAATACTGCATAAGACCATTAATACAAAAATAAAAGGATAATTAATAAAACATGTATGGGGATCCAAGGAAGGGAAGGGTAGGAGCAGAAGGGTGAGGATGAGTAGGGTGGAGAGTCACAGGATTGAACAGTTTGGTGGGTAGAATGAGGAGGTAAATGAAATGGAAAAGACTCAGCGGGACCCTGAAAAGACACGATAATGGGCATAGTCCAGCAGTAACTAATTTTATACAATATAATTAATGGGAATGATGGTATGAAACACAGTGAATGAAGACTACTAGTGTGAAACACAATGTATA
>NW_006399807.1:7493940-7500222 GCF_000299155.1 Elephantulus edwardii | reverse complement strand
CTGCGTGTGTTCTGTTGTGCATAGGGTTTTCAGAGGCCTGCTATTTCAGAAGTGGGTGGCCAATCCTTCTTCCTAGTCTGTCTTAATTTGAATGTTCAGATTTAGAGGAGGATCTGACAGACAGCAATTTGTGAAGCAGTGAAAGATAAATCCCTTATTGTGGAGTTAAGCAAACTAATACAAAGTAAAAATTGAAACAGGAAAAGGAAGATGGGCAGTTTCCTCTCATCAGATTTATAACCTGTGAAAACCCACTGGAGAGTCACCTGTGAGTCGGGTTTTTACTTGATGCCATATAAAACCTACAACAAAATGAAGCTGTTCACTGAACGGAAGAAACACCTTGAGGGAGGGAAGTTGGAAGGTCCAGGCCTCAGACCACTCTGATAGCAAAAAGCAGGGCTCTGGTTTCAGATGGGAGGATCAAACAGGCCTATTCCCAGGGTAAACCCTTTATCAGCAAGTGCAAATGGTTGTTTGCAGATTTACTTGGAGTCGTGGGATCCATTGAGCAAATTAAACCTTACATTAAACTCTAATACTTTAAACATATAAACAGAACAATTTGGATGTCTACTCCCCCAAGACCTCCTCAAGTCTCAGAGGCAACCCTGGAACCTACATTACACAGCAGCTCTAAAATGCCAGTGAGCACCAATCCTTGCCTGTGAGCTAGAGACTGCAAATTAATATTCTAACCTCCCTGTCTTTGTTATCACAGAATTCTACTTATGGTGGAGATTAGACTTAACAAAATGATTTTCCCCCGTCCTATAACCAAAGTCTTGTCAGTGAAACATAAACAAGTAGGAGTCTTATGGGAGAGTCCCAGGAAGACCCCTTAAAGCTAAGAGCTATGCCTTTTCTGTCCTTTGAATCTTTCTATTTCCTCCTCCCTGCTTCTTCTTGTTATTGTTATGTACCGTCTAGTCAGAAACGACCCATAGCTGACTCTCTAGTGGGTTTCTAGAGGCAATATACTGCACAGGAGGAAACTGCTGATCTTTCTCCCACATAGCTACTGGTGAATTCAAACCACATACCTTTGGGTTAGCAGTGTAATTCCTTACCACTGAGCCACCAGAGATTATTAAAATAGGCCATTTACTAGAGGTGTTAAAACAGGAAAACTCCAAGTTTGGGTCTAGATAACTTCACTGTAGTTCAAGACCAGTTCTAAACCCCTTTCAGTTAAAAGGGGTCGGGGGTGGGGGAGTGTGGAATTTGTGTGTTGTTTACTGCAATACTGTTTTAGTTTTTCTGTGGTATGTACTGGAATAAACTCCTAACTGACTCGGAATATGTCTGTAGCTAATGTTTCAGTGAAAAGCCCATTACAGGACTTGTTATATTCACTGTGTTTTGAACAGCAAAATGATGGAAAACTAGTATAAGGTCCTACAACCATTAAATTACATACCACACCAATCATCTTTAGTTATAAACTTAACAGTAATAGCTTATATTTACTGTGTGTCAGCCAATCTGCTAGGCACTCATTCATTCCTTATTTCATTTGGTGTGGAAGTCAACCATATGAGCTAGGAAATATAGTGGAAGGTCTTGAGATGAGGAAATTAAGGCTGCAAAGTTGATACCTTGCTTGGATTCATACAACTACCAGCAAAGTGGAAATTTGAGATTGCATTCTCTTCTACAACAAACTTCAAATGAAAAAAATTTTAAAAAAATACCTTGAGCTGAGTATTCTAGAGGAAGGGAAATAGGGAAGTGTGCAAGGTAGATAAAAGATAGATAGATAGATAGATAGATAGATAGATAGATAGATAGATAGATAGATAGATGATAGATAGATAATAGATAATAGGTAGGTAGATGAGAGAGAGAGAGATAAATACATAGATAGATACATAGATAGATAATTTCAAGGAAATGACTCACAAAGTTGTGGAGATTTCCAAATCCAAAATATGTGGGTTAAGTGTCAGGCTGGAGACTTCTGACTCTTGTGGTTGCAGAGTCTGATGAATCAAAATCAGCAGGTCAGATGGCAGGTTGCTGGTTTACAGAGGTTAGAGGATTATGAGTTGAATGTGGCTTAGTTGAATAGTTGAATGTGAAGAGAGAGCAAAGGAACCAGAGAGCTTTGTCAGGCATCCACGTATAATAAATGCAAACTATACTCAGGAGAAAACTTTTCGACTGGCTGCTCACAGCAGGTCTTTTTACAGACATGATTCCATTATTTGAGATCTTATCATTAAAGCTATCATGTTATATCATCATGTGATAGGGGATGGCTCTATCATTACACAACTCCCAAATTATATCATGACATAAATAGCTAACTACATCATTACTGTAAAACCACTGAAACATGGCCTGGCCAAGTTGACACATATATTAACCATTATATAAGCAAGAGAAATGGGTCAATACAGGGGATTTTAAAATGGTTATATACTAAGGATAATTTAAGCTGAGTATGCTTATCCTTGCTGCCACTATCTGTGAAGAAGATTTACTTATATTCTCTTCTGTGATCTAAAGTTGAGAAGGGACAGCTTTGAAATCAGAGTGACAAGATGACACATCCTTGTTCTGACATTTTTCTAGCAATGTGAACTTGGAAAAATTCCTTTACCTTCTCCGAGCCTCAGGTTACCTTATACAGTAAAATATAAGTTGCTCCAGCAATGCAGGCAAAATTTATAGCACATTGCCTACACACAGTTGGTAAGCTATCATCATTCTTAATGACATTCAGGTAAAAAGCAATGTACTTATTTTCGAGAAGGATTTGAAGATCTAGAATGAATTAGAAAAAAATCTTACTAAGTTTGTATATGTACCAATTGTTTGATTCTGATGAGGATTTCTCCTTAGCTTGTTTTCTCATCTGTAAAATGAAAATAATAATCTCTCTCAAAAGTGATTGGAAGAGGGAGCTTAGGTGGTCTGGTGACAAGAAGCTGCACTGCAGTCCTGAAGGCACATGGTTCGAATCCACCAGCTGCTCTGCTGAAGAAAGAGGGACAATCTCCTCCTGTGTCAGTTGGATCTAAATAGATGGTATACAACAACAACAACAAAGTGATTGGAAGAAATAATCATCCGCAAAATGTTACACAAGTGTTAATTAACGCTGCTATACTTCGCCTTGACTTTTACCTCTTCTCAGTTTTTTTAAATGAAATTACAAACTACCTACTTTTCATATTTAAAGTTCATTCCTTACTTGTCTTTCATCTAGTGGAAATCTACCACTGTAGTTAGAATTCAGAAATGCTCACCCTACTTAATATAAGTGTGAGAATCAGAATTAGTTGATAGAGAAAGCAGAATGGAAAGCACTCAGGAATGGTGGTTTTTAGAAGGGAAGAGATCATTTCTAAAATGATCAAGGCTGTCAGAATATAGCAGCAATAGAAGTAAGAGTGAAAGAGACAAAGTGAAGATCAAGCCCGGGACAGGAGTGTGGTGACACTATGTGGGTGGCAGTGATGCATTTGACAATGACTTCCATAAAAGTTGTGCTCCAAATTAAATTGGCCCGTTTTTGAATGCTCTCTTCTAAATGGAAAGCTGGCAGGGTGAAAACACTGCATAATCAGGGATAAATGGGAACTATGTCTGGTTGGGAGCAAAGAGTCCACTGGGGCATGTCTGAGCCTGATGTTGGAACTGGCCTCGTTTAACAACCTCATTAATGACCTAGAAGAAGGAGGAAATAGCCACTGCTAATGAAATTAGAAAAGATGTATTGGCAATGCCCTGGACTTAACCATAATGTTATAAACATCCCTGAGATGGAGAGAGATTTTCCACTAGATACTTAACTGGATTAAAACAATGGCTTCCTAGGATAAGAACACTTACTTGATTCCAACTCTTGTCTTCAGAGCAGATGGTAAATTCTGAAATGTCTCACAGTTTATAAAATCATATCTGATAGAGGCCAGTGGAAGTAGAGTACTTTCCCAGAACACAACTTCATCCTTTACTTCTAGGTAGAAGACAATGGATTCTACACATAAAACAATGAAAGAAAAGAGAAAGTGAGGTAAGAAGGGCAGAAACAAGTATTTGTTTTTTTCTTTTAGTCAGGTTTGAGTTTATCAGTAAAACAAAAACGTACAAGTCACTGGTTTTTGTCACTCTATCTCCTGCTTAAATAGTTTTCAGTAGTTTCCAATGGCACTTAAAAGAAGTGTAGAATGTTTGATAATGCCCTTGATTGAGGTTCTCCCTTGCATTACTATCCTCATCTTGTACCACTGTGACCATGAAACAGTGATTTGCCTCTTACACTAGCCTACCAGAAGGTCCCCTTCTTCTAGCAACAGCATTTCAATTGTCCGTAGGATATTCTCTCCTTCTTCATCCTGAGTCCCCACCTCATCCCCAGTCACTTCAGGGATGTGCAAAGTACTCGGGCTGTGCCAGTTGCCTTCTATCTCAGGACTTTTAAAGCAACTGTCAGTAGGAAGCAGTTCTGTTTGGCTTATTGGTTGAATCTGGTTTACAGAGTTTTTCAGAAGAAAAATTCTTCTTATATTGTGAGTAGGATCATATTTTCTTATCCAGAATCACCTTGCATTTTTGCAAACATTTTAACACCTCTGCCTCTGGGCACAAAATTTCAGTTGTTATTGTTAGTTGTTATGGTGTCCACTTTAACTGTTGGCCACTCTAAGTATAACAGGATGAGTGGCTGTCAGGTCCTGTAACATCTTCCTGACTGTTGTGATATTCCAGCCCAATGCTATGGCTATTACTGCCATTTATTGAGGGTTTGCCTAGGTTTTGCTGACCATCTACTTTATAAAAAACACAATGTTCTTTTCTCTGGACAGGAATTTCTTGATGATGTGTCTAATATAGGTGAGCCAAGTCCTGTCATCCTTGTTTCTAAGAAGCAGGCTTATGATGATTCTCTTAAGACTGATTAGGTCATTCTAGCAGTTCATGGAATATGCAATATTCACCACTGACTCTGCAGTTTGTATGTATTAATGCTTCATATCTTCTTTCTCATTGTCCAATATTCTTATGCACATGGGACAATTAAAAAGACAGTGACTTGCAGCGGGTTCACCACCCTGAATCACTGTGGCAAAGAAAAAATACGCCTACAGACACTTACTCCTGAATATCATCCAGGGCTGAGAACCACAGGACACCAGTGAACTTATGACCATGAGAGATCTGAGGAAAAAGGCATTCTACGTGCTATCATTCAGATGCTCAGTTCCCATGATATTTCCTCAAAAAGGGCTTTTCCTACCACTTCAATCTCCAGTAGGTCTCTGCCATGGTATACTTATTGTGTACAGAACTGAAACAATTTGCAAAGAAATCTTTGTGAGCTTATTTCACATCTGTTTTCTCCCTCTACACTTTAAGTTTCATGAAGAACAGGACTAGCTATTTTGGCTTCCAATGACTGGCATTCAATAAATATTTGTATAAAAGGGAGAAAGGAAGGTTGCTTGGAAACTAGTAAAACTTAGTGACTAGGATCTCAAGCCAACCTACAAATGCTTGTTTAATCTAAGAATTTAAATGTCATCTCCTACACTTTTTCTGTGGGAGGAGGAGGTGTGTAATGAGAGGAGCTGGCATTGGCCATAGGTTCCCATTAGCTGTACCTCTTCTTAAAGCCAGGCTAGGAATTTCTCTGGCTCTCATGGAGACAATTCCCACAGTGCAACAGCAGGGAAAAGAAAGCAGAGGTGGACAGTGGAGCTCTAGTAGAAATACTCAGCCTTGAGAGGCATCTTGGAGCCGTCTTGGAAGGAAAGAGTGGGAATGAGAAATAGATTGCTGATACTACTTTGGAAATCCAGAAAGTCATCTTCTCAAATAATGCCTTATGGGGAACTTGTTTCATGGTGACCTGGCACTATTTCCCACTGCGTAAAGCATCCTTTTTGCCTCAGAGGAACTACCTGCCCCCACTGTGAAAAGCCTAGGTAGAATGGCAAATCCAGGTGTCTGACTTCCATGGATTGTCAGTGGCTGTCAATGGGTCAGATCATTCCTTTTATGGTTATCACACAGAAGCACAGCAAACAGATTCTTTCCCAAATTTGGAACCTTGAATAAATACATTAGAGGAAAGGCAGGGAGAAGAACAACTGGGGACTGTTCATCCAGTAATATCCTAACCAAGATGGTCCTGTTGCTTAGACAGTTTTGTCTTTCAGTTTTCTGGTCGTTGAGTGATTATTATTTTTTTTTCCTTCTACATATATAGAAAAATATAACTGATTTCACATGCAAGCAAGATTCTCTACTGAAGATTATCCAAAAATGACT
>NW_006399807.1:7479054-7492904 GCF_000299155.1 Elephantulus edwardii | reverse complement strand
GACCCTCTATGAAGTGGATTGATTCAGTGACTGGGGGAATCAGGGTGGGTGTGTCAGAGACACTGTGATTGGCACAGGACAGAGCAGAGTTTAGGGCTGTTGTACATAAGGTCACTATGAGTCGCAAGTGACTTGACGGCACATAACAACAACAAAAACACATTTTTCCTACCCATTTGTCAATCTTCTTTTCCAGTTTTGAAACTCTTTCAATATTGTTATGGTAAAATTACTTTTGTCTTAATGAGCCAGTGTCAGAAGCAATGCAAGTGGATTACTTGAGACTTGTTAAAATTGTTCACTGCCTTTCCATTACTTGCTATGCATCAGAAAGCAACACAATGACTAAATATGACCAAAGAAGAATCAATACCTTGAAGTTGTGGTGCTGGAAAAGAGTCTTGAGCATATCATGGACCACCAACAAAACAAATAGATCTGTCTTGGAGAGTGTGAAATCAAATTTCTTCTTGGAGGCTAGGATTTTGAAGCTCCATCTCACATACTTTGGGCATGTAGCCAGGAGGGACCAGTCTTTGGAGAAATACCTTATACCCAGAAGGATGGAGGGACAAAGCAGGAGAGAAAGACCTCGGATGAAATGGATTGTTACAGTAACTAAGGCAATGGGGGTAATTGTGCCAGAGTCAGTGAGACTGGCTCAGGACAGGGAAGGCTTCAGAGCTGTTGCACATAAGATTGCTATGAGTCACAGGTGACTTAACAGTACATAACAACAACAACAATCATCTATTGTGCATATAGTCAATCTAAGTCCTTATGTCTCATAGACTGTACCAGGTACAGTATACAGAAAACAAATAAGATTGAGTCTAGGTCTAAGAAAAGACACACTTAGGAATGCAGAGAGAGAAATAGTTAGAATTGAGGTGATTGAGTCTACAGCAGAAAGTCCTAGGAAGATGATAATTTGAATTTAATTCTCTTCCCTTCAGTCACAGCTTCCAGCTTTCTGTCTCTTTCAGATCTAATCGTTTCAGAGGTTTATGTGCAATAAGTTGGTGAAGCTTTTCATACACTTGAGAAGCAGTGAGAATTGAGGGGCTTTGCTGAGATAACTCGTGTAGATCTTCTCTAGAGTGGGTAAAACTGACACGAAGAAAAGTCAGAGTTGGAAAGGTCTACAGAGATATCACGTTGTTGTTAGGTGCCATCAATTTGTGCACAACTAATAACAACCTATGAACTACCAATCTCACCGTGTCCTATCCTGTGCCATGCTCACAATCTCTGACACACTAAAGCCCATTGCTGCAATTATCACGTCAACCCAACTGGTTGAGGGTCTTCCTCTTTTGCTGTACCTCCACTTTCCCAAGCATGATGTCTCTCTCAAAGGAATAACTACTAGCAACATGCCCAAAGTATGTGAGATGAAGCTTCATCATCTTTGCCTCCAAGAAAAACTGACAGTAGCTTCTCCAAGATTTATCTGTTTGTTCTTTTGGCAGTCCATGATACTCAAATGCATCAGTTCTTCTCTTTTCTTATCCTTATTCATTGTCCAGCTCTCCGATACATAGCTAGTGACCACAAAGATCCTTTGCACAACTCTGAACCTTTGACTTCCGCCAAGCTTTGCTCAAAGCTCATGTGGCTTAGGGAAAACAAGTGGCAACAGCAGAAGAATATATTTTATGCCCTGCGTTTATTTCAGCTTCAGCAAACAGGATCATGCCAAGACATCGCCTTAATCTGAGACAGTACCTTGCTTTGCCAACTGTACACCTCAGCTGAAACACTCCAGTACCCAGCAGTCACAGGAATAAAGTCCTAGAGCAGAAGCTCAGAGACAAGAAATTTCCTTTAGAACTGTTAGAGAGAGACAGCCTTCCCTGAGACTTGGACATGGAGCCTCCTGAACTATGAGACTTATCTGTCAATTTGTTGTATTGGGGAATTGCTTGAATATTGCTAATTACTATGTAGCTTCGATATTTGTATTCTTGCTTATCAGTGTTGTAATTAGTACAGCACTTGTCTGTCAGTTTGCAGTACTTGTGGTTTGTTGTGATGTTGAAAGCTATGCCACCCAGTGTTTCAAATGCTAGAGTAGTCACCTTCAGTGTACAGGTTTTAGTGGAGCTCTATATTAAGGCAGAAGTAGGAAGAAGAATTGGCCATCCACTTCTGAAATAACAGGCTTCTAAAAATCTATCACAATGTAGTGTATGACAATGAGACCTGGGACTCATGAGGGGAATTAGCTTTGTTTCCTGGCTCTACGAGGTAAAAAAGGATAAGACTAGTAATCTGAGTCCTCTCTGCTCTGGAATCTAGGAAAGGATGTGATAACAAGGGAGCAGGCCAATGAATATTCTCCCAGGTCGGTAGATATCTCCCTACTTCCCTATAACTTAGGCAAAAATAGCTTTTCCTTCCACCACTGTTGGTGCCACTGGCCCTTTGCAGCTGAAGGAACCAGTCTTGGACGTCAGGGCTGGCATGCTTTGTGTGTATTTGCTAGAGAGAGAAAAAGCTACCTATAGAAACAGAATTCATAAAGAAATAGAAAACAAATACCTAATCAAATAGAAGTGTTTCAGGAAAATGCCACCATTTTTAATAGAAAAGGAAAAAACACTCAAGTACTTCAGAAGAGCAAGGTATAATATACACACAACAACAACAACAACAACACAACTTTCAGGTACTCAAAAAAAATCCCTACTAAAAATTCAAAAGAGGAATTAGAGTAGAGGATAGTCAGTCATTGTTGAGACTCAAACTAATAGTACATGGTCTGAACAAACATTGGTCTCAAGAAGAAATGAAAATGGCCATTAAGTTCATGAAAAGATGCTCATCATTAGTCATCAGAGATATGCAAATCAGAACAATGAGATACCATTTCAAATTTACTAGGATGATGACAAAAATTTCTTTAAAGATAGGCATTATCAAGTGTTGACAACATTGTGAAAGAATTAGAATCTCCATACATTGCTGTTGGGGATATAAAATAATTGAAACAATGTAAAATCAATAAAATAGCTTAGCAAATGCTCAAAAAGCTAAACAGAGTTTACTATTTGACCCAGTAATTGTACTCTCAAGTATGTTATCGAGAGAAATGAAAATATTTGTCTATGCAACATCTTGAACACAGATCATAGCAACATTGTTTGTTGCATTGTTTGTTGTTGTTAGGTGCCCTCAAGTACAATTCATAAAGACCTATGAACAACAGATTTGAACCCTGTCTTATTGTGTGCCATCCTCATACTTTCTGACACACTTGAGCCCATTGCAGAAGTCACTGTGTCAATCTATGTGGTTGAGGGTCTTCCTCTCTTACACCAAGGCTCCACATTTCCAAGGAGGATGTCTCTTTCCAGGGAATACCTTCTTCTAGCAACATGTCTGACATGTCTGAAGTATGTGAGATAAAACTATCATCTTACCCTACAAGGAGCACTCTGGTGCATTTTCTCCAAGACATCTGCTTGTTCATTTTACTATACATAGGATATTCAGTACTCTTCTCCAATTCCATAGCTCAAAGGCATCAATTAGTCCTCTGTCATTCATTGTCCTACTCTCAGATGCGTAGAAAGTGATTGAAAAGACTATGACCTGAATCAGACATACCTTATTCCTCAAAGTTACATTACTACTCCTCAAAAATTTTGAGACATCCCTGACTGCAGACTTTCCCAGTGCAATATATCTCCTGATCTTCTGACTGTTGGTACCAAGGGTGTTGACTGTGGATCCAAGTAAGATGAAATTGCTGAAAACATCAGTTTTTTTCTTCATCTATCATAATGTTGCCTATTGGTCCAGTGGAATTTTTTGTGTTCTGTATGTTAGTAATGTGGAAATTATTGAACATATCATTAAATATCACATGCAAGCAAAATACTGCTGAAGAGCATTCAAAAATGGCAAGAACAGTTAAGTGCATAGACAGGGAATTGCCAGAAGTTCAATCAGGATTTAGAAGAACCTGTGGCACCAGGGATATCATTGCTGATATCAGATGGATCTTGGCTGAACATAAAAGTATACCAGAAGAATGTCTATTTATGCTTTATTGACTATGCAGAAGCATTTAACTATGTGGATCATAGCACATTTTGACTAACATTGAGAAGAACAGAGATCTAGAACACTTAATTGTGCTCATGCGAAATCTATACTTTGATAAAGAGGCTGTTATAGGAATAGAGCAAGGAAACACTATGTGGTTTAAAATTAAGAAAGGTGTGCATCAGGGTTGTATCCTTTACCCCTACCTATTCAATCTGTATGCTGAGCAAATTATTCAAGAAGTTAGACTCTATGAAGAATAAGATTGGAGAAAGACTCATCAATAACCTGTGTGACACAGCTGACATACTTTGCTCACTGAAAGTAAGGAAGGCTTGAGGTATTTGCAGCAAAAGATCAAGGAACACAACCAGCAGCATTGTTTATACTACCTAAAAAGTGAAAACAACTCAAATGTCCATGAATAAACAATAGGAGACTATTAAGTAAATAAAACACAAATACGATTTTATTAGATAATTAAAAAATAATGAAATACTCTTTTTTACAACTGGATGAAACCTGAAAGCATTTGGCAAAGTAAGAAGTCAGAAGATGATGTTTCATAAAGCCATTTATATGAAATGTCCAGAACAGGTAAATCCATAGAGACAGAAAGCATATTAGTGATTGCTTGAGGCTGGTAAGAGTGAAATGGAGATAGGAATAGGGAATGACAGATAGTGGACATGGGGTTTTGTTTTAGAGTGATAAAAATATTTGAACATTAGATTATAGTAACTATTTCATTATTCCGAATAGTATAAAAGCCACTGAACTATACACTTTATGTGAATTATATCTCAACAAACATGTTAAAAATGAAAATTAATTTTCTTGATCATGCTAGCCACATGAAACATGCTCTTGAGAGGATTCTAAGCAAACATCAAATGAGCTACAACAGAAACTTCAGGGAAGGGAGAACAAGAGGAGAAGAAACAGTAATGATCAATGAGCTTTGCAATAATGTGTGAGTTTATAAAATCTAAATGGATCATAATGTATGTCTAAGAATATAAAATATACGTATTAAAAACAAGGAGATAGTTATCTGGGCTAAAAATACTTTAATTTCTGCAAATAGCTAAGCACGGGAGTTTAGTTAGAATATGGGAAAGAAATTCTTTCCAAAATTCTCATTTTACCAGGTTGGAATGAAAAGAAATAAACAGAGTGTCTCTGAGGAGGAAATGTGCACCTTGATGGAGAATAATGGTGTATTGTTTCCAAATAATTCCAGAAATGTATGTTTTCTCATAATTAGACTGGGGTTATGGGTTTTTTGAAAGAATCCTACAGAGGTGAAATGCCCTTCTCTTCATATCTCTTGAGGGCATACATGATAGCTACATAACATACTGATGATGTTAACTTTTATTACTTAGTTAAAGTAGTGTTTGCCAGGTTTTCCACTGTAAAGTTACTATTTTTCTATTCCCCTGCTCTATTATTTAGAAGCTAGTCAATAATTCAATCATACTCTTAAGGGGATGAGTGTAAAAATTAACCTTCACTTATTGAAGGGGGAAAATATCTATATGAATTACTTAGAATGTTTCTGTAATAAAGACTTTTTTCTTCTCTCCCATCTAAAAAATATTTTTTAAAGGTGTAAATATTGGAACCAACAAAGCAGTGACTCCATGGTATACATTAGGAGAGGGGAAAATGTCTAGCCATATGTTGCTTACTAGAAACAAATTTAAACAAATGTAAATCTTAATTAATTGGTTACCTAACATATTTATTAAATTAAAGAAATGGTACTATTTTTAAAAGCAAGAACCAATATCAGACAAGGTATAATTTAAATTTAGAAGTATTAAACAGGAAAGGGGGGCATGGGACATTCATTATGCATCAAGACAAGGCATAAGGCATAATTTGCAAAGACAGTATGAGTCATAAACCTGTGTGTTTGAAGCAATTATAGCAGTTAAGTACTTAAGGGGGAGAAAACCTATTAGCAAAGCAAAGAGAACATAATAAATGCTCAAATACAATGAGAGACTCCATCACATCTTCTTCATAATTACAGACTTAGTAGACAAATAAAGAGCATTAAGGAAATGAATAATCAAATCAGTAAAATTTTATTTAATAGAGTTATAACCAAATCTATCAAAGATCACTAGGGTTTGTTAATTTTTTTTATTTGTCCTTGGAATTTTTCCAAAAGTCAATTCTGTGCTCGGCCACAAAGAAGGTCTTATTTTCTAAAAATTTTAATGAAATGTAATGGATTTAACAGCCTCTTCTCTTCTGTCAAAATTCAATAAATGAAAAGTAAAAAGATGACCAAAAGGTTTAAATTTGAAAATTACAGACATCTTTGGTTCATCATTAGATCAAATAGAAAATCTAAAAAGAAATTATAAACAAAACAGCAGAAAAGGTAATCTTTTAAATATTTTGTGTTAAAACGTACAGACACAAAATAAATGTACTCAGAGGCAAATTAAACCCAAATGCATTCATAAATTAATAATGATGAAAGTGAAAGGAAATTAGTATTATTGTTAATAAGCTTTGAGGTAAACATTATGAGTTTAATTTTCCCCCTAACACTGTGTCAATGTAGTTAGGCCATGATGCTTAACATTACATAATTACTCTTTGTTTTGTGATCTGATGTAGTTATATAATGTGTTCTAAATCCTGGGACTCTCTAGTGACCTTGTGGTAGGGAGTTGCAGTGCAAACCGAAAGACATGCAGTTCCAGTCCAAAAGATGTTTGGCAAGAGAAAGATGGGCAATCTCCTCTCATGAGATTTACAGCCTCTGATAATGACTGGAGGGTCAGCTACGTGTTAGTTCTGACTTGATGGCCGTAAGTGAGTGAATGATGGTTATAAATCTTTACCTGTATGATAATAATGAGGCAAGATTAAAAGCAGTTACATGAATGAAGCAAGGTATAATCTAGGATTAAGTTGTATCTTGAATTGATCTCTTTTGAAATAGAAAAACGTTCAACCTTGCAAGCAGAGTTCAGAGGGACCTTAGTAACATCAAGAAAAGAGATCCAGGAATAGATCCATCCTCTGGAGTCAGAGACCCTGCTGTGTGAACCTCTTAGATTTGAGAAGACTGATGATGTCAACACTCGTGAAATCTGCAATGAGTGACAAACACACAGATATTGAAAAGAGTCAAAGACCTTCCCCTAGAGCAGACAAAAGAGAAAATGTCCCTCAGAGGTGGCATTCTGAATTCAGAATTCCAAGGTGTAGGGTTTTTGTTATTGTTGTGTACTGTAGAGACGGAACCAACTCACAGCTGACCCTCCGGCAGCTTTTCAGAGGCAGTTAATTGCACAGGAGGAGAATGCTTATTCTTCTCTCCCTGAAGCAGTTGGTGGCCTCAATCCTCCTGCCTCTGGGGACTGCAGCACAGCTTCTTGCCACTAGGCCACCAGAGCTCTCTAACCTGTAGGTTTAGGAGACTATCTATTTAGGTTTACAGAGGCTATAAATCACATACCATGGAATCACTGGTGGATTGAAACAGCCAGAGAGCCTCCAAGTTCCAATTAGCAGTGCAACTTCTTAAAAACTACATCACAAGAGCTCCCTTCTATGCTGCCAAAGCTCCTTACATATAAGACTAGAAGTTGGTAAACAGAAAAATAAATTATAATTCAATTTTTATATAAATGACGTTCCTTGATGGAGAAATGATTGAAGTTGCAGACAATTTTCTTTTACTAGGATCCACAATGAGCATTTGTGGTAGCAGCAGTCAAGAAATCAAAGGGAATGCTGTGTTGAGGAAATCTATTGTCAAGGACCTTTGTAAAGTCCTAAAGAGCAAGAATGCACTTTAAAGACTAAGAAGCACTTGATCCAAGTCGTAGTCTTTTCTTTTGCTTCTTATGCATCTGGAAGTTGGAAAATGAAAAAGAAAGATTAAAGAGGAATCAATATTTTTGAATTATGGTGTTGACAAAGAGCATTTAATATAGCGTGAACTGTCAAAAGAAGAAACAAATCTCTTTCTGGAGGAAATGCAATTGGACTGCTCCTTAGTGGCAAGGCTGGTAAAACTTCTCACACACTTTGTCAGGAAGGGGCAGTCATTGTAGAAAGACATGCTGTGGAATGGTAGAAGATCCAAAAAGGAGGCAAGGCTCTCAATTAGATGGACAGACACGGTGACTACATCAAAAGGCTTGAGCGCAGTAGAGATTGTGAGGATGGTTCAAGACAGGGATCTGTTGTTCACAGGGTTGATACAAGTTATAGTGCACTACCAGCAACTTACTTAATCCTGCTATAATAGACATACTACAGTAGATAGCTTTAATAAAAAGATGTTTATTCTTATAAAGTTTGCTTTTAAATGCTATTGAGTCAACTACAATTCAGAGCAACCCTGTGACAAATGGATCTGAGCCCTGTCGTATCCTGTGCCATCCTCATCATTTTCAGCACACTCCATCCCACTGTCACAGTCACTGTGTCAATCCATCTTATTGAGGGTTTTCCCCTCCCTTGCCAACCCTCTATGTTTCCAAGCATGATATCTTTTTCCAAGGACTGGCTTCTTTTAACATGCTCGGAATATGTGAGATGAAGTTTCAGTATGGCTGCCTCTAAAGGAGAACACTGGCTGCATGTTTTCCAAAACATACTTGTTTGTCCTTTTGGCAATTCATGGGATATTCAGCACTCTTCTCCAACACTATAACTCAAAGGCCTCAGTTCTTCTTCTGTCATCCTTATAACAGAATAAGGCACAGGCATGGAACCAGGGATATCATTGTTAATGTCCAGCGTCCAGATACATAGCAAGTAATTGAAAATTTCATGGTTTGCATCAGGTGCCCCTGAGTCTTCAAACTGACACCATTACTCTTCAGCACCATGGAGAGGTTCCTAACAGAAGACTTTCCCAAAGAAATATGTCTTTTGATTTCCTGGCTGCTGGTGCAGTGTTGTGGATTCAAGCAAGATGAAGTCACTTACAATTTCTATTTCTTCTTAATCTAACAAGATGCTGCCGATTAGTGTAGTGGACAATTTACTAATTTTTGTTTGTATAGTCTTGTAACACAAGCTTTGTACAACGTAATAGAAACTAACAAAATTATGAAAATAAGAATTTGGAAAGGAGGCTAGAGGTAAAGTAAATACATAAACCAAATAGATTTTTTCTCTGTTCTGGCAGTAAGTATCTAGAAAATTAAATAAGTAGAAATATTTATCTTGTAATAGTGACAAAAATTACAAAGTCCTTAAGAATAAATAGGAGAGGAGGAAGCACAACAGTGCTATTTGAAAACCTATAAAATTTTAGTTAAAAAATAGCTTCATGAAAAATGTGATACAATATGGGATGGCTATGTAAGTATATCATATTTAGGGTGCTCTGGTGGCCTGGTAGTAAAAAGCTGTGCTGCCAACACAAAGGCATATGGCTCAAACCCACCAGCTGCTCTGTAGGAGAAAGATGCAATCAACTCCTATACAATTTAGTGTCTCTGAAAATCCACTAGAGTGTCAGCTATGAGTCAGTTTGGATTTTAGGACACGTAAGAGCAAAAAATCATATTTACACTTTCAAACTTAAAAAAAGTTATCCAAACAGGAGCACTGGTGGGCTAGTGACAAGAAGCTGTACTGCAATCCCAAAGGCATGCGGTTTGAATTTACCAGGTGTTCTGTGGGAGAAGGATGGTCTATCTCTTTCCAAGCAATTAACTGCCTCTAAAAGCCTGCTGGAGGGTTAACTATGGGTTGGTTCTGACTTGACAGTACACAACAACAACAAAACCCCAACAACTCCCAAAATTACTTCATAATTCTTTTCCATTTTTAGAAGCTCAATGTTTTTAGAAGCTCATTTTTTAAAAAATACTGGATAAAAATGATCTTAAAACTTAACTTAAAAACATCAACAAAGGGCGTTGGCGGCGGCTGCCTGGGGACGAGCTAGCACCGCAGCGCAGAGAGCCAGTCGTGTCCGGCAGGCGAGCAGAGGCGGCGCAGGCAGAGCGGTGGCCGCTACTGGAGCCCGAGCCCGAGCCGGAGCGCTGCCCGCCGACCATGGCCGCCCAGGGCGAGTCCAGCTATCTGGCGGCACAGTCGGACCTGGGCTCCAACAGCGAGCACAGCACCGACTCGCCCATTAAAAAAAAAAAAAATCAACAAACTACTCAAGTTCAGCCAAAAAATAACATAGCACAATAAAGCTACTGTGAACAAGCCAATATGATATTCATAAAAGATGAGAAAAACAGATGAGAATAAAACATAAAATGCAGGAGTAGATTTCCTTTCATATGATAATCTACTATATAACAAGAAAAAAATGATTAATTGTTTAATAAATAGTGCTAGTACCATTTATTAACAGTCTGGAAGAAATCTGTCCTGTCCCCTTTCCCCCCCAAAGAAACCAAAACCCAAAAACCTGGACCACTATCTTAGGTCTTATAGTAGAATGCATTTCAAATTAATTAAAGAATTATATATATAATAAGCAACAAATAAACCATTAAAATCATTCCAGTCAAGCTTAATTATTATGTAACTAACCTAAGGAAAGGGAAGACTTATTGACCATGAATGGAACTTTGGTGTTACAAAGACCAGAGTGATGTATGTGCTTATAAATTCCTATACACATTTATTCATTCAAGATCATTTTTGAGCTCTGCTCTATTCTTGGCATTGTTTGAGGCACTGGAGATGCAGTAAGTAGATTTCTCATGGAGATGTCACTTTGAGAGAAGTCAATAAATAAACAGATAAGTAGATAGCGTATCAAGTGTTGAGAAGTAACATGAAGAAAAAAACACAGTGAAGGGATGGAGTGACCATGTTATTTGTATATACTTGACAGTATATTTGTATATACTTGACAGTGTGGAAACCATGAAGGTATGTCTTTCTTCAAGAGATAAGCTTCTATAATTAGTATTTGCTATTGAATGGCATCACCGAAAGCAGAGTACCAGCACAACATCCATCTGTGTTTCGTTGACTATGCAAAGGCATTTGGCTGTGTGGATCACAAATTATGATTAATTTTGAGAAGAATGGAAATCTCAGAACACTTGTGTTCATACAAAAGATATATGAGAACTGAGGCATAAACTGAGATTTTTACACCAATGTTCATAGCAGCATTATTCACCATCACAAGAACATGGAAACGGGCAAAATGTCCCTCCACAAACGAATGATTTGAGAAATCATGATACATTCACACAGTGGAATACTGTGCAGCACACAGGAGCAATTATTTTGTTAATTATTACCTAACTTGAGAGGGACTAGAAAGTATTATGCTGAGTGAACTAACTCAGTCCCACAAGGATAAATATTGTATAAAACCATTATTATAGAATGAGAATGAGGATCCAAGGGGGGGGAAGGTGGAAGCAGAGGGATGAGGATGTGCGATGGAGGGAGATTAAAAATGGGGTTGTACAATCTGATGGGAGGGTGAGGAGAATTGAAAGAATTTGTTCTTAAAAACAATATATTTAATTTTTGGAAATAAACTAGTAGAAAATTAAAAAAAAAACCCTCTTCGCAAACACCACAATTCAAAGGCAAGAAGGGGGGGGGAAGGTATATTTACACCAGAAAGCTATTCTCTGAATAGATAATAGGAAACATTTCATGGTTAGATATCAGGAAGATAGTGCGTCAAAAATGTGCCCTGTCTCCATACTTTTTCAATCTATATTCAGAACAGATCATTCAGGAGGCTGGGCTTTATGAGGAGTTATGTGGCAACAGAATTGGAGGAAAACTCATCAACAACCTGCCGTATGCAGATGACTCAACCCTACTTGCTGAAACTGAGGAAGACCTGAAATGCTTGCTGCAGAAGGTCAAGGACTGTAGTCTTCAATATGGATTGGAACTCAACATCAAGAAAACAAAGATTTTCACCATTAGGCCAGTTGATAGATGTCCATGGTAGATGGTGAAGAGATGGAGATTGTTAACAGCTTCAGCTTGTTTGGTTCCACAATCAACACTCTTAACAACAGCAGTGAGGAAATCAAAAGACGAATTGTACTGGGGAAATATCTGTTGTCAGGGACCTCTAGAGTACAATGAGCAACGATGTCAGTATAGAAACTAAGGTGCATTGATTCAGGACATGGTCTTCACAATTACTTGCTATGCATCAGAGAAATGGACAATGACTAAGGATGATAGAAGAAGAATTGATACCTTTGAGTTATGGTGATTGGAGAAGACTATTGAACACACTATGGATCACCAAGAAAGCAAACAGGTCTGTCTTAAAGAGGATGAAACTCAGTTTCTCCTTGAGGTCAAGGATTATGAAGCTCTATCTCACATATTTTGCCACATGGTCAGGAATTCCTTGGAGAAGAAAATCATGCTTGGAAGGGTGGAGGGACAGAGCAGGAGAAGAAGACCCTGGATGAGTTTGATTAACACAGTAACTGGGGTAGTAGGGTGTGTCAGAGTAAGTGATACTGGCTCAGAATAGGGCAGGTACATAGGGTCACTATGAGTTGCAAGTGATTTGATGGCACATAACAACAACAATGCCATTGAGTCATGCTGAATCATAGCGATCCCATATGATAGAGTAGAACAGTCTCATAGGCATTCCCGGCTGTACTTTTGTTGTTGTTTGGTGGTTGTTGTTGTTGTTGTTGTAGTGGTGGTGGTGGTGGTGGTGGTGGTGTACCATTGAGTCAGATCTGACTGGTACAAGAGAAGATTGCCTCTCCTTCTTCAGCAGAGCATCTGGTGGATTCAAACTGTACCTTCAGGATTACAGCACAGCTTCTTACCACTAGGACACCAAAGCTTCCCCAGGTTGTATTTCTTCTAGAAACACATTGCCAAGCTTTTTCTACCACAGAATCACTCATAGGTTCAAGTTACTTACCTTTTGGCTAGTAGCTGAGTGCTTAACTATTGTGCCATGAGGGTTCCTTAGTTACTGATAATCGCAAACCATCATGTCTTCCAAATCTACTGCAGCAGTCATGTCAAGACCATTTTCTTCCTGAGCTTCTCCCAGTCAATGATTGAACATAGTCAAGGCTTGCCCTGGGAATTCCCAAAGGTCTGGCTAAGATAGTCTTCTGAGTTTCATTGTAGTCTGAAGTTTTCATTATAGTCTGAAGTTTTCATTAGTCCTTCTCTTTTACCGCATGTCTCATTCTTGCATTGCTGGTACCAGAGGGCCATTACTGCCGAATGCTGCTCCTTTTCTCATATTTTTCTGCAGATCTTCTCCCTTATAAATCTCTTCCACTTCTATCTC
This sequence comes from Elephantulus edwardii, assembly GCF_000299155.1. Classification (NCBI taxonomy): domain Eukaryota; kingdom Metazoa; phylum Chordata; class Mammalia; order Macroscelidea; family Macroscelididae; genus Elephantulus; species Elephantulus edwardii. Next base: position 7,479,577 of record NW_006399807.1, on the reverse strand, counting down.
AGTCTTTGCTATTTTGAAGACTAACACTGACATAGCCTTTCATGGAAGACCATCCATGATAAAGTGGCATCTCCTTCATCAGAAAACTGAAAGAAATTTAGGAGACAGAGGATATCAAAAGGAAAAATATCTAGACAGAGGAAACCTTAAGTACCGAGGCTGTCAGGCACACATAGTACGTGGAATAATTTAAGTTATTGTTAGCAATTTTTCACTGTCATGAAAACTTACAGCACTTATTAGTATTAGCATACAGCCTCATTCCATGATTTCGGCATTGACCATGTGGTTTTCTTGTCACATGAGTTGAATGTTAGTAGAGATTTGAGTGTTGTTGTTGTTGTGAGCTGTTGTGTTGAACTGACCCTCCAGTAGGTTTTCAGAGGCAGTAAATTGCAATGGCCCTCAGGCCTACCTTTACTTGTTTTTGGTGAAACATTCTTCTAGGTCATGTAACCCTGGTATGTCCACTTGCTGTACAGAGGTAACTCGTGGTTGCTGTGAAGCCGAATACTGTTATCAA
>NW_006399807.1:7464363-7477159 GCF_000299155.1 Elephantulus edwardii | reverse complement strand
CAAAGCATCTTGAACTTCTTCCTTCATCACCATAGGCTCTTGCTCAAAAGAATAGTATTGTATTAAAGAATAGTCTTGGGTAACCATTGGCCTTAAAATTTGAAAACACAGAGCAGATCTAAACTCAACTTGAAGCATGAAGTTTAACCTATAGTGTGCTTAGCACAACCATGAGTAAGAACAGTAAATGTTTCTTTTATAATATTCTGAGACTTGAAGGTTATTTGTGAAGCAATTTTTTTCTAGGAATAACTGACATATAGTCAAGGAATGGCAAGGAGACCCATTAGTCTCAGTGTATTAAAAGTGAACTAACTCTGTCCCATAAGGACTTATACTGCATAAGACCATTATTGTAGAATTAGATAACCAGTAAAACGTGTATGAGGATCTTAGGTGGGCAAGGGGAGCAGAAGGGTGAGAATGGGCCGGGGGTGGCACTTACGGGATTGCAGGGTTTGATGGGTGGAGGAGGTTTGTGTTGGTGAGGTGCAAGGGATCTGATTTGAGGGTCATTGTATACCTTATAGGTAAATCAGAATAAAATTTTTAAAAAATAATTTCAAGAAATAAAGAAAAAGAGAATATTGGTGGGAGATCAGATGGTCTTCAATGATTTAAGACCTTGATAGAGTAGAACTTAAAGGCTTTGGCTCTGAATAGGATAGGAAGTCATTTGGAGTTTGTGGAGGGTGAAAGTGACAATATGCTTAATATCATAAGAGAGTCCTCACAGCCATTTTCAATCAAGAGAGAAATAGTAGGTCTACTGGGGAGTATTGTCAATTCAGGAAGTGAGCATAGAATATAGATAATACACAAGGAGCTCTTACAAATAGGCAGAGACTAATCTGAAAAACAAATTGAAAAATGGACAAAAGTCATGGAAAAGACAACATACAAAAGATGAAATCCAAATGGCCCAAAAGGTTAAGAGCAAATACTCAAGCTTGCCAGTCATAATAAATAAATAAATAAAGTGGCAATGAGAAATTACTTTACACCTCTCCATGTGAAAAAAAATAAAAATACTTACATCTATTATTGGCAAGGAAATAGGAAAGTTTTGGCAGGGATACAGTTTAAAGAACATTCTTATAACAGGGAAAAAGATACAAACTATTAGAACCTTTTTTATTTTTCCTTTTTATGACTTGTATTAAATCCTTATGAAACAGAATAAAAAATTCTGGCCTTGACAGTTGATGTAAAGGATAGAATCTTTTAAGAAAAAGCAATCTAAGACTTACTCAGCCATTCCTCAACCTCCCCCCCCCGAAAAAGAAGTGGCTGAGACAACAGTATCATGGCTCTATCAGACCCTGGCCCAGCCCAGTCCCTGGCAGCTCTGTGGAGGCGTGAAGAATGCCTTCTACACTGACAGCTCCCAGCAGAACATCAAAGAGGTGCAGTGAGTGAAGCCTTCAAGTCTAGAGATGGACGTGGAGTGGGACGCCTTCCTGTACGGAGCACACCTAGCACAGAGGCAGTATGACATGGCGGTAGATGAGATAAAGCCCTCCTTCAAGGAACTGTAGGCTGTACACATGCTTGCCAAGTACCTTGCCAAGAGGGTCAGAGGGACATGGTCCTGGAGCATCTGAGCCTGAAGATGAGCCTCAATGAGGACATGGCCAATCCCACCTTCCTGTTGATGGCTGCCTCCATCTATCTGCATGACGGGAATCCTTATGTAGTGCTGTGGGCCCTGCAGATGACGGTCTTGAATGCTCAGCCATGGTGGTACAGATCTTACTAAAGCTGGACCGCCTGAAACTTGCCCAGAAAAAAAACAAAGAAGATGCAGGACCAGGCCAAGGATGCAACCCTCACCCAGCTGGCCACAGCCTGGGTCAATCTGGCTGTGTGTGGGTGGTGACAAGCTGCAGGACACATATACACCTTCCAAGGAGCTGGCTGACAAGTGCTCATTCACCCTGCTGCTGCCAGGCCACCTGCCACATGGCTCAGGGCCATTGGGAAGGTGCTGAGGGCACACTGCTGGAGGCACTCGATAAGGACAGTGACCACCCAAAGACGCTGATCAACCACATTGTCCTGTCACAGCACCTGGGCAAGCCTCCTGAGGTGACCAATCCTTACCAGTCACAGCTGAAGGATTCCCATCAGTCCCACCCATTCATCAAGGTGTACCAGGCTAAGGAGAATGACTTTGACCAGCTGGTCCTGCAGTACATAAACTCCCAGTGCATGAGGCTGGCCGACCCCAACTACATCCATGTGTCCATCCTACCAGCACCTACTACTTCTTGGACAGACCCTGGAAGCCTGGTCCCAGCACAACCCATCTCCATCAATAAACAGACCTCACTGAAGCACCTCACTCAACATCCACCTCCTTCCCCTAGAAAAAGCAATCTAACAAAATTGATTGACATTAAATTGGAGAGGGACAATTTCCAAAAGGATGGCATGAAGAAATATGCAGAGTCAATGACATAATCATATTTGGAGGAAAATGAAAGGAGACCTAGTGAAGCAATAAACATTTGGCTACTCAGGAAAAAAGCCAGCCATTGAAATCCACCATCCTTTCCATGTGAGAAAGTTGTGGCAGCTGACTTCCAAAAGATTGCAGCCTAGGACATTTTGGAGGCAAGTCTAGTCTGTCCTGTGTTGTTGCTGACATTGAGTCAATGTGATTCATAGTGATATGAATAATATCACTATTATAATTATAATAACAATCATTATTATTATTACATCATTATATTAGTGATACGAACAACAGATGTGAACCCTGTCCTCTGCTGTGCCATCCTCATCATCTCTGACACACTAGAGCCCATTGTTGCAGTCACTGTGTCAGTCCATTTCATTGTGGATCTTCCTCCCTTGTGCTGACCTTCCATATTTCCAAGCATGATGTCCCTTTCCAAGGAATAGCCTCTCTTAGCAACATGGCCAAATTATGTGAGACAAGGTGTCACATTATCCTTGCTTCTAAGAAGAAATCTAGCTGCACCTTCTCCAAGACATACTTGCTTGTCCTTTTGGCAGTCCATGGGATATTCAGTACTCTTCTCCAGCACTACAGTTCAAAGACATCTATTTTCCTTCTGTCATCCTTATTCATTATTCAGCTCTGAGCAGCGTAGCAAGTGATTGAAAAGACCATGCCCTGAATCAGGGACATCTTAGTCCTCAAACTGACATCATTGCTGCTCAAAAATTTGGAGATGTCCCTGACTGCAGACTTTCCCGGTGCAATATGTCTCCTGATCTCCTGACTGCTGATCCAAGTAAGTTGAAGTTGTTGACACTTTCAGTCTTTTCTCCATCTATCATACAGTTACCTGTTTTTCAGTGGTGAGAGTTTTTGTTTTCTTGACAGTGAGATGAAATCCATATTGAAGTCTGTATTCTTAGATCTTTGGCAGCAAAAGTACTCCTCACTCCCAACAAGCAAGGTTGTGTCATCTGCATGACAAAGGCTATCGATGAGTCTTCCTCCAATCCTGATGCCACGCTTTTCTTCATAGAGTCCATTTTTAACTGTAAGGATGCTATGTATGCCAGAATCTATAAAGAGATACCAGAAGTAGATGGCTTCAACAAATAAAAATGTATACTCTTACTGTTTGTTGTTAGGTAATACATGGCTTAGGTAATACATGGCTCATAGCAATCTTTGTAAAACAGAATTAAACTCAATCCAATCCTCTGCCATCTCCACAATCTCTGTTGTGCTCAGGCCTTTGCTGCAGTCACCATGTCACTTCATCCCCTCAAAGAGTCCACATTCAGTGAGCCAGCTCCTGGAGAAGGCTTTTTCTGTCAGTTCTGGAAGAAGCTAATTTTTCTCCTTTAATATGTGCAGGTCCAGTACTCCCTGGAGATCTACATGTATCTTGACCTGCTCCTGTGTCAGGGAACTTCACAGTGCAGGGATCTGAACCCAGAGAAGATACCACTTCTGATCTTTTCTCAGTGGTTTTGAGGTTCACCTTCTTTACTTGAGTCTCTCCCCTTTTAGTCTTTGTGAGATAAAAAGCGTCACAGACCATACCCCAGGGAAACTCCCATTGCATCTGTTCAGAGTTGAGATGCAGTTAATCCTTTCATAACTGCTTGGCTTATCAAGCCATGAAATATCATTATATAACTTCCAAATCTTAACATTATATACACATGGCATTTTGGGGGTTTTAAAAAAAGATTTATTTTATGCTAGTTTATTTACAATGTTCATATACATTGCTTTCACGCTGGATCTTTCTCATTTACTTCACACACACCCCCACTGATCAAATTGTGTGATCCTATGATAAACCACCCCTCCCCAACCATCCTCATCCCTCTGCTCCCACTCTTCCCAGCCCCTTGAATCCTCATACTTATTCGACAATAATGGTCTTAAATAGTATTTGTCCTTATGGGACCGAGTTAGTTTACTTAGCATAATCCTCTCCATCCCTCCCAAGTTAGGTAGTAATATACAAAATCATTGCTTTTGTGTGCTGTGTAGTATTTCATCATGTGACTGTACTATAATTTTTCAATCCATTCAACAGTGGTTGGACATTTGGGCTGTTTCCATGTTCTTGAGATGGTGAATAATGCTATTAACGTAGGTGTATGAGTCTCCATTTGTGCTCCAGTTCTCCTTCTCTTGGGGTATATTCCAAGTAGTGGAACAGCTGGGTCATATGGAATTTCTGTATTTGGCTTTTTGAGGAAGTGCTAAACTGTCTTCCAGAGTGGTTGTACCATTTTACAATCTCACCAAAAATTGAAATAGATGAGAGAGAGAACAGTTTAAGAGTGATATATGATAGCATATTATGATTATCACACAAATCCAGAATTAAGGTTGAATAGTGAAGTGCATTTGGGGTGGAGGGGGCAGGGTCGGGGTTGGGGGGATTATATACCAATGAAGTTTATCTTTTGCTTTTCAAAGAAGGAGCAAACTGGGGGTTGGGGGGTAGGGAAAAAAGTGCAACAATGAATAAATGAAAATCCAAAATCTCTGTAAATGTTCATTAAAATTAATGAAATAATTTTTTTTAAAAAAGGGTTCCTTTCTCTCCACATCTTTTCCAGCATTTATTACTTGCTGTTCTGTTAGCTTTTCCACTGCTACTAGAGTGAGATGCTATCTTATACACATTTTAGAGGACACAATTCAATCCATTATAAGATTGTAGTTGTTGTTAGGTGCCATTGAATGAAGTACCCTTTGAACAACAGAACTGAATTCTCTCATATTCTGTGCCATCCTCATTATCTTTGACATACTTAAGCCTATTGCTGTAGTCACTATATCAATCCATCTCATTGTAGATCTTCCTTTCTTTCACTGACCCTTCACATTTCAAAGCAAGATGTCCCTTTCCAAGGAATAGACTCTTTTAGCAATCATACCCAAAGTATGTGATATAAAACGTCACCATCCTTGCATCCAAGGAGCAATCTGGCTGAACTTTTCCCAAGCCATATCTTTTTGTTCTTTTGACAGTGTATGGGATATTCAGTACTCTTCTCTAACGGCACACCTCAAAGGTGTCAATTCTTCTGTCTTTATTCGTTGTCCAGATCTCAGATGCATAATAAGTAATTGAAAAATGGTGACCTAAATTAGACACACCTTATTCTTCAAACTGACATCGTTGCTTTTCAGTAATTTGTCGAGGTCTCTCACAGTAATTTTCCCAATGCAATATGTCTACTGATTGCCTGAGTTCTGGTACCAAGAGCATTGATTGTGAATCCAAGTAAGATTAAATCATTGACAATTTCCATCTTTTCTCCATCTATCATGATGTTGTTCATCAAGAGCTATAAATTTTAGGGCATTATTTTTATTGTAGGAGTATGCAATGAGGGTTGCAGAGTATATTTGGGGGTAGAGGGTGGGGTTTGGGGAGGTGCGGGGGGGATTGTGTACCAATGAGGGAGTTTTTCTTTTGCTTTTCAAGGAGAGGAGCAAACGGGGAGGGGGGAAAGGGGAGGGGGGAGGGGTTTGTGTTGGGAGAAGGGTGCAACAATGAATGAATGGAATTCCAAAATCTCTGTAGATGTTCATTGAAATGAAAAATAAACAAACTAAATTAATAAGAAAAATAAAAATTTTAAAAAAAGAAATTGTCTCAAAGGGATATGGCAAATAGGGGGAAAATAGTAAAGAATACCTACTAAGTCTTGACAGAAGTAGCAAGTGTCTGTGGCTGACTCATCACTCCTTTTGCCCCCCGTTTACCGTGAGGGAAATCTGGTGGCCTAGTAGTAAGGAGCTACAAATCCAAAGGCACAACCCACGAGGTTTAAATCCATTAGCTGAGCCAAAGGACAAAGAAAAATTTCCTCTCATACAATTTTCTGCCTCTGATGATCTTCTAGGGGGTCAGCAATGAGTTGGTTCTGATTCACATGTCCTTAAGAATAACAATGCCATGATGTACTAGTCACTCCAGACAGGAGTGGCCAAGATGAGGCTGCTTCTTCCCTCAGTTCCCCATCAAAGCCTATAATATCTCCAGGAATGGCAGGCTACAAACCTTTCTCATCGCTTCATACACACAACAAAGTTGTTTTTCATGAGGCTAAATTCCAGGCAAGTTTGACCAAGAGAATAAGTCTTCCTCAACACATCCCCAGCTCATATGGTGGAGTCTATACTCCAGACAAGGTAGATTGAGAATAATGACGTCTAGTCCAAGATTCCAAAGGATATGTTATAAATATTATCTAAGAACTAAAGGAAATGGCAATTTTAAAAGTAAAGGAAGGTATGATGATAATATTTCATCAAATAAAGAATATCAATAAACAGATTTTTTGTAAAGGACCAACTTGAAAACTCTGAAGCTGAAAAGACAGCAATTAGAATGAATTAATACACTGTTGCTGTTGCTATTGATTATCATTGGGTTGATTATGATTCATGAAGATCATATTTATGCAGAGTAGGCTGGTCCAAATGCACTTTCAAGGTTCTAATGTTTCAAAAGTAAATCATCAACATGTTGGCTCATTCTTGAGCACTTAACTATTTGCAGCACCCGGAAATTATTAAACACTCATCCTAAGAGCCCTATGTTGTTGTTGCTGTATACTGGCAAGCTGGAACTGACCCACAGTTGACCATCCAGTGGGCTTTCAGAGGCAGTTAATCACATGGAGCAGGGTTCTCATGTAGATTTTAATTGGCAGGGGAAAATATTTTTCATGGACTTGACAATAGAACAACAGAACATGCAATCTGAAAGTAGAAAAATAAAAAGAATGAAGAAAAACATTGCATAGACTCAGAGAAATATGGCAAATTAATAAATATGCCAACATGTGTAATGGGAGTACAATAGGGGAATATGAAAGAAAGGAGCAGATGAAATATGAAAAGAAATAATGGTTGAAAAACCTTCCAAATACAAGGAAAAAGATCTACATAAGCAAGAAGTCAACACACCCTCATATGATAAATAGATTTCAGCTTTATCATCCTAAAAATGTCAAAAGACAAGCAAGACATTTTGAAAGCAACAAGGTAAAACTAATCAAGCAAGTGAATCCCAATATAATCACATACAAGAGCACTCCAATAAGATTCTCAACAGAAACAACAGGGGCCAGTAGATGAGTGTGGTGCAGTGTCTTTATTGTTCAAAATAGTTCTCCTAGACCATTGGCTTCACGTTTGCCACATGGCGGAGTGGGAACATGAAAATAAGATGTGTAGACTTCTAAGAGGGGATTGGTCAGTCTTGCCAACCCACATTTTAAATTAAGCATGCTCAGTGGTTCGATTAAAAAAAATAGAAATTAAAATCTCATTACCAGTATAAAGAAGGATCAGAGAATACAGTGCTCGTCCTCCAAGTCTAGAGATTCCTGCACAAGACAGAGACAGGATGAGATTGAGACATCTCAAGAGCAGTAGAGAGCTGTGGAAAACCAAAGACAGAAATGAGAGAGAACTGACCAGGGACTGCTGCCCACAGATCCAAGCCAGGGCCACAAGGCTTCAACCAAGCTTGCTGAAGGACTCTGAGGAAGACACTTTAACTGGCAGGATTAAGAGAGCTTTGTAACACTGACCTAAAGCTGAAAGGCTGAAGGTCAAAAGGTGTGCAAGCACGCTGGAGAAGCTGTCCTGACTGAAGAAGTATATTCTATTTCCACTCTATGTTGTACACTATTGACTTCCTTTCTTGTTGTTGCTGTTGTTAGGTGCCATTCAGTCAAGTATGACTCCTAGCAACCCTATGAACAAAAGACTTGAACCTTGTTCTATCCTGTGCTGTCCACATACTTCTTGACACACAAGAGCCCATTACAACATTCACTGTGTCAGTCTACCTGGTCAAGGGTCTACCTCTCCTTCACCGACACTCCACCCTTCTGAGGATCATGTCCCTCTCCAAGGAATAGTCCCTCCTAACAGCGTGCCCAAAGTATGTAAAGCAAAGCCTTATCATTCTTGCCTCCAAAGAGCACTCCAGCTTTCAAAGATAAATCTGTTTGTTCTTTTGGGCATCTGTGGAATGTTCAGTACTCTTCTCCAACACCGCAAGTCAAAGGTATCAATTCTTCTTCTATCATCCTCATCCATTATCCAGCTTTCGGATGCATAGAAAGTGATCAGAAAAACTGTGGCCTGAATCAGATGTACCTCAAACTGATGGCATTATTCCTCAATAATTTGGAGAAGTCCCTAACTGCAGATTTTCCCAGTCTCCTTATTTCCTGAGTACTGGTACCAATGGTATTACTTGTGGATCCAAGAAAGATGAAGCTGCTGACAGTTTCAATCTCCTCTCCATCCATCATGATATTGTCTATCAGTCCATTTGTTGTTGTCTGTTCGCCGGCAACAAACAGTGACACCCTGATGGGGGTAAGCACGACAGAGACACACTACTCCAGAAGTCATTCAGAGAGTTGATCCAGCTCAACTTTATTGAGGGCTGCAGCAAGTAAACAAGAAGACATGATAGAATGGGCTTGCAGATGTGGAGCATGCGGATTGGATAGAAGAACCTCAGCCTTGTGCAGACTACTCCCAGCTCAACAGATGCAGCAGTCATCTTTCCAGGTGGTGAGCTTTCTCAAGCTGGTATGGCCAAATTCAGGAGAGCTTTCTCTACCCCATATTAAAGGCCTTTGGGAGGCTTACACTTAATCCAGAGCTAGATGATCTGTCCGGGCCAGAAGCCCTCCCTTCCTCCCCAACATTCCCCAATATCCAGTGGTAAGAATCTTTGTTTTCTTGATATTGAGATACAACATCACTGAATAACACTGAAGTCTGCATTTATTGATCTTCTGCAACAAGTGCTTCAAGTCCTCCTCACTTTTAGCAAACAAGGTTGTGTCATCTACATAACGCAGGTTATTGAAGAGTCTCCCTCCAATGATGCCACATTCCTCTTCATAGAGTCTAGCTTCTCAAATAATTTTCTCATTATACAGATTAAATAGGTATGGAAAGAAAATATAACCCTGACACACTCCCTTCTTACTTTTTAACTGTGCCAAATGTCCCTGTTCTGTTCGCCCAGCAACCTCCTGGTCCAGGTATAGGTTTCTCACGAGCACCAATAAGTGCTCTGGAACTTCCACTCTTCTCAATGTCAGCTATAACTTGTTATGATCCACACATCAAATGCCTTTGCATAGTCAATAAAGCACAAATAGATATTCTTCTGGTATTTCTACTTTTAACCAGGCTCCATCTGACATCATCGGTAATATCCCTGGTGCCATCGCCTTTTCTAAATCCTTCTTGAACCTCTGGCAGTTTCCTAGCTATGTACAGTTTCTAGTTGTTTTTGAATGATCTTCAGCAGTCTTATGCTTGCATGTGATATTAATTACATTGTTCAATAGCTTCCATATTCAGTTGGATCTCCTTTCTTGGGAATGGGAACAAATATGGACCTTCTCCAATTCGTTGGCCTGCAACTATCTTCCAGATTTCCTGGTATAACGCCAGGTGAGCACATCCAAGGCTGCATCTGTTAATTGAGACAAGTCAACTAGTATCCTATCAATTCCTGGGGCCTAATTTTTTGTCGATGCTTTCAATGTTTCCACTTCTCCATTCATTACCATTGGCTCCTGTTCACATGGTACTTCCTGAAATTTTTCAGCGTCCATTAGTTCTTTCTGGTACAATGATTCTGCGTATAAACCTCATAATTATGAACATAATATGTGAGATCTGTGGGGCCACTACAATAGATTAGGGGACCCAGTAGCAGCACAGTGTGAGTTCTGGGAGGGGCGGTTGGTGTTAAAACTGGTAGAAGTAGATTTGGAAAGTGAGTCAGGGCATATCAGGCCTTAAAGGAATTGATTGTGTGCAGTGGACGAGGACCATTCCACCTCATGGAATTAGTGGGGGCCACACGCAGCTGCCCCTAGACTTGCAGTACTTTTTACCATGATGTATATTCAAAGTATCAAAAGAAAGAATAAAAAAAAAAACCACAAAATTGTCAACAGAGACTCTTACTATGGGAAATTGTCTAGAAAATTTAAGGTCAGATAAAGACATTCCAAGATAAATCAGAACCAAGAGAAACTGAAAATAGCAGCCTCATCTTAAAAGAAATAGCAAAAGTCAGTGGGCTTCTCAGAACAATCAATGATACAAGACCAACAGGAGCAGCATTTGCCCACAATTTCAAAAGGCAAGAAGGAAGCAGGAAAGAGAGGCAGTTAGAAATAGAGAACCTTGGGAGGAAGTGGGAAGACCAATGTTACATTGAGGGCACTAGGACATAATGTCAGGAAACAGACTGTGTGTACATTGTTGATGGTGAACCTGGTTTGTCCTGTAAACTTTTACTGAGATAAAATGTTCAGAAAAAGAAAGTTTCTCATATTGAAAGCTATGATCCCAGTTATTTGAACACACACACACACACACAGACACACACACACACACATTGTAAAAGGTAATTACATAATACATTAGAAATGTATATTTATTCTCTTTTCTTCTCTGAACCAATTTTTTTACAACTGGTATGAAACAATATATAAATGAATTACTGTTTGTAAGACATTCACAAATGCATGATATTAAATAGTAACAGCATGAGGAAGGCAGATAGGAGCAAAGTAACAGTGAAGTAATAACAGTTCACCAGATGAGAAGTGAAATCCACAGGAGCAAATGAAGAGAACTGGCAATAGAAAATAAGAAAGTTAACATAAAAACCCCTATAAATAGATGCTTGCTCTACTTTCTTCTTTAAACTCCTTTTAGAAACATAAAATTATATCAAGCATTAATTATAACAATATATTGTTTACTTTGTAATATATTTAGACAAAATGAGCAAAGAAATAGAACTAATTATATAGGAGTAATATTTCTATATACCATGAAATTATGTTAGCATACATGAAACAGATTCTAGTAAGTTAAGAAATATGATATATGGTAAACTCTAGAGTAACTAATAATAAAATAGTATATGTTAATTTTATATATTTGTATTAGGTGCTATGGAGTTAAGTATGACCTATAGTGACCCAATGAACATTAGATCTGAACCCTGTTCTATCCTGTGCCATTTTCACATTTCCTGACACACTAGAGCCCATTGCAGCAGTCACCGTGTTGAGCTTCTTCCTCTCCTTCGCTGACCCTAAACCTTTTCGAGCATCATGTCCCTTACCAAGGAACAGGACCTCCTAGCAACATGCCTGAAGTATGTGAGGTGAAGCTTCTTTGCCTCCAAAGAACACTCTGGCTGCACCTTCTCTAAGACGTATTTGTTCTTTTGGCAGTCCATGGGATGTTCAGCACTCATCTCCAACAAAAAAAAAAAAAAAGCATCAATTATTCCACTGTCATCATTATTCATGGTCCAGTTTTCAGATGCATAGCAAGTGATAGGGTTATATATACACACATGGTTTCAAAGGTTTTTGGGAGCTCTGGTTCAGAACAGCATCTGACAGACAAGCATTGTACCCAAAGAGCAGATGATAGACAAGCAAATATATACTTATCTAAGCTATTAAGAGCAGTAGCATGCAAAGATACTTCCCCTATACAAAAATTGGCAGATAAATTCAGAGTTACATAACTCATCTCCATCCCGCTCCACCCAGGAGCTGCAAGGTTATGCCTCTAACTAACCCCTAATATGATGGCTCAGATTCTAGTCACTCCTGCTCATTATCTGTGTACTTACTCCCTATCCTGGCTCCCCTGCTTGCATCTTGGTGGTGCCACTGGAGGTCTCTCAGCCCAGTCTGGAGGGACTCTTAATAAGACAGAATAATGAAGCCACCCAGGAAGGCATTGAGCTCAACTTCTGAAATTAACCCCAGCACCGCTGAGTTGTGATGCTGGAGAAGAGTGTTGAACATACCATGGACTGCCAAGAGAACAAATAGGTCTGTGTGGGAAAGGCTGAAACCAGGTTGGCTCCTTGGAGGGAAGAATTTTAAAGCTCTATTTCACAGACTTTGTGCATACTACCAGGAGGAACCAGCCCTTAGAGATGGACATTATACTTGGAAGGGTAGAGGAAGTGCAGGAGAGGAAGATCCTGGATGATATAGATTGATACAGTGACTATGACAATGAGGGCACAAGGGTCATAGATGGTGAAGTTGTCCCAGGATAGGGCAGGGTTCATAGTCTGAGTCCTAATTGACTAAATGGTATATAATAACATTATTTATATATCTACCTCAATCACAACAGTAACTGTTAATGGATCAAATTATGCAATCAAAAGGTTGTCAGATTAGATAATGAAATGAAAGAGTAGGTTTAATAGTTGGATACCCTACTTTAAATAAATAG
>NW_006399807.1:7421849-7462948 GCF_000299155.1 Elephantulus edwardii | reverse complement strand
GGAAGAACAAATAGTTCAATACCCCACTTTAAATAGCAGAGAAAAAAAAAGACAAGATATAAACAAGGATATAAATGATTTAAACAATGTTATAAACTAACTAGACCTACAAGAAATCTATAGAAAGCTTCAAGCAGCAAGAGTATAATACAAATTCTTCTCAGATGCACATTGAATATTTCCCACACTAGAACATTTGCTAGGCCACAAACAAATTTCAATAATTTTTTAAAAATTAAAACAATTTCAGAATTTTATACCACCACAATGGAAAGTAACTAAAGATTGACAATACAAATTTGGAACATTCACAAAAACTCCCAAATAAGAAGAGATCAAAAAAGAAGTAATAAACTGCCTTAGTTTTCTGGTATTTCTCTAACAATGACAACAAAAGTATGTGATATGTGTTATATATTTATATAAATATACTATATGCATAGATACATATTGTTGTTGTTAAATGCCATCAAGTCAAATATAACTCATAGCAACCCTGTGAAAAGCAGATTTGAACCTTGCCCTGCCCTGCATCCCCTTGCAATCTCTCCAGGCCATTGTCACAGTCACAATGTCAGTCTGTCCTCTGTCCTTTCTCTTACCTACCTCCTTTCCCAGAATAATGCCTTTTACCAAGAAGTGGTCCCTCTCTGGCAATATGCCTTAAATATGTGAGATGAAACACACACACACACACACACACACACACACACACACACTCTACAATTGAGTGACTTTAAAAAATTCCCCCACCCCCAATTCTGGAGGCTAAAAGTCCAAATTGGGGTCTTAACTACATCAAGTTTTTCTTTAGGCCTCTCTTCTGATTTCTAGTGTTTGTCAGCAATCCTTCACTGTCCTTTGCCTGTAGACAGGTCTTTACACAGCATCTCCCTTTTCCGTGTGTGTAAATCTGTGTATCAATACTACTTTTTTGTTATAGAATGCACTGAGGCAGAACCGACCCGTAGCTGGCCCTCCAACAGGTTTTCAGAGGCAGTAAATCACACAGGAGGAGGCTGTCCATCTTTCACGCGTGGAGCAACTGTGTGCCTTTGGGTACAGGAACCCGAATTTCAACACATATTTTTAGAAGAAACAGTTCAATCCGCAACACGGATGAAACTGGAAAATATTTTAAGATGAATTAAAATGAAAGTCAATGAGTTGTACAATTTGATGGGAGGGTGAGGGAAATTGGAAGTATTTGTTCTGGAAAACAATGTATTTGAATTTTTTAAATAAACTAGTATAATTAAAAAAGTAAAAAATAAAATGAAAGTCAAATACACCTAAACTTTGCAATGTAGCTAAAGCAGTACAAAGTAGAGGGACAATTTGTAACTATAAAAGCCTATATATTCAAAAAAAGAAGAAAGACTTTAAATTAAAAATCTAAATTTCCAGCGTTAATCTCAAACTTACTGCCTTTGAATCAGTTCCAACTGATAGTTACCCTCCATGAGGTATTCAAGGTCACAAATCACAGTGGAGGAAAACTACCCATCTTTCTCCTTTGAAGCCACTGTTGGATATAAGCCCACAAAGATGCACAGCTCTTGGGTCAGCAATATGATTCATAATAGACTACGCCACCAGAGCTCCCTTGACTAGTGGGGGAAAACGCTTGTAAGCATCTCATCTGTTTGAGCTGACTTATTCCTGAGAACATTCTGATGACAACTACAGCCTCTACACCCAGGCATTTCTATCTGCAATGCACAGATACCCTCACACCCTCCTCATTCTTCTAAATTCATACTCATCCTTCAACTTCCTCTGATTAAAAAAAAAGCACATTATGGTATTTCAATATAGAAAACACATCTGATAATGTCCAATATCATTTCAGGATAAAAATACTTTTAACTAAATAGGAATTGAAAAGGTAATTCCTCAGCCTGGTAAAAGGCACCTGGGAAAAACCATCATGCTGATATGATGCCACAATGGTTAAGCTCTGAGCTGCAAACTAGAAGATGAGCAGTTTGAGCTTACCAGTGATCCCACTGGAGAAAAGACTTGACAGTCAATAAAACCAAAACCCAAACCTGTTGTTGAGTTCATCAACTCATAGTGATCATACAGGACAGAGTAAAGGAAGTACAGCTAGAGTGCTCGTTGGAGGCAAAGATGAGAATCTTCTCATGTACTTTGGACATGTTGTTAAGAGAGGCTATTCCTTGGAGAAGGACATCATGCTTGGGAAGGTGGAGGAACGGTAAAAGAAAGAAAGACCCTCAACTGGATGGGTTAACATGGTGACTGTGCCAATGGGCTTGAATGTGTCAGAGATTTTAAGGATGGCACTGGATAGAATAGTGTTCAGATTGATTGTTCACAGAGTTGCTATGACAGCACTTAACAACAACAACATGGGATTTTCAAGGATGTATATGTTTAAGGAAGCAAAATGTAACACCTTTCTCTGGAGGAGCAGCTAGTGGATGCCAGTCATTGACTATACAGTTAGTAGTTGAGCACTCAGTCACTGTACTACCAGGGGGATTATGTATAAGGTACGTAGGCATACATATGTGTGTGTGTGTGCCTCTGTGCAAAGTTTGTACATGGTTTATACACACACACACACACACACACACACACACACACCCCAGATCTAACCCTCTTCTGTTCTATTGATTCTGACTGGTAGAGGCTCTCCATCAGGTTTCTCTACAGAAGCCCACCTATCTTTCCCCAGCAGAACAACTGTGTGTTAGAAGTACTGACCTCTTAATTAGAAGCCTTGCATATGACATATTAAGCCATCATATCCATATCCACTTCCTAAATAAGATGCCTCTGGAAACTCTATGAACTTTGATAAATGTTGATAGTTGTAGAGGGGCTTCAGACCTTTTGTTCAGAGGGTTGCTATGAGTCGTGCTTGACTCAAAGACAATAACAAAAAAATATTATATATGCATATTATATATAATATGCAATATATATAGTGGCCATGATGGCTTATTGGGAGCAGGACTGGCATCCACTTTCTAAACAACATGAACTTTGGTAAATTTCGATAGTTATAGAAAGGCTTTAGGCCTTTTGTTCACAGGGTTGCTATGCGTTGTGTTCAACTCAAAACAATCAATTATACATACACACACACATACATATATACATATACACATACCCACACACACACATATACGTATATATAAACACATAAAATTAACACTCTTCACACCAGCAGTCAGGAAATCAAAAGACTAATTGCATTGGGAAAATCTGCTGTCATAGAACACTCCAGAATGCTGAAGAGCAACTATGTCAGTCTAGATACAAAGCTATGCCTAATTCAGGCCATGGTTTTCTCAATTACTTGTTATGTTTCAGAAAGTTGGACAATGACTAAGGATGACAGAAGAAGGAATAGATGCCTTCGAGTCGTGGTGCTGGAAAAGAGTCTTGAACATACCGTGGACTGCCAAGAAAACAAATAGGTCTGTCTTGGAGAGGATGAAATCAAGTTTCTCCTTGAAGGCTAGGATTTTGAAGCTCCGCCTCACTTACTTTGGGCACATGGTCAGGAGAGATCAGTCCTTGGAGAAGGATATCATGCTTGGAAGGGTGGACAGACAGCACGGAAGAGGGAGACTCTGGATGAAATAATTGATACAGTAACTGGGGTGATGGTGGTTGGTGTGTTAGAATTAGTGAGACTGGCTCAGGACAGGGAAGGGTTCAGAGCTTCTGTACGTAGGGTTGCTATACATCACAGGCATTCTATGACAGGTTTGGAAGCAGGAGTGACATCCACTTCCTAAACAACTTGCCTCCGTAAACTCTATGAACTTTGATAAATGTTGATAGTTTTAGAGGGGCTTCAAGCCTTTTGTTTATAAGGTTGTTATGTGTCGTGCTCAACTCAAAGGCAATCAACAACAACAACAACAACAGCAACACATTGTCAAAAAAACAAACGAACAAAAAAATCTCACCATTGGACCAATGGGCAGCATCTTAATAGATGGAGAAAAGATTGAAACTGTCAAAGACTTCATTATACTTGGTCTCTATGAGTCATGCTCGACTCGAAGGCAATCAACGCCAACAGCAAATTATTGTTTATGTGTGTGTGTGTGTGTGTGTGTGTATAGTAAATTATTAAACATTCAACTTCTAGCCAAAAACTTAGTAGTTAAGCACTACTCAACTTCTAGCCAAACAGTTAATAGTTAAACTTACCCAGAGTGCCTCAAAAAATATTCCTAATGACCTGCTTCTTGAAAGATCTCAGTATTAAAAATATTATAGAATAATTCTACTCTGGAACACATAAAGTCACCATAAGTGGACTTTCTCTCTCTCTCTCTCTCTCTCTCTTCCCATGTGTGTGTGTGTGTGTGTGTGTGTGTGTGTAAATCTCCTATTTTTCAGATGGAAGAGCTGATGGTAAGGAGTCATACTCCCAACCCAAAAACAGGCAGTTAAAATGCACCATTTGGGAGAAAAATGGGCAATCTCCTTCTGTATTGTTTACAGCCTCTGAAAACCCGCTGGTGGGTCACCTATGAATTTGTTCCAACTCTACAACACATAACAACAATATTCCTCAGATATAAAATCCCCAGTATATAGACAAGACCTCCAATAAGTACACAGAAATTCAAGCTTTCTTTTTATCCATACAATAAAAACAGTGTTAGGAGTAGAATAAAATTAACAGAGACAGAGTAAATGTTAATTTCATAAAGAATGTTTAAATTAATATGCCTGGAGATATTATATGAATAATTAAATATATTAAATAAAATGAAGGAATTTTTACAAAGTATTATGAGTAGGAAAGGCAAATTGCATATCTATGTATTGTATAGTGTCATTTTTGAAAAGTAAATATTGATCCCCAAGTTTTCTTGCATTCATTTGTACACATAAATACAAATATTGTAAGTGAGCTTGAAGACATATGTGGAAGTCTGTAGGTTGGTATGAGGATTGTGGGAGACAGTAATACTAGATGGAGAAACTGAGTAAAGGAAAGAAAGGATTTATGAAAATTTGTATTTTCTATATAATTTTTCTTTAAAACTTCTCTGAAAGGTAAAAATCTACCCTCCCCCTCAAATGACACTGGACAGTTTTTTCAGCCTGGACCTGGCATATATGGCATATATCTGAAACTTGAGGTTAAAACGGAAAATTCAAAAGCTATTAAAATTTTAGATCTCTCTAATTTCTATAAACTCTATCAGACCCAGGCTCTGCCTTTTATTAATTATGTTACCCTGGACACATTACTCAAATTCTCTGTTCCTTGAGTTCCTCATTCAAAAATGAGATGGTAATGTCTTATAGGGTAGATATAAGGAACTTAAAATTTAATATGTATAAAACATTGGGAACTGTGTCATTTGTTGTTTATTATTATTATTATTATTATTATTATTATTATGGTTCTATACTACTAATTTTATTTAAAAACTACAGTAAATAAGGAGTCTGGGGGGGGTATTTTTATTTCCTTTTTCTCCCTTCTTCTTCTCCTCACCTTGTTCACTTAAGGGAAGGAAGCGTGCTCCCGGCTTGCTCTGCAGCCACTCTGAAGTCATGGCAACACTGAAAGGAGAAGTAGGCCAAGCATTCAGGGGAGGCCAAGTGATAATATAAATGGACTTAGCAGATTAGAAATATGGACAGCACATAATGAAATGAGATTTATCTTGGGAGGAAAATGCAAACTAGTTTATCTAGAGAGAAATAATTCAATACATATTCAAGTTGGAAGGAAAGAAGAGTGTCTGTCAGGGAAGGCAAGATAAAATGCAGAGTGGAAAGGACACAGTCAGAACAGAGTGGCTAGAGTATCCCCATTCTACACAGACTGACCCCAGGACAAGAAGATAGCTCCTCAGAAGGTGCCTGCTGATCAAATGTATCCTTGTCCCATGACTGTTCACTTTTGCTTGATTTAGACTTTCCAACTCTAATAGAGGTCAGTGGTCAAGTGGTTTATGTAATTGAGCATACTCACACAAAAAAAAAAGAGCTTTGTCATTTGTGTTAGTCATTATTTTGGCAACCTCAACAACCAAATTAGAACACCTAGGGACAGTCTGACCCATTGCTGGGGGCTTTGCCCCCAAAATAAGTGCAAACACGAAAGCTATTACAGAGGTAGGTTTTGGTAACAGACACAGCACAGATCCAGGTTTGGGCTCCAAAGCCACAATCTTAGAAATATCCTGTAGCCTACAACTGGTGCTAGGTGCACTGTGTTTTCCTCTTTAAACAGATTGTATCTAGAGCCTCCCTCTCCTCTCTATGAGCCAGGTCATCTCAGAATGCTTTGCATCTGAAGACAGGAACAATGGATTATTCTCAATTAAGAACTAAGGCTTTAGTGTAAAGCTAATCAATGAAGAGGTGATCTTACTTGAAATACTTCCCTATCTTAATTGACTTAAAACTAATATCAATAGAGAAAGCAAAGAGCACCAAACATAGTTAACCTGTGAGCAGTAGTTATGGGGACCAGGGAAGCAGTCCAGGCCCAGCAGGAGCAGCCAAAGTCCAAGCATGGGTAATGGCAACCCTGATTACACCCGCACTCCATTTCCCCATGGATGCAGAGTTCCAGGGCAGAAAGATTACCTGCCTACAGAATTCAGAGATCTTGAGATCCAGAGGAAATACTGGAGTTCCTAAAAGACAATTGTGTAAACCAAAAAGGATGTCTTCCTGCTTCCTAAGCATGACAGAAAAGGGCTCCTAGAATTGGATGTACCACCAGATCAGGTCACTATTCTCTCAACTGTCCCTTTGAAAAATATCTTGGATGTGCTCCAAACTCTTGTCACTTAATTCAAGTCTCCATTACACAGGTCTCAAAAACTAGTCCCTCTATCTCTCTTCCTTGGGACCTTTGTTTAATACCTTCTCAATTTTTTCCTGTTTAACAACAAAATCATCTAGTCTATGTGGTCCAATTAAAACACAAATATGATTATGTCAACACTTCCTGTCACAGTTTAAAAACACCCCATTCACTTATTTAACTCCACCTTAATGTGCACAAATGTGTTGTCTCAGGCGCTGTGCTGGCCAGAAAGTATAATGATGACGCGGGGTGGGAGGGGGGATCCGTAAAGATGTTTTTCTCTCATGGAGCTTGGGTTCTGGTTGTGGGATGCTAGGACAAAACAATCAAATGGTGAAAGGGCTATAAGAGTCTTTCTCAGGGGACTCAGTTTACTTTGAAAGAACCAATTAATTACTTTCTTAAGAAAATTACATGGAGACAGAAATTTAAATTTGAGTTGCAACCAATGTGACAATGTTTCTTATTGTCTATTAGTAAACCAAGGAAGCTCTTTAGATTATCAGTCAATATCTTTTGAAATTACCTCATAGGATGGCCAACCAATCACAACCTACTGTTTTTGAGTCAATTCTGACTCTTCATGATCCTGTAAGGGCTGTAATTGTTACAGAAACAAACTGCTTTCTCCCAACTGCTAACTTCCAACTAAGTAGCCAAGTGCTTTGGTCACCACATCCCTATGGGCCAAGGCAGTAAGGGTACAAGGGGGGGGGAACAGGTAAGCACCTCTGCCAGGTGTGGCCATGGGGGCTCTGGGGACCACAGTATCGCAAGGATTGGCGAGTAAACAAGTTTGGTCTTACCTCTAACTATGACAACTTTGCTATACTTCTTCACCTAGTTATTTTTTGGTTTTGTTTTCTTTGTGAATCAGGAAATATAACTCTATCTTCTGGAAAAATCAGCAGAGACTGAGAGTACATTCAACCCCATAGTGTTATGGCTCACTGGATATCCTAAATGTATACCAATTCTAGCGATTAAAAAAAAAAAACAAACCCAATTGTTTTTAGCAAACATAATTACTGAGTGGTATTTTTCAGTCTTTGAAACATCTTTCTTACTGAGTTACTTCAATTAGTTTTGAGAAAACCATTTCTTTTTTTGGTGATTGAAAACCAAAAAATCTAATGACAATCACAGACTCTCTGCAACTCATGATATTATCACCATATCTTATAAATCCTAGAGTCTACTCCTGTGTGGTTTTACACATTGACAGAGCTTTCATAGATCAGAGCATGCTAATTTCCTCTATCTCTATGAGTTCAGGATTCTTGATTCACCAAGGTCTATTAGATCATTATCTCCATTAATAAAAGAGACATAATGGTTTTGTTTATCTTTCATATCCCTAACATCTAGCACAGGCAGGCACCCAGTCAATGAATGAACCGCTGAATGTGGGGAAAAAACCCTAATGAATGCACAGTGCATTTTCACACAGGTGAGAAGTACTTCAGTCAGACCTCTCTAACAATGTAAGGGAAAACGTCCAATGACTCAAGTAAACTTTCTATGGGGAAAATTATTTAAATAGGTATATGTTATTGTTAATTGCCTTTGAGTCGAGCACGACTCATAGCAACCCTATGAACAAAATGCCTGAAGCCCCTCTAAAATTATCAACATTTATCAAAGTTCATAGACTTTCTGGAGGCATGTTGCTTAGGAAGTGGATGCCACTCCTGTTTTCAAACCTGTCATAGTATGTTATTGTTCTTTGAGTTGTCTGTGATGCATAGAAACCCTAAGTACAGCAGCTCTGAACCCTTCTCTGTCCCGAGTCAGTCTCACTCATTCTGACACATCAACCCCCATCGCCCCAGTTACTGTATCCATCTCATCCAGGGTCTTCCTCTCCTGTGCTGTCCATCCACCCTTCCAAGCATGATGTTCTTCCAGTATTCTAAACTTCTTACTTTTATTTCCTGTTGATTGCTTTTTGTTCCTGGCTCATTCTTTTTTTTCCTTAAAGCTCTGCACATGTGTGATATGCTGAGACAGAAATGGATTGTGGTTGGTATTACCATTTTGGTGAGCACTCTTAGTCAGATCTGATAAAAATTCTATTCAGTGTGGCTCATATAATGAAAAAGTCCTGGTCCAGGCTTATCATCAGGCATGACTGAATCTAGATATTCAAACTATGTCAGCAAGAGTTTGTCTCTTTATCTTTTGGCTCTTCTCTCCCTTATATTTGCTTCATTCTCAGCTGGGCTCTCTTTTTTGTTGTTATATACTGTTGGGTCAGAACCTACCCATAGCTGACCCCCTGGTGGAGTTTCTGAGGCAGTTAATCACATGGGAGGAGATTGCCAATCCTTTTCCTGCACAACAGCTGGTGGATTTGAACCCTGGATTTTCGGGATTGCAGTGACCTTCTTGCCACTAGGCCACCAGAGCTCCTTGAGCTCTTTTTTAGTACTAGCAAAGAAATCAGAAGCTTCCGCCTTGAAGTTTTATTCAGTGACTAGGGTAATCGGGATGGGTGCGTCAGAGGCCGTGTGATTGGCACAGAATAGAGCAGGGTTTAGGGCTGTTGTACATAGGGTTGCTATGAGTCACAAGCGACTCGATGGCATATAACAACAACAAGAAGACCCACGAGTACAAAGTTCTTTCCCAATAGTTCCTTTGAAAGTCCTAGGGGTGTCTCTCATTGGCCCAGGATAGGTCACATGCCCGTCCTTCAGCCAGTCACAGGGATTCTAATTGTCCTGGGATCCAAGGGGTCGGGATCAGTTCAACTGAAGAATGAGAGAAGCAGCAGGTACCTTCCCCCTATTAGAAAAATCATGTGCTATTTAAAAAAAGAAAAGGTGAATGGATGCTGGGAAGGCTAGATGTCATCATCTCCATCTGTCTGGAATAAGGTTGAATAGGTCTACATCTGATAGGTAGTCAAAAAAGAAAGTGTTTAACCCTCTTGCAACTATTCGTGCCATGCATGTGTTTAATAATAACTGATGAGATACAGCACAAGAGAGCAGCTGCAGGAGAGGAGCCAGCAGGGCTGGGAGTGAAAGCCAAATAACAACGAATCCATCTTGCAGCCTAGGAGTTCCCCCAAGTTGATCTTACTACAGGAAGCGCCCATACTGACTCAGGCACTTTTCAAGTTGCAAAGCTCTCTCTCATACTCAGCAAATATATTTGAAACTGTTTTATGACCAACTGCCAGGCAGGAAGACATTAAGGGAGAAAATCAAGAATACAACCTCACTCATAAAACTCAGCCATACAATTAACAATGCCCACATTAATCACACGTCAGTTAGGCCTCAGTGGTTTGATGGTTACGCGTCTGCAGAAATAAGCCAATCCTAGTAAGCAAAGACAGTTAACGCCAATATAACTGAAAGGCTTAAACATAGGCCCCATCATTAATTAGTCGTCTTCACTTTCTTTGTAGTATTTGTGTAATAGTTGGTAATTAGGCTTTTTAGTGTTTCTCTCCCTCTAGTTCCAGCTCTGTGTAAACCCAACATTCCTTTATCCAGGCCTTTCCGTTAAAGATGAGATGTGTTTTTAATAATACTAAAACCCTTGTCTTTGTAGATCACTTTGTACTTTATAAAACAACTCACCAGAGTCTTCCAGTTGTCTTTGAAGATAAGCAATACAAATACTGTTTTACCAAGTAACTACCAGTGTATCTAGCTGGAATTAGACAAAAAGAATGCCAGAGGCCCCTAATTCTCCCACAGTAAGAGTCTGCTCATTGGAGGCATAGAGTGGATGGAACTTGGGTTCTTGGAATGAGACACTAATGACGAGGCAACTGAACCACAACAGAAACATGGTTGGTGCTTAGAGTCTTTGCAGCCATTAGAAAATCCTAATATATCTAGCTTTAAAGGAAATCTCTCAGGCCGACAAGAAGTAATCCTGAATAGATAGAAGAAAAGCAATAAAATAAAAGAAGCTGAGGAAATGTATTTCATGAGATAATAAAAAAGTACTTAAGTGATGCTGTGACTTTGTATTATGGTTTAGAATTCTTCATAACTCCTGGAAATGCATTCTCCCATTTAGCCCTCGATCTCTGTAAACGAGACGTACCAGCTACGTAATGTTGGGAAATGTTATAAGAAAGAAGCAATGTCTGGCACTGCTGAGAGACCACCTGCATTTTCCAAATGAATCTTTCTAGAGTTAAAAATACAGTAAATGTATTCAGGAGCTGATGCCTTGTTCTAGTAAGAAAAAGGCGGGCTTTAAATCAAAGCTAGTTTATGTTTTTGTTTGACTGTGAGATTCTTGCAAATACCTGCCCCAAAAAATGATATCATAACAAAAAAGGCAGCTTCATTCTCTTTCTAAATCATTTCCTCATGCACGTTTTCTGCAAACTTATTTAAAGACACAATGGCAAGTTGGACAGTGGGCATAAAGAAGAAAATGAACAGTCCCTAGCCTCAACAGCTAGACATGTTGGACAACTGTTACAGCAGCACCAATTTTAGCAACAAAATAACGTGGCACAGCCCTCGCTACAGGTAGCCATTTTGCTATAATGATCTTTCTGTATTGTTTATGTTTTAATAACACAAATAGTAATTCTTACCATAATCATGGTGGTATTCATACTAGTGTCATTTTACAGATGAATCAATTAAGGCTCAAAGTAGTTAGGTGATTTTTCCAAGCTCACACTGCCAGTTGGACATACAGCAGCGAGCCCAGCTCAGGCAGTCTGACTCTATAACGTAGACCCTTAATTCAAGTAACTTCTGAGTAACATGATATGGATCCAGTTCAATGAGAGCATGAGGAATGAAATAGCACATTTCTAGGAAAGCGTAACACATTGCAAGAAAAGGAGCATCTCAAATGAGACTTTATGAGTTAATAGCTTTTTTTTTTCAGTAGACAAACTAGGCTAGGACGTTCCAAGGCATGGCTGGAGCAGAAGTGTAGGAAGAAGCATAATATATTCTGTGATGCACAACTAGTCAGTTCACAGTGGCTTGGGCTCTGTGTTAGGCTGAGATCTCTAGAGAAGCAAAACCAGTAAAAGATAATAATAAAAATAAAAGAAAAATAGATAGATTACACAGCTTTAGTTTGCTTGGCTCCACAGTCAACAGTCTTGGCACCAGCAGCCAGGAAATTAAAGGGCGCATTGCCATGGGAAAGTCTGCTGTTAGGGACCTCTCCAAAGTACGGAAGAGCAATGGTGTCTCTCTGGGAACTAAGGTGCGTCTGATACAGGCCATGGTCTTCGTAATCACTTGTTATGCATCAGAGAGTTGGACAATGACCAAGGAGGATAGAAGGAGAATTGATGCCTTTGAGCTGTGGTGCTGGAGAAGAGTATTGAGAATACCATGGACTGCTAGGAAAACAAACAGATTTTTCTGGAAAGGGTTAAACTGGGTGGCTTCTTGGAGGCAAGGATTCTGAGGCTCCGTCTAACATACTTTGGACATGTTGTGAGGAGAGACTGGTCCTTGGAGAAGGACATCATGCTTGGGAGGGTGGAGGGACAGCGCAGGAGGGGAAGGCCCTCTATGAGGTGGATTGATTCAGTGACTGGGATAATTGGGATGGGAGTGTCAAAGACAGTGCGATTGGCACAGGGCAGAGCGGAGTTTAGGGCTGTTGTACATAGGGTCGCTATGAGTCGCAAACGACTTGACAGCACATAACAACAACAACAACAAGGAAATGGCTCATGTACTTCTGCAGGCTGGCAAGCCATAGGTCTGTGGATGTCTCAGGAGAGAAACGGTAAGGTTGCAGACTGCTGGCTTTAGAGGCTGACAAGTCAGATATTAGGTCAAGGAAAAAAAATCTCTCTAACTTTATCAGAGAGTCACATATATTCAAGGCAGATCACACCTCTGAGAAAACACCCCCCTAACCAGATCAGGCAGATCATATCACTACATAACTTCTAATTATGCTTTACTATCATCATAGAAATTAATTATTATAATACATAATTAATTATTATAATACATAATATAGTTACATTATACTGAGAAGCATGATAATCACACTGACACATAATATGGCCAAAATGTTACATCACAGGCTCTGAGTTAGGTTCAGGACAGGGGAGGGAGTTAAGCCAGCAAGATTTATTGTTATTATTGCCTTCAAGTTGTGAAACAAAGATATAATTTAGTCTTGTTTGTTAATGACTAACATCAACTGCCTGAAAAACAACAACATGAATTTGTCCTTAGGTTTTAGAATCTAAATAAGAAAAATAATTTTATTGTTATTTGTTGTTGTTGTTGTTATATGCCGTCGAGTTGCTTGCGACTCATAGCGACCCTATGTACAAGAGCCCTAAACGCTGTTCTATCCTGTGCCAACCTCGCCGTCTCCGACACATTCACTCCCACCACCCCCAAAACAGAATTGATGCATCTCATCGAGGGTCTTCCTCCCCTGTGCCGTCCCTCCACTCTCCCAAGCATGATGTCCCTCTCCAGTACCAGTCCCTCCTTGCAACATGCCCAAAGTATGTCAGATGAAGCTTCAGAATCCTTGACTCCAAGGAGCATTCCAGCTTCACCCTCTCCATGACAAACCTGTTTCTTCTCCTAGCAGTCCATGGTATATTCAACACTTTTCTCCAGCACCTATTTAATATCAAAAAAATCTCTTCATTAAAGCCACTAATAGTATGTTTATTTTGGTCTAGTTTTCAATCCTAAGGGACATATGAAATGCTACAAATTATCAATGGAATCCAAGCTCATCAATCCAAATTAATGAATTTTAATTAATGCAAACTCATCTGTACTCCACATAATTACAGATATATAAGTTTAATAAAAATGTAAAAGACTAGGTGAAAATATACCAATATATTAAGAGCTGCATTTAAATACTAAGAGCAATTTCTGTGTTTTCCACAATAAGAATGTATCTTTTTTTAATTCACAAAATACTTTTTTAGAGTGAAGTCTAGATATTTTTTAAAAAAAATAAATGTAGTAATGCATGATCAAAGGCCAAATTTTGCCAAAAGACTTATATGAAAATATTTTACCTCATTTCATTCTTATTTTAACCCCCTAAAATACACCCACTAATAATCTCCTCCCATGTAATTAACTACCTCTGAAAAACTGCCAGAGGGTCAGCTATGGATCAGTTCCAACTTGATGGTAAACAACAACTCACTCTTTAGTTGCTTTATTCTGTTGCTACATAGAAGTACTGAAGTTCTTATATAGTTTAGAACTATACAATCACAAATATGTTGCCTTAGAGTCAGTTTTAACTCATAGCAGCCCTATAGAATTTCCAAGACTATAAATCTATACAAAAGACTGCCACATCTTTCTCCTGAAGAATGGGTGGTGAGTTTGAACTACTGGCCTCTTGGTTAGCAAGACTTAGCCTTAGCCACTGAGCCACCAGGGCTTTTTATATAGGAGTTAAGGCTCTAATTCATGGCAACTTTCTATTTGGTTTCCAAGGCTGTAATCTTTACAGTCTGCTCAGATAGCAGAGTTGAGCTATTTACATTGTAATTAGCAGTCCAATACTTAACACATTATGCTCCTTATATAGGCCTATCATATATTTATTAAATAAGAAACAAATCCATATTTGTTTCCATTCAAAAAATGGGTAATCCAACAGAGTGTGAAATAATTGAACAGTACAACTAGTATCACGTGCAGGTGAAATCTTGCTAAAGAGTATTTTTTAAAGGGCTGGAATGCTACAGTGACAGGATACTGACAGAAATTCAAGCTGGATTCAGAAGAGAACATGTCAAAAGGTATATTATTACAGATATCAGATGGATCTTAGCTAAAAGTAGAGAATGCCAAAAAAGATGTTTAGCTGTTTGTCTGCTTACTATGCAGAGATACTTGACTCTGTGAAACATAAATAACTATAGAGAACACTAAAAAGAATAGGGATCTCAGAACACTTAATTGTGGTCTTGCAAAACCAACCCATAGGACAAGAAGCATTTCTGTCCAAACAGAATAAGGGAAACACTGCATACTGTAAAATCAGGACTGGTGTATGTCAGGGTTGTATCCTCTCTCCATACCTATTCAATCTATGCTGAGCAAATCATTCTATAAGCTGGATTATACCAAGAAAACAAAGATTCTTACCACTGGGCCAATTAGCAGCATCATGATGAATGGTGAAGAGCTTTAGATTGTTAATAGCTTCAATTTGCTTGGCTCTACAATGAACTCTTGGTACCAGCAGCCAGGAAATTAGAAGACTAATTGTATTGGGAAAGTCTGTTTTCAGAGACCTCTCCAAAGTACTGAAGAGCAATAATGTCAGTCTGGAGACTAAAGTGCACCTGATACAGGCCGTGGTCTTTGTAATTACTTACTATGCATCAGAGAGCTGGACAATGACTAGGGATGATAGAAGGAGAGTTGATACCTTTGAGCTTTGGTGCTGGAGAAATGCAGTGACTATACCATGGACCTAGGAGAACAAATAGGTTTGTCCTGGAGAAGGTGAAGCCAGGTTGCTCTTTGGAGGCAAGGATTCTGAAGCTTCCTCTGACATACTTTGGACATGTTGCAAAGCAGGATCAGTCATTGGAGAGGGACGCCTTCATTCTGGACTCTTGTCATGATAACAATACCTAATCATATATCGCTTTTAAACAATTCTCTCCCTAATCTGTTTCAATGCAGTATACATTATTTATTCCCTCTTTCTCAGTCTCTCCTCAACCCCTATGTCAAGTCCCGTTTTACAACAGTGGCATTATTTCACTCAGCATAATGTCCTCCAGGGTCATTCATTTTGTATAATATTTCATGAGTTCTTTGTTTTTCCAATGCAGCATAGTATTCCATTGTGTGAATATACCACAGCTTCTCTATCTATTCGTTTGTTGGTGGGCACTTAGGCTGTTTCCAACTCTTCACTATTGTGAACAAAGCTGTAATAAGCATGGGTGTACATATATCTGCTTGGATGGCAGTTATGTTTTCTTTAGGGTATATTCCTTGTAGTGGAATTGCTGGGTCAAATGGTATCTCTATTGGCAACTTTTTGAGAAATCGCCATGAAGCCTTCCACAGTGGTTGCACCATTTTACACTCCCACCAACAGTGAATAAGTGTTTTAGTTTCTCTACAACCTCACTAGCGTTTGTTGTTTTCTACTCCATTAAATTTTACTATCCTTACTGGGGTAAGATGATATCTCATATATTTTTATATGCATCTCTCTTAGAGCTAGGGATTTTGAACATTTTTTCATGTGTTTGTTTGCCATCTGAATGTCTTCTTTAGTGAAGTGTCTGTTCATATCCTGTGTCCATTTTTCAACTGGGTTGTGTACCTTTATCTTGTTGTGGTGGACATTGTTAAGTGCTGTCAAGTCGTAGATGACTTATAGTGACCCTATGAACAAAAGACCTGAACACTCATATAACTTTTGTCTTTTCTCCAACTTCATAGAATTTCTGGAGAAAAACTATTTCAGAAGTGGATGTCATTCCTGCTTCCAAGCTTGTTTTAATCCAAGAGCTCCACCAAACACTGCCCAGCATAGGTAGCCATTATCTCATTTGACACATAAGTGGCACAGTGTTTAGCATCACAGCAACCATGAGTTACCTCTGTACAGCAAATGGACAGGCCAGTGCTATGCCACTTAGAAGAATGTTTGACAAAAAAGCTCTGCAGAGTCAGGCTGCTTCAGAATACTCAACACCTGGATTCCAGTCCCATACTGCTGACCAAATGCTTTTTTAAATAGGAGGCCAAATGCAATCAACTCACAGCCAATGGCCAGTAAACATTGTACTTAAATCGTCATCAAAATAGAAATCAAACCTCTGTAGAGTCAGGCTGCTTCAGAATAGTCAACACCTGTATTCTGGCCCCATATTGCTGACCAAACGCGTTTTTAAATAGGAGGCGGAATACAGTCAACTCAATTTAATTTAACTCAATCAACAACAATTTAAGATAAGCATTGAAATATATTAGACATCTTTTAAAAGATTTTGTCATTTATCTGACCTTTAAATTTAATTGATCATCAGTTTCTTCCCCTGTCAATCTTATGGGGAAAGCTTTTAGGATATTGTATTCCTCTTCTATGATTTCAAATTTCACAGTATTTCTAGTGTGAGACTGAGCATGTGTGTGTATTTTAAATGTATAACCCAAAAAAGGTTTTGGGTGTTGTTTCTAACATATTTAATAAATGGGTCACTATGCCACAGGGCTCCTTTGAGGCAAAGATAATGAAGCTTTATCTCACATACTTTGGACATGTTGCTAGGAGAGGTTATTCCTTAGAGCAAGACTTGGGATCATGCTTGGGAAGGTGGAAGGACAGTGATGGAGAGAAAGACTGTCAGCCAGGTGGGTTGGGACAGTGACTATAACAATAAACTTAACTGTGTCAGAGATTGTGAGGATGGCACAGGCTAGGACAGGGTTCAGATCAGTTGTGTCTAAGGTTGCTATGAGTCACACTTCACTTGATGGTATCTAACTACAACAACAACATAATATCTCATGTACTACCAAGACAGCAAATAGATCTGTACTGAAGAAAGTGAAGAAAGGTGCTCCTTGGAGGCGAGGATGATGAAACTCCATCTGACATACTTTGGGCATATTGTTAGAAGTGGCCAGTCTTTGTAGAAGGTCAGCATAAGATAGGAAGATCCTCAACAAAGTGAATTGACACAGAGACTGTAACAATAGGCTCAAGAATGTTAGAGATGGTGAGAACGGCACAGAAGAGAACAGAGGCACAGAATAGGGCAGAGTTCAGAGCCAATGTTTATAGGGTTGCTATGGTCATTGCTGACTTGATGATACTTAATAACAACAACATTTTCAGACCCCAAACCTCTGTTAAAGTGGGTTTAAGGAACTAAAACAAGAAAAAATATCAAAAGAAGTTTATCAATTATAGAGTTTGTAGATCTTTAAGGAAAGTAGGTGAACTGCCAATCCAAAGTCATGCTATTCAAATCTACCAGCTGCTCTATGGGAGAAAGATTGACAGTCTTGTCCCGTGCAATATATTGCCTTTGCAAACCTGCTGCATGTCAGCTCTGAGTTGGTTCCAACTCAACAGCACACAACAACATTCATGGGAAGACTACCTTGTGGGAGTTTTCCCTCATATGTTCCCTTTTTATTGAATATATTCTTATTACTGGGTCCTTGCATTGCCAAAACGATGACTAATAATTCAAAGAGAGAAATGTTACAATGGATAGTTTCATATAGTATATAAAATTTGATTCAGGTGTATCTTTATGATCTTACAATATTTTTTAAAGTTATAACAAGAGTTGGAATTTTAAATATGCTGCAAGTGGAAGACTAGATGGTTGTTGTGTGGCATTAGGTCAATTCCAACTCACAGGGCCTTAGAAAACAGAGCAGATCTTGCCTCCAGGGTTTCTGGGGCAAATCTTTCTGAGAGCATTTTGCCAGATCTTTTCTCTCAGGAATCCACTAGTGGGTTCACACTGCTGTCCTTACAGGTAGCAACCAAGTGCTTAATCACTGCCCACTTCCCCCAGGACTCTATTTTGAATAGAGTCCTGTCATCTAGTTGAAATGTCTAATTTTAAACACAGCAACCCAGCCATGAAGGGTTCAGGCTAAAGTTCCTTGCCGTGTAGGAATGAGTTTCATGGACAAATTCCAAATTTACCAGGTAATTGTGTGTCTGGGTAATTGTACCCAGTATAAAGGTATGTGGTCTCTAAAGGAGAAGATGATTTGTGAGATACACAGGTCTTGGGGTTATCTCTAAGTGAACTAACCAGAAAGTAAGTGAAGAGGTAGTGAGATAAGATGTAATCAGTTTGGAAAGTAGTATTAAAATAAGGCAAAATAAAAACAAAACAAAAACCCCAAACAGTTCCAGGGATAGTAGGGGAAGGATGCAGGAACAGAGATAAGTGAATAGATGAGTAGGACATTGTAAATTACAGCTTTGTAAAACTGTAATTAATGTTATAAAACAAAATGTATATGTGTGCTTGAATGAAAATCAGTAAAAAACAAACAAAACAATTAAACCATGATTGATATTAGATACTGGAAAGCCTATTGTATTCAAGGAAAGGAGATTTTTAAATAAATTACATAAGAGTCTTTGAACTTACCCTGACCTTTAAAACGATCTATTCCATTCCCTTATTTTACAGTGACAATACTGAAACTCAATGAGAGTTACTTTGCCTGGAGTTATAGAACCAGATTGGGTTACACCAGTTCCCCTGATCCCAGTCCAGTGTTCCCTCCACTCCACTGCAGCTGCCGTTTGGGATCTATCATACAACAGCCCTATTTAATCATCCTGACAGCCTGGGAGAATGATAAACCTTCTCTGCAGTGATCTGACTCAGCTCAGAGTAGCAGCTTCACCAAATGCCCCATTAAAAGGAAGCCAACTCCGGGGAGCAGGGAGGGGAGATTGAAACTTCAGTGGGCTTGGCAAACTTTCTCCTGACCAAAAATATTACCTGACCTTGACGTGCCTGAAACGCTACCTTGAAAGATTATCTGTGGAAATTACCATCTTTAATATATTGCTGGGAGTTTTTAAAGGCTCCTAACAAAGAGAGTCTTGATGGTGCACAGCAAGGGCAGGTGGATTCGGATTGGACAGGAGCAGAATGATTGGTCTGAAATGTGTTAGGAACCATCAGGTACGAATGCAGCAGGTGCCCACTCCACCATCATCATTTCACATAAGAACAAAGCAACAGATTGCTTTGTACATTAATCATTTTCCTGTCATCAGATTTCACTTTTGGTGTCTTGATGTCACAGGATGATATTTTCATAGACCTAGTTTCCTTGATTACTTGAATAATTCACACTTTTTTTTATCAGAATACGGAATGTTTTTAGCAGAATAAAGTCCTTTTAAACAGTTATTTGGTTGTCGGCATCAAGAATTACTGTGTCTGAACTCAAACTTGGAAAATATATCCCCTACATGTCAAGGTCATTTGCCTTTTCCTTTGTAGCCAAAAATTAAGACGATGATCGAAAGGTGTCCATTGGTTTGTCAATGAAGAGTTGGTTTTAGCCAGAGTAGGTTTAGTGGGATGATAGAGGCCAAGGGCAGATTGCTGTTCCTTGTTGAGAAATGAACACAGACAAAAAGACCAGGGGAATGAATATAGATAACCTTTTAAAATGTTCTACTATGACCAAAAAAGATACAATCTTTCATTACAATGTTTACTTGGAAGATTGCTTCATTGGTTGGCGATTGGTTTTTAAAACTAGGAGGCATTTGAGCATTTTTGCTGACTCTGGAGAATTAATTAAGTGGCAGGAAGTGGCATTAGCTTCCTTATCTGCATGTGTGCCCATGTTAAGAATCCTTTGAAGCTCAGTGGTTTAAGCACTTAGCTGCTCCCACCACCAGATCCAGGGGAGAAAGATGTAGCAGTCTACTTCTATGAAGATTAAGCCCACTGCTGTCAAGTTGATTCCAATTCACAGCAACTCTCTGTCAGGTCTCTAAGGCTGTAATCTTTATAGGAAGAGACTACCCATTTTTCTCCCTCAGAATAGCTAGCAGGTTAGAAATGCTGCTGTTCGGGCAGCAGCTCTACACAACTGGGACTCCTTCCACAAAGATTCCAATCCTGAAAACTCTACGAGGAAGTTCTATGTCAACCCATAGGGTCACGACGAGTTGGGATTCAGTCACAGCAATGAGTTCGGTTTGTGCTTCATGGAAATATTTAGATCACCATAAACAAAGAATCTGTCAAAGGTTATCTGACAACTAGTCTAAAGAATCTAAAGGGTGGAAACCAAGTTCTTCGATTTCTTGTTCTCCTGGACCCATGATGTCTCTCTATTTTACAAATGTAGTTGGGATATTGGTGAATCTTGCAAGAATCTGGAAGGATAGGAACCCCGGTAGTATTAAGCTGAAATATGGGCCGTTTGAAAGGGGAAATCTGAGCCCTCGTGGGAATGCATCAGCCACTCTTAGATCTTTGTAAAGATTTGCAGTCTTGGAAGCCTGATGAAGAGCTGTTATGAATCAGAACCAAGTCAACAGTGGTGGCTTAGGTCTGGTTTTAATATTCTGCCCCTGTCCTCATTGACACCCCAGAAACCTGCTGGAGGGTGGCCACGAATCAGAATAAATCTGATGACAGTTGAGTTGGGGTGGGGTTTTTTGTATGTTTATTTTTGGAGGTGGGGGGAAGTTATAGCCGGTTATGCCTATAGAAACACATTTTGAAATAACCACAAGGTACCTTAATGGTAAGGAGTTGAACTGCCAACCCAAAGGAACACCGTTCAAATCCACCAGTGGCTCTGCAAGAGAAAGATGGGCAGTCCCTTCCCATGTAATTTACTGTCTCTTAAAACCTACTGAAAGTCATCTGTGAGTTGGTTCTGACTTACTGATGCACAACAACAATGAGGTCCCTTGGACATGACAGAAATAAAGATATCAAAACCAAACCTAATGCCCTCAAATTTGTTCCACTGCCCACAGCATTTCTAAAATGGAATGCTAATGCAACAAAGTCTGCCGCAGAGTGCAAAGACTGCAGCCTACAATATGGATTGAGGCTCAATGTCAAGAAGACAAAGATTCTTACCACTGGACCAATTGGCAGCATCAGGATGGATGGTGAAGAGATTGAGATTGTACACAGCTTTAGTTTGCTTGGCTCCATAGTCAACAGTCTTGGCACCAGCAGCCAGGAAATTAAAAGGCACATTGCCATGGGAAAGTCTGCTGTTAGGGACCTCTCCAAAGTGCTGAAGAGCAATGGTATCTCTTTGGAGACTAAGGTGTGTCTGATACAGACCATGGTCTTTGCAATCACCTGTTATGCATCAGAGAGTTGGACAATGACCAAGGAGGATAGAAGGAGAATTGATGCCTTTGAGCTGTGGTGCTGGAGAAGAGTATTGAGAATACCATGGACTGCTAGGAAAACAAACAAATTTGTCCTGGAAAGGGTTAAACCGGGTGGCTCCTTGGAGGCAAGGATTCTGAGGCTCCGTCTAACATACTTTGGACATGTTGTGAGGAGAGACTGGTCCTTGGAGAAGGACATCATGCTTGGGATGGTGGAGGGACAGCACAGGAGAGGAAGGCCCTCTATGAGGTGGATTGATTCAGTGACTGGGATAATTGGGATGGGAGTGTCAGAGACAGTGCGATTGCCACAGGACAGAGCGGAGTTTAGGGTTGTTGTACATAGGGTCGCTATGAGTCGCAAGCGACTCGACGGCACATAACAACAACAACAACAACAGTGCAAAGAAGACTTCCTCATCTTTCTTCCTCAGAATTGCTGGTAGTTCCAATCACCAACTTTTTAGTTAATAGTGGGATACTTAATCCATTGTGCTACCAGGACTCCTAGGAATAAGCAAACATTGCATTAAACAAGCATTTTCCATATTCCAGACACTGCTAGAGGAGACACTTAACCTGTAATAAGTTTTTCAATCCTAACAGCAACCACATGGAGTAGGTAGAGTCATTCTCTTTAATTTGCAGATCAAGAAGTTAAAAGACTTGCCAAGATCACAGTACTAAATAAGAGCCAAAGCAAACAATTGATGACCTTAACCACTAGATTATACTGTCTCTCACCATAGTGACAAGCAATACCAATACAATGTCATGTATTAGTGAGCAGCATCTTAAAATGTCATAACTAATTTTTCATAGTTATTGTCCTATTTTGTCCCATGTTAGTTTCAAGAAAAACCTGTGAGAAAAGGCAGAGGACACAATTTCAAAGTGAGAAAAGGGAAATTGAAGCACCTTCTCTCTCTCTCTCTCTCTCTCTCTCTCTCTCTCAAACACACACACACACTCACACACACAGACACACACGCCCATTAGAGTGGAAAGTCACAAAGCCTAGATCAAATTTTCTGCAGAGTTGCTAGAAGCCTTAAGGGAAGAGATTCAATCCTCTGCTGTTTTTAGCAAGTAGCACCTGGTGTCCAGGGTGGAGAAAATAAACCTATTCCATCAAAATGCCAAAACCTACACCCTCAAGCTGCTTTGTCAGTGGACCAGGTTAGAGAATTCATAAATAATAATCAAGGAAACCATTTCCAAGTGGAACAAACTAGAGAGAAAAAAATTAATGTATCAAGTCTTGACTGTTATCCATGCTAAAGAGAATCAAAGGGTTTTCACTAGATTTCTTGACCCTGCAAAGTGACCTGCAGTGAATCTCTTGACATTATATATCACTCTTTTGTAAATTGATGACTTGCTTTAAGGATTAAAAGTAAATACAAATAAATCCCATATTCTCTTATGTTAATGGTTTCTTCTTGTTGTTGCGTGCCTTCGAGTCGAAACTGACCCATAGCTGACCCTCCTGAAGGTTTTCAGAGACAGTAAATCGCACAAGAGTTTGTCCATCCTTCTTCCATGGAACAGCTGGTGCCTAACATCATGCCTTTGAGATTGCAGTGCAGTTTCTTACCTCTAGGCCACCAGAGCTCCCCTTACATGTTAATATTTAACATTTAAAAATATAAGAACCATTAGTTAAGAAAAAGAAACACTTGACTCTCTGGTGGTCTGGTTAGTAGGGAATAGCCCTGCTAACCTAATGACAGGTGCTTTTAGTTCACCAGCTACTCCTCAGGAGAAATAGAAGCAATCTCCTCCCATAAACTTTTCAGCTGCTGAAAACCTGCTTGAGGGTGAGCTGTGAGTCAATTTCCTCTCAGCAACAAAAAGTTCAGTTTAAGAGTAAACCCAGGTATTATTTGTTAACAACTTGAGGTCAAATAATTTGTGTGTCTTAAGCATCATTGTGTTTCTGGTACCTAACATGATACCTAGCGCATAGGAAGTGCCAGTATTTTGTTTAGTGATTAATGAACATTGTTGTTTTGCTTTTGTTAGGTAATAAGTCAGCTATGACTCATAGTGACCCTGTGAGCAATATATCTGAGCCTTGCCCTATACTCCGCAGTCCTCATAATCTCTGATATTCTTAAATCCAATGCTACAGTCACTGTGTCAATCCATCTTGTTGAGAGGCTTAATGAACATTAGCCAGAATAATACGAAGGCCATGTCTACTGTGTTCTAACTCTCAAAACCTAAAGAAAATGTTTACAAAGTCTACTTAATAGTGGATAAAGGGACTAGAGATGATAGCCAGAAACTCTAGTATGAATTTCCTAAAGAACAGCTTCTACTTCTTATGTGCATGCCCTATAACATTTTACTTTAAGTGATGCTGTTATTAGTGTTAAGATTCTAGATCAACTTATGAAATTATATGAAACTAATCTGCGGCCCTCAGGCCGGATTCAAATTGTTTTCCTGTCAAACATTCTTCTAGGTGGTATAGCACTGGTCTGTGCGTTGCTGTACAGAGATAACTCGTGGTTGCTATGATGCTGAACTCTGTGACAGTGATGTGCCAAACATGGTAATGGGTACCCATGGTGGACAGTGTTGGCTGGAGCTTCCCGACTAAAACAAGCCTGGAAGCAGGAGCGGCATCCATTCTGAAATGGCTTGCCTCTGGATACTCTATAAACGAACAGTGCTCAGGCCTTTCATTCATAGGTTCGCCATGAGTTGTCTACGACTCGATGGCACCTAACAACAAAAACAACAACAATGTAGCTTGATAATCATGCTCAATAACATTATAGAACCATATTTTCATTGTAATCCTGTTTACACAGTGAACTTTTTTTTAGGATCCAATCTGAGGGCAAAAAGAGATTTTCATTTGCTGGAGTCCCAGCTTCAGACCCAAGAGCTTCCTGTTAATCACCTTTTTATTCTTCCTTACCTTTTACTATTTGTACCCACAAGCCATATCCTACACAAATCTGTTCTTCTTTCTGTCTTCAAAATCTATGTAAATGAAAGTGTACCTTCTATTTATTAAAGTCTGACATTCTGGAATAATCCACATGAATATATTCCCTGAATCTCAGAAAACACATACACATGCTTAATAGATCTTATTGCTTCTACCGTTACTATAGATTGTTCTGGGATAGGGGGGAAAGCTATAAATGCAATAACTTTTTATAAAAATATACCTTTAGAATTTACCTGAATTTATAGATCAGTAGATGTACTCAAATGAGTACGCTCTTTAGGTAATAGATGGAACTATTTTGGAGAATTAAATAAATTCTCCAAAAGAGACACAATTGTGTTCAGGACCTTGGAGAGAGCCATCAAATCAGCAGAAAGAGGAGAGAAGAACCAGAAGAGAGCTGTGTGAATACTAGGCCTGTAACAGCACCAATTCCTGGGAGAAGTCAGGTTAGATAGAAGTCAGATTAGATACTGCAAACACACAGGTTCTAGCTGATCCTTGATCAACTCCATTCCTGTCTCATGGATTTTGCACAAAGTGTTTACTCTGACTAGAATCCTCTGCTCTATTATGCTTTCATCACAGACTCCTTCTCACCATTCAGGCCTCAAACTAAATGATTGCAGAAAAAGTTTTCCTCAAGCATTTTCTACCACAATCCCCCATTACACTTTCTTTATGGCATTTATTCATTTGTTTACTTGTTTATTGTCTCTATATCCTCCATAGAAGGCAAACCCTATGATCATGTCTGTGTGATTTACTGTCACATCCTTAGTGTTTAAAACAGTGTCTGTCACGCAGAAGGTACTCTGTAAATATTTGACAAGCAAACAACTGAAACAAGACAAGGAATGTGAAGAAGAAATTAGATTTAAAGTTTAGTAAATTATTGAAGACTTTGACTTGAACAATTTGAGCTAATTCCAGGCACTTAAATTACTGAATCTGAGAAAATATGATTCAAACTGTGTATGAATTTGTGTCAACGTGACCCAGGTGGAAATAGGTCTCTAACACACTCAAAATACAGCATTATAAAGTATGTGCTTTCATTTCTAAAACAACTGAAATCTTTTCAGAAACTGAAATCTTAGTTTTAATAAAACTAAGAGAACTCTGGTGGCATAATCTGTAGGGAGTTGTGCTGCTATCCCCAAAGGCCGCATCTCTCTGTGGTATGAATCTACCAGCAGCTCCACAGGATAAATAGTAGATTGTGTAGATTTCTTTGAAGGCATCTATCTTTTTAAATTTTATTTTCATTTCTCTTGATGAGAAGCTTTTATTTCCTTGATGATATCAAGTGTAGACAAGTGAAGCAAAGCATTGAGTGGGCTGTTTGACCACTTAAAGGGTTCACATAAAGGTTTCTTTAGAAATGAGGGAGTTCCTTGGCTACAGAGTTTAAATGTTGCCTCTCTCTGATGATGGAGAAGACACATGACAAGGTGGAGGAGTAAACTATCAGCCCATGTGCTGATTCTTACAAATACAGGGTTTTATTCCAA
This sequence comes from Elephantulus edwardii, assembly GCF_000299155.1. Lineage (NCBI taxonomy): Eukaryota > Metazoa > Chordata > Mammalia > Macroscelidea > Macroscelididae > Elephantulus > Elephantulus edwardii. The sequence continues at coordinate 7,436,778 of NW_006399807.1, read as the reverse complement.
TCAATGACCTTAGATTTTTTTATTTCATTGCCAACATGTAAAAAATCAGAATGTGTCACACACAAAAAAGATTTCCAACATCTTTCTGAAATTAATCATCAGAAACACAATAGCAGCTGCACCTATAAAAGGAGCAAGTTGTCTTGGCCACAGTTGGTAGCACTTCTATTGCACAAAACTTGGTTTGATTCACTTATTTATCTTAATTGTGCTCAAGATGTTGAGGCCTTTGATATAAACAATAATGATGAGATATTGTTAAGAAATGAGCATATTGTATATAAACCAATATAAAATAAAATTGTTTAAAAACCATATGACTATTCTCCGAAACAATCAAAAAGTGTTTGGTATGTTATTATTGTTAGTTTTCATTGAGTTGATGCCAACCATGTGTGCAGAGTAAAATTTTTCTACAGAGTTTTCAAGGCTTTGACCTTTCTGAAGCAGATCAATTGATCTGTCTTCTGAGGCATCTTCTGTTTGAGGAATCTTCTGAAGATGAGTTTGAACTGATAGCAGTCAAATGTTTAACTGTTTGGACCTCCCAGGGACTCCATGGTACATTGTAATAGACATGAAGCTTATATATATTAGAAAAATATTGGTGAACATTTTGTACAGTATTCTATGCAGTGGATCCATGGAAAATGTTCATTTGTGTGCTCAATATTTATTTGTTCAGGGTCTTTTTTTCTTTCTAAATAAAACTACAAATTGCTTTTTATCTCCTTGAAGAATGAATTTGGTATCTGTATCGGAATTGTGTTGAACATGTAGACAGATGGCTTTTGGTAGGATTGCTATTTTCACAATGTTCAATCTTACAATTCATGAACAGGGAATATTTTTCCATTTAGTTAGGTCTCCATTGTTTCTTGTAGTAGTGTTTGCAGAATTCTCTTTAAAGACATTTTGTTTGTATCTCTAGTTAGTCTTATTTCTAAATATTTTGTCTTGTGGTTGACTATTGTAAATGATATTGATTTTCTAGTTTTCTTGTCCATCCTTCCTTTGTTGCAGTAGAGAAATCTCATTGATTTTTGTATGTTAATCTTGTATCTTACTACTCTATTAAATTGTTCTAATAGGTCTAACAGGGTTTTTATTAAGTCTTTGGGATATTTTGTGTACACTGTAATATCATTTGCATATAATAGTAGTTTTATCACTTCTTTGCCAATTTGGAAGCTTCTTACTTCCTTTTCTTTTCTTATTATCCTAGCTAATACTTCCAATACAATACTGAATAAGAGGATGATAGTGGGCATCCTTGTCTGGTCTCTCTTTGTAAGGGAAATGAATGCCTTTAGTTGTTCTCTATACTTTTTACTATGTGGAGGAAATCTGACAATCCTCCTCTATTCCTATTTTGTTGAGTGTTTTAATCAGAAAAGGTGTGTTGGATTTTGTCAAAGGCGGTTTTTGTTGTTTTGGGGTGTGTGTTTTTTGAGTTTTGTTTTTTGTTTGTTTGGGTTTTTTTTTTGCATCAGTTGATAGGATAATGTGGTCCCTGTCCTTTGCTTTGTTAATGTGATGAATTATATTAATTGTTTTTCTTATGTTAAACTATCCTTGCATGTGCATTATGAGCCCCACTAGGCCATGATAAATTGTATCTTTTAACTCTATTGGCCAGGACTTTGTTAAGGTTTTTGGTGTCTATGTCCATGAGTGATATTGGTCCATAGTTTTCTCTCTTTTTTTGGTGATGTCATCACTTGGATTTGAATTGGAGTTATGCTTGTTTTCTAGAATGACTCTGGAACTGTTCCTTTGTAAAACTTTAAAAAAAAAATTAAGTAGAAAAAAATTAAGTAGAATTGGTGATAGTTCATCTCTGAATGGTAGAATTTGCCTGTGAGGTTTTCTGTGCCAGGACTATTTTTAGGAGATGGGTAGTCTTTTTATGACCTGCTTGATTTCTTTTGTTTAAGTGTTCCACTCTGTGTCAATTTGGGTAGAATGTGGAATCTTAGAAATTTGTCTATTTCTTCTAAATTTTCAAATTTATAAAAATATAGCTTTTCATAATACTCTATTATTATCTTTATTATTTCACCTGGTTCTATTGTGATGTTGCCTTTTTCATTTCTTGAGTGATTTCTTTTCTTACATTTACAATTGGTTTGTCTATTTTATTAACCCTTTTGAAGAACTAGCTCCTGGTCTTTTTGATGGTTTAGATTGTTTTCCTCTTTTCTATCCCATTGATTTCAGCTCTTATGCTATGAGTTCCTTTCTTCTGGAGGCTGTGGGAGTAGCTTACTGTTCTTTCTCTAGAGATGTTAAGTGGTTTATTTTACTCTTTCTTCTTACGTGTTTGCTTATTGCTATGGACTGCCTCCAAAGGACTGCCTTTGATGGATCCAAGGGTTTTTTATAAGTCATATTTTCATTTGCATTGTTGTTGTTGTTATGTGTCATCAAGTTGCCTGTGACCTACAGTGACCCTATATGCAGCAGCTCTGATCCCTGCCTTGTCCTGACACCTAATCCCATTTCCCCAGTTACTATATCAATCCATCTCATACGGGGTCTTCCTCTCCTGCACCACCCCTCCACTCTTCCAAGCATGATATCCTTCTCCAAGAACTGGTTCCTTTTTTATTTACCTTTTTAGTTCTTCTATGACCCAGTAGTTCTCAAGTAAGATGTTAGTTTCCACATGAGTAGTTATTTTATCCTTTATCCTCTCGTTATTAATTTCTAATTTTATGGTGTTGTGATCTGAAAAGATACTTTGCATCATTTTAATGTGTTGTGGATTTGTTTGTTGTTTGTTTTGTTTTTTTCATTTGTTGAGGCTTGCTTTGTGTCCTAGTATTATGGTTGATTCTGAAGAATATACCATGTGCACTTAAGAAGAAAGTAACGAGGTTTTGTGCAGTGAAGTACCCTAAATATGTCTGCAAGGCTGAGTTAGCTAATTGTATACTTTAGTTCTTCTGGGTCTTTGTTGAGTTTCCTTTGAGTTGGTCTGTCCTTGAATGAGAGAGGCATGATAAAGTCTCCTACTACTATTGTATTGTTGGCTATTTCTTTCCTTAGTTCTGTTAACCTTTGTTTTATTTCTTTTATAGGTCTATCATTTTGTACACAAATGTTTACTGGGATAAGTCCTCTTGTTCTATTATACCTCTAACAATTAAATAGTGTCCTTCCTTATATCTTATGGTGGTTTTTGAAGTTTATTTTATCAGAGATTAATATTATCACTCCTGCTTTTTTGTGGGTGCCATTTACTTGGTATACTCTTTTCCACTCTTTGATTTTTTAGTCTATCTTCCTCTTGATTTGTAGATGTGTCTCTTAGGCAATGTTTTGGTGAGCTTTACTTTTTTACCCATTCTGCTACTTTCTCCCTCCTCTTAATTGGCATATTTAAGCCGTTCACATTGAGTGTGATTATTGACAGGCCAAGTTTTATTGCTGTGTTCCTTCTTCTGTTATTGCTGGTTACTCTTGTCTATCGATTTTCCTTTGCAGATTCTGTGTGAAGGACTTCTTTTAGTATTTCTCGTAAAGTTGGTCTTATTTTCATAATTCTTGCTTTTTTGCAAATGACCTAATTTCTTCTTCATATTAGATGGACAGCTTGGCTGGGTACAAAATCCTCAATTAGCAATTGTTTTCTTTCAACCTTCTGTATAAGTCGTCCCATTATCTTCTTGCTCATATGGTTTCTGCTGAAGAGTCAGAGCTTACTCTAATTGGTCTTCCTCGGTCGGTGACTCTCTGACTTTCTCCCACTGCTTTTAATAGTCTATCCTTGTCTTTGATTTCAGGGACCTTGACTATTACATGCCTTGATGCTTTTGTTGTTGATATTTGGGGTCTAACCTGTTTGAAGTTTGCTGAGCTTCTTGAATGTGTATTTTTCTCATTTGTCGTAATCACTCATATCTCAAGTTTTCTTCTTTTACACAATTTTCTCAATGCTTTTCCCTCCATTCATGTTCTGGAATTCCAATCTTCTGTATTGTTTTGTTTGATGTCACCTACATAATTCTCATGGGTGTTTTTTTTTTTTTCATTTTCCTTCTGTCATCTCTCTGTGTTTTCTTCTAGTAAGTTTTTATTGAGCTTCTTGTCTTCTATCTCACCGATTCTCTGTTCCATCTTTTCTATACTGCTCTTTGTCCCTCGAAATGGTTGAAAATATTGCAAATATTTTTGTTGAAAATATTGGTCTTAATATTACGGATTTTATTTTGTGGGTTTGTTGTTGTTGTTTGTAGTTATGATTGTTTCTAGATATGTGTTGGTTGTGCTTTTTCTGGCTTGCAATGCTTTTTAAGTTATTTAAATGCCTTGCTACTCTTTACTTATGGTTTCAACTCTTTCTTCCATCATTTTAACTTCTTCAGTACCACTTCTTGGACCTCCACATAGTATATTTCTTCTGCCTTTCTGTCTCTGAGGTATTCATTGGGTCTAGGATTTGTTCTGATTTTTTATTATTATTATTAATTTTTTTATCTCCTGCCTACCTTTTATTTTAACAGTGCATTTTGAGTAATTTTATTACAAGAGTTTAAGACCAATTAATAATATATACCCTCAAATTTCCTATGATTCACCTGGGTTTCAATTTTTTAAATTTTTTTATTATTAATTTTAATGAACATTTACAGAGACTTTGGTTTTCCACTCATTAATTGTTGCACTTTTCTCCCTGCCCACCCCCTCTCCCCCAGTTCACTCTTTGAAAAGTAAAAGAAAAATTCTTTCATTGTTATACAATCCCTTCCCCCAAGTCCACTCCACTATGTAGCCTTCGTTCTGGACTCATGTCATGACAATAATACCTAATCATATATACCTTTTAAACAGTTCTCTCCCTCATCTGTTTCAATGCAGTATACATAATTTATCCCATCTTTCTCAGTCTTCCCTCAGCCCCAATGTCAGTCCCATTTTACAACAGTGGCACTATGCAGTATTTGTCCTTTTGTGACTGAGATATTTCACTCAGCATAATGTCCTCCAGGGTCACTCATTTCGTATAATATTTCATGAGTTCCTTGTTTTTCAGTCCAGCATAGTATTCCATTGCATGAATATATCAGAGCTTCTCTATCTATTCGTTTATTGATGGGCACTTGGATTGTTCCCAATTCTTTGCTATCATAAACAAAGCCACAATAAACATGGGTGATCGTATATCTGTTTAGGTGGCAGTCATGGTTTCTTTGGGGTACATTCTCAGCAGTGGAATTGCTGGGTCAAATGGCATTTCTATTTGCAACTTTTTAAGAAAGAGCCATACAGCCTTCCATAGCTGTATTTTACACTCCTACCAACAGTGAATAAAGGTTCCAGTTTCTCCAAAACCTTGCCAGCATTTGTTTGTTGCTTGCTGTTCTGTTAAATTTTGCTATTCTTACTGGGGTGAGATGATATCTCACAGATGTTTTTGTTCTGATTTGTTCTAGGAGAAGGTTTGTTTGATTTTTCATAATATAGTCATCTAAGTGCTGCTTCCTTGATGTTACTTGAAGTTCTTCTTGGTATGTGTGACTCTGGTTCTGTTGTGTCTGTGTAGGAAGCAGCTTGTTTTTCATCTTTATGATATTATTAATAGGGTTGCAGAATTTAAGCCCTGCACATGATTCCGCTTCCCAAAAGCAATCCCTTTGCCAGTCATTTTTCTAGTCCCTATTCAGATGGCAAACCCTTTCCCTGGTTGTATGAGTGACCCACAAATCACTTCCTTCACTAAGTCACTAAGTGACTTCACTAAGTGCCCGTAAGGCACTTCTCTCACTGCTGGCTTGTCCCTGGAGACAGAAGGGCAGGGTTAGAGTAGATTTATAGGCTTTAGAGCACACCCTTCTCTGCTGACTAGTATCTGTAGGCTGGCAGGTACATGGGGACAGAGTGAACTAATAGGTGGACCTCATGGCACTCCCTACTCTGCTGGCTGGTCCTCAGAAGCCTTAATATTTATTTATTTAATAAATTAGTAAGATATTTTTCTTAGGATAGAGTTTTCTAAAGCAGTAAAACTTACATAATTTTTAAGAGCTATTTCAAGAAAATCACTCATACGCTTGTAGAGACTGGAAAGTCCCAGGTGTGTAAGTCAGACCTCAAGAGAGAGGTAGGCAGAGTCTCAGGCTGCATTCTTTGGTGGCTGCAGTCTTCAAAGGTTGTTAAGTCCAAAAGTCATTGTTAAGAGCAGGGTTCCAGCCAGTTGGCACTGCAGAGTGAGAAGTCCAGATTGGGTGAGTAGTTCATTTGTTCAAATCTGGGGGCCACAAGTCAGATAGCCAGATGCAGCTAGGACAAAAAGATATTTAGATTTTTCACCAGGAAATGTAAGCGTATATCTAATACAGGCCACATTCCTGAGAAGAATTCTCCTTAATCACACAAGGCAGCTCATATCTTTACAGAACCACTTCTAGTCCTCATTAACACAGAGGCTAGAATTTACAATCCAAAGGATAATTACATTATACTGAAGGTCATGGCCACACTAACACATAATATTAACCATCTTAACACTTAAGAGCTTTTAAAAAATCCTTAACTCTAAAAAATGTTATGATTATTGCTAAATAATTTTCAAACTCTTAGTACACTGTAATTCTCTTATTTTCCCCAATAGTTTAAAGCTTTATCTGAGTAAATAGCCGAAATTTAACTAAAATTCACTAGCTATAAGTAAGAGCTTCTTAGTCAAACAAGAACTGAACAGTTTACATGAGCTTGATGTGGCTAGATAGGGATTCATTACATCACACCAAAAAACAAATAAACAAACAGAAAATGGGAAACCAAGTCTTGATTTGGTACTGTGGATTCTGTTCTTAGATCTGCCACTAACAGACAAGTTATTTTGACAAATCCCTGGGCTTTCTAATCCAAAATTTCTTCATCTATAAAATTACATGATCTCCAAGGTCCCTCTCTACTTTCCGGGTCTCTGTTTCTCCGAAAAAATATAGACACATGAGAAGTAAGTAATTGGGCACTCAGAGCTAGCAGAGGAGAGACTAAAAAACAATTTTCTCTGATAATTAAAGCAAGGAGGCCTCTAAACCCCTGGATAGTAATCCATGGAGAACCAAGAGTGGAACGTGAACTCATTAGAAGGAAGTTGAGTAAATCTTGTTTCCAATTGGAAATTGAAAGAATTACAGGTAAAAAATAAAAAAATGCTTCTAATTAGGTTATTTAGAAATGGGAGACTGAATGCCGAAGCAATAAGGGAATGCTTAACAGTAAGAAGAATATATGCTAATAGAAATAATAAGATCCCCAGGTAAATTATGATAGTATGCTCCAAGAAAGCTAATGGGTGTCAGGTAGAAAACAGTACCTGAATCTCAACTCAATCTAACTGTACACAGTCATTAATGCAGGGGGGAAAGTATATGTGTTTATGGGAGCTCGAAAGGCCTAATAAGTTGCACTGTCAATCCAAAAGGGAACAGTTTAAAGCCACTCTGTGGAAGAAAGATGAGAAATCTCAAGTGCAATTTATAGGCTCTGAAAATCCACTGATGGGTCAGCTATGAATTGGTCTTTATTCAATGGCAATGAATTTTAAGTTTATATATCTATCTATCTATATATATCTATATTTTAAAGCTCAGACATGCTTCATCATTAAAGAACATGAAAAATATCTGAAAAAAATGATTCAGTGTGAGGTTATTTTAAATAATAGCTTGTGGCTTGAAGATAGAAAATTTTCTATAACAAACATAAGATAGAGTTAAGAATTTATCTTTTATTTGGCTTTCCATTTTGATGGCCTCACACAATTTTAAGCAGTGGTAGTTATAAACGCAGCCAAAAAATGGGTAAAAGAGTGGTGGTAAAGAATCAAACCAGATGATCTGCATCCCTGGTTGATTTGGATATGGTTAGGTCTACTAGTCAGTGAGCAGTGTTCATAAGGTCATAAAAGTACCTGGATCTGAGATCTGGACTTCCTGTGGCCTGTCCAGTCACCCTGTGTCTATAAAGTTCATGTTCTGCTAGGGACAGTTCATGAATCACAGTAGCGAATGGAGTGTCTGTAAGGAGGCAGTAAAGACCAGTCCTCTAAACTACACTGGAGGAGTTTTAATCTCCCTTTACTCACTCACTCATTGCCATTGATTTGAAGCTGACTAAGAGCTCACCATTGTAGGATTTCAAAGGCTGTAAATCATAGGAAAGTCTGCTTATTTTTCTCCTTGGATCTGCTGTTGGATTTGAAATGACAAAGAGGCATGACCTTTGAATTTGCAACACCACTCCCTAAGGGAACCACCCAAACTCCCTTAGTAGGTTGAATAATATATCACAAAATTTCATATACACACATAATCTCAGAATATTACTTTATTTGGAAATAATGTCTTAAATAGATATTATTAGTTAAAGATTTTGACATTAAATCATCCAAGATTTAGGTTCCATTATAATAAACCAAATGACTAGTGTAAAACCTCTGGGGTATAGCTAAGGTAGTCTTCAGAGGGCAATTCATAGCAATAGGCAAACACATACAAAAAGAAGAAAGAAGCAAAATTAATAACCTAACTCAACACTTCCATCAAATAGGAAAATAACGACAATCAAAACCCACAGCCTTTAGAGGAAAGGAAATTATGAGGATAAGAGCTAAAGTCAGTGAGATAGAAAACAATTAAAACACCAACAAGACTCAAAGCTGGTTCTTTGAAAGCCTCAATAAAATAGACATACCATTGGCAAACTCAATAATAAAAGAAAGAGAAGACAAAATAACTTGAATAAACAACAAAATCAGCTGAGATTAAATAGATAATAGCAAAATTTGTCAGTTTCAAACCAATGTAATGATTGACTGAATTAAGGGGGAGTAAAACTCCTGTACTGTAGTTTAGAGGACTGGTCTTTACTACCTCCCTTACTGACACTCCATTCTTTATCGTGATTGATGAACTGTCCCTAGTAAAACATGAAATTTGTGGGTTCAGGGTGACTGAACAGGCCACAGGAAGTGCAGTTCTCAGATCCAGGCACTTTTTATGACCTTATGAACACTACTCATTGTCTAGTGGATCCAACCAAATCCAAATCAACTTGGTCAATATTGTAGCCTGCAAAGAGAAAAAACAGAGCTTTCTGGAGAGGGTGAAACCAAGTTTCTCCTTGGAGGCAAGGATTTTGAAGCTCCATCTCACATACTTTGGGCATGTTGCCAGGAGGGACCAGTCCCTGGAGAAGCATATCACACTTGGAAGGGTGGAGAAATAGTCCAGGAGAGGAAGATCCTGGATAAGATGGATCTACACTGTGACTAGTAACACAGCAAGGGTACTGGAGATAGTGAGAGACTCAGGATAGGGCAGCATTCAGAGCTATTGGGCATAGGGTCACTATGAGTCACAAGTGACCCAACAGAACATAAACAACAACAACAAAATATTCTGATGAATTTGAAAACGTAAGGAAATGGATAAATTCCTTGAAACTTATACCCTACGCAGACTGACAGAGACAAATGTAGAACATTTGAACAGGCCCATCACAAAAGAAGAAATTGAGCAGGTCATAAAACGAGTTCTCACCAAAACAGTCCCGGCCCAGATGGTTTCACAGCTGAATTCTACCAAACATTCTGAGAAGAATTATCACCAATTTTACTTAAATTATTTCAGAAAATATAAAAAGAAGGAACCTCTTCAGAGGTATTCTATGAAGCAAGCATAACACTAATACCAAAACTGGGCAAAGACATTACAAAAAAAGAAACTACAGACCAATATCTCTCATGAATATAGATGCAAAAACCTTAACGAAATCCTGGCCAATAGAATCCAACAGGCAAAAAAAAAAATCACCATGACCAAGTGGGATTTATAATCAGTATGCAAGAATGGATCAACATAAGAAAAACAATCAACATAATTAATCACATGAACAAAACAAAGAATAAGAACATCATAATTCTATCAATTGATGCAGAAAAGACCTTTGACAAAATCTAATACTTCTTTCTACTTAAAATGCTCACCAAAATAGGAATAGAAGGGAATTTCTTCAATATAATAAAATATAAGCAAAACCAAAAGTCAGCATCATTCTTAATGGACAAAGACTAAAGATATTCCCTTGTAAATGAGGACTAAATAAGGATGCCCACTTTAACCACCCCTATAAATATTGTATCAGAAGTACTCGCTAGAGCTATATGACAAGAGAAGAAAATAAGATACATCCAGTTCAGCAAAGAGATGGTACAGCTCTCACTATACGCAGTCAATATAATAGTGTACACAGAAAACCCCAAAGATTCAAACAAAACCTCTTTACATCTAGTAGAGCAATTTAGTAGAGTGACAGGATATAAGAACAATATACAAAATCAGAGGGATTCCTCTACAATAACAAAGAAAACATGGAAAAGGAAACTAAAAAAGTAATATCTTTTACAATTATTGATGTTATGTGCTATCAAGTTACCTATGACCCATAATAACTCTATGTAAAATATAGTTTGAATGCTACTCTATCCTGAGCCAGTATCTCTGACTCAGACACACCTAATTCCATTGCCCCAGTTAACATGTCAATCCCTCTCATCCAGGTTCGTCTTCTCCTGTACTGTCCCTCCACCCTTCTAAGCATAATGTCCTTCCCCAAGGACTGGTCCCTCCTAGCCATGTGCCCAAAGAATGTGAAATGGAGCTTCAAAATCCTTGCCTCCAAGGAGCAACAGAATTTCACCCTTTCCAAGACAGCTACCTATTCTTCTGGCAATACATGGTATGTTCAATACTCTTCTCCAGCACCACAACTCAAAGGCATCAATGCTTCTGTCATCCTTTGTAATTATCCAGTTCTCTGATGCATAGCAAATAAATGTGAAGACCATGGTCAGGATCAGACACACCCTTGTCTCTAGAATCACATCATTATTCTTTAGTACTTTGGAGAGGTCCCTGGATTCAGACTTCCCCAATGCAATTCACCTTTTGGTTTCTTGACTGATAATGCCAAGTGTGTTGTTTGTAGAGTCAAGCAAGCTGAAATTGTTAAAATCCTCAGTCTCTTTTCCAACCATCATGGTGCTGCCAATTGGCCCAGTGATGAGAATTTTTGTCTTCTTGATGTTAAGCTTCAGTCCATACTGAAAACTATAGCCCTTGATCTTCTGCAGTAAATGCTTCGGGTTCTACTCAGTTTTGGCAAGCAAGGTTGTATCATCTGCATAATGCAAATTGTTGATGAGTCTTCCTCCAATCCTGATGTGACACTCCTCCTCATAAACTCTACCATCCCAAATGATCTGTTCCACATATAAATTGAAAAGGAATGAAGACAGGATGCATCCCTAATGCACTCCCACCCTAGTTTTGAACATACAGTGTTTCCTTGCTCTATTCTGACAACTAACTCCTGGTCTAATTAACACAATAAAGTATTCTAGAATTCCTATTCTTCTCAAAGTTAGCCACAATTTATTGTGATCTACACAGTCAAATGCCTTTGCATGGTCAATGAAACACTGATAGACATTCCTCCAGCACTCTCTGCTTTCACCCAATATCCATCGGAAAATGGCGATAATGCTTCTAGTGCCATGGCCTCTTCTAAACCTAGTTTGTATTTCTGGTAGTTCTTTGTTAATGTACTGTTCCAGTCATTTCTGGATAATCTTCAGCAGGATTTTGTTTGTGTGTGGTATTAGTGATATTGTTCAATTTAAAAAATGTCCATACTCTGTCAGATCACCCTTTTTTGGGGATGGGAATAAATATGTATCTCTTCCAGTCAGTTGGTCAAGTAGTTGTCCTCCAGATTTCTTGCCACCAACTGTTTAGCACATCAAAAGCTGCATCTGTTTGTTGAAATACATTAGCTGGTTTGCTGTAAATTCCTGGGGCCTTTTTCTGGGTTTGTTTTGGTTTGGTTTTGGGGTGGTTTTTGTTTTGTTTTTTCCAATTCCTTCAGAGATGCTTGCACTTCCTCCTTTATCAATCACATCATAAGTTGTTTCATTAAATTCTTCTGTGTCAGATAATTCTTTTTTAGTACAAGGACTCTGTGTACTCCTTTCATCTTCCCTCTCCCCCACTTCCATATTCTTTTAATGTTTCCTGGATCATTTGATATTCTGCCCATCGCATCCTTAAGTTTTACAACTCAAGGATTAAATTTGTTCTTCAGTTCCTTCAGCTTAAGAAAGGCCAAGTGAGTTCAGCCCTTTTTATTTTCTAACTTCAGTTCTTTGCACATTTCATGATAATATTTTGTCTTGAGATACTTGGGAATAAACCTAACCAGAGACATGAATGACCTTTATAAGGAAAACTATAGAGCACTTCCATATGTATTGAAGCCCAGCATCAAGGAAACAAAGATTCTCACCACAGGACTGATTGGCACCACCATGATTGACAGTGAAGAGATTGAGATTAACAGCTTTAGTTTGCTTGGCTTCACAATCAACACTCTTGATAGCAGAAGCCCAGAAATCAAAAGACAAATTGCATTGGGAAGTCTGCTGTCAGAAAACTCTCTGAGTACTGAAGAGCAGTGATGTTAGCCTGGAGACTAAGGTGCATCTGATCCAGGCCATGGTCTCTGCAATTAAGTGCTATGCCTAAAAACCTGGACAATAATTAGGAATGATAGAAGAAGAATTGATGTCTTTAAGTTGTGGTGCTGGAGAAGAGTATTGAATACACCATGGACTACTAGGAGAATAAACAGGTTAGTCCTGGAGAGGGTGAAACCAGGCTGCTCCTTGGAGACACAAATTCTGAAGATCCATCTGGCATACTTTGGGCGTGTCACAAGGAGGGACCAGTCCTCAGAGAGGAACATTTTGCTTAGGAGAATTGAGGGACAGTGCAAGAAAGGAAGACCCTCAATGAGATGGATTGACTCAGTGACTGGGGAAATAGGGATAGGTGTGTCAGAAACAATAAGGTTGGCTCAGGATAGAGCAGGACTCAGATGGTTGTACACAGGATCACTATGAGTCACAGATGACTTGATGACACATAACAAAAACAACACAAAACACTACTGAAAGAAATAAGAGACCTAAATAAGTGGGAAAATATTCCCTGTTCATGGAAAAGAAGACTCAATGTAATGAAAATAACAAACGCAATCTATATGTTTAAAGCAACCCCAATACAAATAACAAATTCACTTTTCAAAGAGATAGAAAAGACCATTTCCAAGTTTATTTGAAAAGGAAAGAGACCCTGAATACACAAAGCACTTCTGAAAAACAAAAATGAGATGGGAGGCAACATCCATGTTGTTGTTGTTGTTGTTATTATTATTGTTATGTGCTGTCAGGTCATCTGTGACTCATAGCAACCCTATATACAACAGCCTTAAACCCTGTTCTATCCCTTGGCAATCTTACTGCCTCCAACACACCCATCCCGATTACCCCAGTCACTGAATCAATCCACCTCATGAGGGTCTTCCTCTCCTGCGCTGTCCCTCTACCCTCCCAAGCATGATGTCCCTCTCCAAGGAGTGATCCCATTTTGTAAAATGTCCAAAATATGTCAGATGAAGCTTCAGAATCCTTACCTCCAAGGAGCAGCCTGGCTTCATCCTCTCTAGGACAATCTTGTTTGTTCTCCTAGCAGTCCATGGTATACTCAATACTCTTCTTCAGCACCACAATTGAAAGGCATCAACTCTCCTGTCATCCCTAGTCATTGTCCAGCTCTGTGATGTGTAGCAAGTAATTGCAAAGACCATGTGCTGTATCTGACACACCTTAGTCTCCAGACTGACATAGTTACACATCCATAATAACCAAAACAGCTTGGTACTGACATAATGATAGATATATAAACCAACAGAACAGAATAGAGAACCCAGAAATTAACCCATCGACCTATGGTCAACTGATATTTGACAAGGAAATAAAACCTATCAAATGAGGAAATGTTAACCTTTTCAGCAAATGATGCTGCCAAATCTGAACCACTGCCTGTAGAAAGCTGAAGCAGGATCCACACCTCTCACAATACACAAAAATCAACTCAAGGTGGATCAGAGACATAGAAGGTAAAGCCCAAAACCATAGATCATTAGAGACAAAAATGGACCACACTTAGAAACCCTAGCATGTGGTACAAACAGGCTAGCAAAGACAGGCAAAAATGCATAATCAAGAAAGGATAACAATGATGAATGAGGTCTTCTAAAGATTAAGTCACTATGTGGATCAAAAACTTTTTCCAACAGAATGAAAAGAAAACCTATGACTAACAAAGAACTTTTGGCAATGATATCTTAGACAAGGGTCTCATAACTAAAGTTTATAGAATCCTACAAGATCTTCCAAGGGAAATACTGAAAACCCAATCACTAAATGGGTAGGAGGCATTAAAAAACTTTTTACAGAAGAAGACATTTGGATGACCAACAGACACATAAAGAAATTCTCAAAGTCACTAGCAGTCAGAGAAATGCAAATCAAAACCACCATGAGATATTATCTCACCCCAGTAGCAGTCACAAAAGCTTATCAAGACAGCAAGCAATAAATGTTGGAAAGGATGCAGAGAGATAGGAACACTCATACACTCCTGATGGAATTTTAAAATGGTACAACTACTCTGGAATGTTGTTTGGCATTTCCTCAAAAAGCTGAACATAGAAATTCTATATGATTCAGTTTTCCAGTGCTAGAAATATGCCCTAAGGAAATCAGAACTGAGACACGAATGGAGATTTGTGCACCAACATTCAAAGCAGCATTATTCACTATAGCATAAACATGGAAACAACCCAAATGTCTGCACCAAAAGGATGGATTGAGAAAGTGTAATACGATGGAATATTCACATGATGGAATACTATGCAGCACTCAGGACGAACGATTTCAAAAAATACCACTCTACAACTCTCATTGCATACTCCTACGATAAAAATAATGCCCTAAAATATGGTGCGGGGG
>NW_006399807.1:7414320-7421679 GCF_000299155.1 Elephantulus edwardii | reverse complement strand
TAACTCAGTCTCATAAGGACAAACACTGTTTAATACCATTATTGGAAAAAATAGAAGGATAACTAGCAAGATGTGGATAAAAGTTCAAAGAGGGACAATTAAGGGGGAGAAGGAGCTGAAGGGAGAGACAGAGGGAAATCACGGTGTCACAGAATTTGGTGGACAGAAGAAAGGCCTGAAGTAATTAGGATAGATCTTCTGGGGATCTGAAAAGATGAAGTGACAGTGGGCATCAATCAATGGTTATTAATTTTATAAAATAACATATGGGAATGATTGTATGAACAACAATGTGAATGAAGGAACATGGGAAACAAGATGCATATGAATGAAACACAATGTATGTGAAGTTTGCATGCAAACCAATGTAAACTAAAAATTAAAAATCTCTATAGGGATCTTTGGTGGTCCTGGTGGTAAGGAACTGTAATTGCTAACCTGAAGGCACACATTTCAAATCCACCAGTGGTTCCACGAGAGAAAGTTGAGCAGTCTCCTTCTATGCAACTTGCTGGAGAGTCAGCTTGCGTCTGTTCTGACTTGACAATACTCAACAGCCAGAGTGCCCTTATAAGAGAAAGCACAGGGAGATTTAGACATAAAGAGATCAAAAAAGAAAACTTTGTGAAGACAGAAGCAGAGAATTTTCTATGCTGTCACAAGCCTAGGAATGCCAGGATCCACCAGAAGCTGGAAGAAATAAAGAACGATTCTTTCTTAAAGCCTTTGGAGAAAACATGGCCCTATTGACAACTGGATTTCAGGCCTCCGGACTACAGAACTAGGGAGACTAAATGTCTGGCGTTTTATTTGTTTGCTCGAGGTGGATTGATTCAGTGGCTGGGATAATTTGGATGGGAGTGTCGGAGACAGTGCGATTGGCACAGGACAGAGCGGAGTTTAGGGCTGTTGTACATGGGGTCGCTATGAGTCGCAGGCGACTTGACGGCACATAACAACAACAACAACAACAACAACTATTTATTTATGGTTTAATGTCTGTTTTTAAGACACTCAGTTTGTTGTCATTTGTTATATTAGCCCTAGGAAACTACTAACACTTCCCATGACAGAATTCTCTTCGAAGTAGTATAATTTTATTGCTTATCTTTTAAATAAACACTGTGTTCCACATAGATGTTAACTTGGTAAACTACCAGTAAGTTCAGCATGGCTGAAGCACACTTTGGGTTCAATTTGTGTCCCCAGCATCTGCAATCTTATACACTTCTGAATTAAGCTGCAAATTAAGTATGAACAATGGTAACACAGCAACTATGAAGATGAAGAAACAGTACTTGAGTTATTTCAGTTCTGTCACTCTGTGTGGCCATGTCTTGTCTTTACAAGTGCTTAAAATTTTTAAAGAGTGAAACAGAGGAGCTGGGAAGATCATTTGTCAACCATACCAAAAAGATTCTGTGATGTACATGCCTCTAGAGTGTACTCTTGAAACAAAGTGTACAGCTGAGCCCTTGTGTACTGAAGGAAATTGTAGTTTACTCTGTTGGGTTTTGTGACAGTGAGTCAATTTCAGCTCCCCGTGACCTCTTAGGACCAACTAGAACTGCCCCATAGGGTTTTCTAGGCTGTCATCTATGGGAGTAGATTGTCCTATCTTTTCTTCTATGGAGTCCGTGAGGAAGATCAAACTACCAACTTTCAGTTGGCAGGATGTTGAGTAAAACTTGTAGATGTATTAGTCATCAGGGCTGATATACCAATAAACTTCAAGAGTTATACAGAGATTATTTAGCACTTAGATAACAAAAGTTGTTTTCAGGAAGGAGGAATTTGCTACCACCATTAGCACATGATGGTAATTCAAAATGAATCAAGGGTTTTGTTTTTAATGCTAAAAAAAATTACCCATTTCTACTTATATTCAAGATGGGCCCTTCCAACTGCCCTACATTTTGTAGCTGTGTGGAGCTTGGTTCTGGCAAACAGCAGCATGTTACACAGCATGTTACACTCACCTGCCTCATTTCTCCTAGTATGGATGGTCATGCCCCCAAAGGCAGAGATATAGGTTGGAAAATAGACTTCACACCCACATGCGATGATTTCACTTACCTTTAAGCTTCAGAGAGTGAGCATTTAGTTCCAGATCTTTTCCTTGTTAAGTAACAATAAAAATAAGAAGAGCTATCATTTTTATTACCTCTTGTGCCAAGTGCTGAGCTAGGTACTTTACATAAATGATCTCATTTAATGCGATGGATTGATTCAGTGACTGAAGTAAAGGAGGTAGGTGTGTCAGAGACAATAAGATTCGCACAGGCTAGAGCAGCGATTAAGGTTGTTGTACATAGGGTCGCTATGAATCGCAGGCAACTCGACAGCACATAACTACAAAGCAACATTACTTTTATTACCTCTTGTGCCAAATACTATACTAGGTACTTTACATCTGCAGTGATTCTATATAGTGATTTCTGTTGCTATTGTTAGATGTCATTGAGCAGATCATGACTTAGAGAAATTCTATGAAAAACATATTGAAACCTTGTCCTATCCTGCACCATCCTTATAATCTCCACCATGTTCAAGCTCATTGTTTTAGTCATTGTATCAATCCAGTCCTTTTAAGATCTTACCCTGATCATCTAAATTTCCACACAGAGGTGATTTTATTTCTCCCATTGCTTGACTCCACAATCAACACTCTTGGTACTAGCAGCCAGGAAATCAAAAGACAAATTGCATTGGGAAATTCTGCAGTCAGGGACTTCTCCTGAAGAGTGCTGAAGAGCAATGATGTCAGTCTGGAGACTAAGGTGTGCCTGATCCAGGTTATAGTCTTCGCAATTGCGTTCTTTGCGTCAGAAATCTGGACAGAAAGAGAACTGATGCCTTTGAGCTGTGGTGCTGGAGAAGAGTATTGAAAATACTGTGGACGGCCAGGAGAACAAACAGGTATGTCCTTGAGAGGGTGAAACCAGGCTGCTCCTAGGAGGCAAGGATTCTGAGGCTTTGTCTGACATAACCAATTCTTAGGGAGGGACATCATGATTGGAAGGGTGAATGAACAGCACAAGAGAGGAAGCCCCTCAATGAAATGAATTGATTCAGTGACTGGGGTAATGAGGGTAGGTGTGCCAGAGACAATAGAATTGGCACAGGATAGAGCAGGGTTCAGGGCTATTGTACTTAGGGTCGCTATGAGTTGCAAGTGGCTCAACAACACATAACAGCAACATTTTACAGATGGGGGAACTGAGCTCAGAGGAGTGGAATGCTCATCCAAGTGCATAATTAAAAAGTAGCTGAGTGAGACAGACTATTGATTCTTAACAATATCTGTGTTTTCTCCTCATGTTGCCAGTTTCCTTATATCTAAGTGGGGCCATTTTATTAGTTCTAGCCAATAAATCAGGGCCCTAAAACAGTCCCACTAGATTCTTTATGTTCTTTCTCTTTTGTTGTCTGCCAGCTGGATGTAGAGGATGCAAGGGAGAAGTTAGGAAAGGCACAAGATGGATGTAGCTTATATTTCTACATAGAAGATTAATATCAAATACAAAAATGGACTGTGACACGGAAGGGAACCATACCCATACCTTGTGGAACCACTGAGATTTTGATGTTGTTGACTACATAGGGTCAGTATAGGTCACAGGTGATTCGACGGCACAAAACAACAACAACATATGACATTTACAGCTACTAACCTAACTTGAGGCAGTCCTCCCATAGGCAAAGACCATAGCTAGTGTTGTGACTGAATTTTGTCTCTCTCCAAAATACGTTAGCATCCTACCTCCTAAACTTCTTGTTGTATACTATCGAGTCAGAATTGACCCATAGCTGAACCTCCATGGGTTTTCAGAGGCAGTTTAATTGTCTAGGAGTAGATAGTACTAAAAAATATAAACTAAAATAGCAAAATAAAATAAAATAAACACCTCAAACTCATTGCCACGGAGTTGGAAACAACTCATAGCTGACTCTCTAGCAAGTTTCCAAAGCTATGCATTCCTAAGGCTATAAATCACATGGGAAAATATACCCCAGCTTTCTTCCTTGGAGCTTCTAGTAGATTCAAACCACCAGAGAGGTTCAGCCTTTGGGTTAGCAATGCAATTTCCTGCAGGTTATGCCACCCGGGCTCCCTTGTAGATGGCTCTCTGTCTCTCTGCTGTCAAGTCAGAGCCTATTCCTAGCTGACCCTCCAGTAGGTTTTCAAAGGGTGTAAGTTACACAGAAGATTGCTCATCTTTCTCCCTCAGAGCAAAGAGTACATTTGAACTACCTGCCTTTTGGTTGTAAGAAGTGTAAAGTCTTACCTACTGGGCTACCTGGTACTGTTGTTGTTGTTAAGTGCCGTCGAGTTGCAGGCGACTCATAGCAACCTGGTACTAGACTTCATAAAAATGTTTGAAAACATGTCTGTGTAGCATTTGCCATGTAATAACAAACTATCCCCCAATTAAATTATATGTTGTTGTTGATAGCTTTCAAGTTGAGCATGACTCATAGTGACCCTATGAACAAAAGGCCTTCAGCCTTTCTATAACTGTCAACATTTATTAAAGTTCATAGAGTTTCCAGAGGCATGTTGTTTAGGAAGTGGATGCCACTTCTGCTTCCAATTATATGTGTATACATAATATACATATAATATTTTTAAAGCAATCTATAGAATTGTGTTGTTGTTGTTGTTGTTGTTTTATGTGCCATTGAATTGACTACAACTCATAGCAACGCTATGAGCCTATACCATGCATATAGTATATGCATAACCTAACCATATACCATGCGTAGTATAGCTCTGAACGCTGTCCTATCCTTAGCTAATCTCACTGTATCAAATACTCCTACCCTCATTACCTGAGTTACTGTATCAATCCATCTCATCTAGGGTCTTCCTCTCCTGTGCTGTCCCTCCACCCTTCCAAGCATGATGTCCTTCTGGCTTCATATCCAAAGTATGTGAAATGGAGCTTCAAAATCCTTACCTCTTGAAGATCATTTTTTGGTATTAATTTTAATGAAAGTTTACAGAGACTTAGGGTTTCCAGTCATTCATTGTTGCACTTTTCTCTCTGCCTACCCTCTCCCCCAATTCACTTTTCTCCTTGATAAGTAAAAGAAAAACTCTTTCATTGCTGTGCAATCCCTCCCCACAAGTCCACTGCACTATGCAGCTTTCATTCTGGACTCCTATCAGGACAATAATACGTAATCATATATCCCTTTTAAACAGTTCTCTCTCTCATCTGTTGCAATGCAGAATACATCATTCCTCCCCTTCTTCTCTGTCTTCCCTCAACTGCAATGTCAGTTCTCTTTTACAATAGTGGCCCTATGCAAAGATAATATTTTAAATATTCAAACAGTGCTTGAAAAAACTTGGGAAATTGCCTTTTTCTGTCACATACTAAATATGACCATGTCTACAGGGGTAAAGAATATGGGTTTTGATGTTTCTGACGGGACAAGCCTTACACAAATGATAAAGAGATCATAATTGGAGAAGTGCAGGTTTTGTGACAATGTCCACTGTATTATACAACTTCCACCACAGAAGAGCTTCATGTACAATCATGGAATGGAAAGAGTTATCTTTAGGATCCCTGGCAGCACTGTGCATCAAGCTGTGCACCTGCCAGCTGCTCCAAAGTGATGAGATAATTAGGTCCTCAAACGTGTATGTACTTTGGCCTTTATGTGTCACCACTGAGTTAGGGTCAGAGTATTTCAATAAACATGCTAATAAAAAAATGGACTTTCAATTAAAAAAAAATCCTTGCTTCAAAAGAGCAGCTTGGTTTCATCCTCTCCAGGTCAGAATTATTTGTTTTCTAGGTGGTCCATGGTATATTTAATACTCCTCTCCAGCACCACAGCTCAAAGGCATCAATTCTTCTTCTTTCATCCTTAGTCATTGTCCAGCTCTCTGATACATAACAAGTTTGTGAAGACCATGGCCTGGATATATAGTGTGTATAAAATGATATATATAATTTGAGCTCCTTTTTATTTTTTAAGCATCTATAATTTAAACTTGGCTCAGTGGAGTGACTCAGCCTGGCTGGGCCAGATGCTGCTAATATCAGTTAGGCTAATTCAGCATCAGAATACACAATAAGAAAGATGGACATAGGCTTATGTGTACTTGCTTACTAATCTGGAGTGAACAATTTCACATTGTTTCACCGCATCAAAGATTCTACTTCTAGCTATGGTGATATGACAGATATTTGTCTTTCCCCCAGCCCCATAGAACCTTCCTACAGTAGAATCAAAGTTCCCTTTCAAATTCACTATCCCTGGCAGGATAGAGAACACCGTAAGCAAGACAAGTGCAGACGTCCTTACAAATCTGCAAAGAACAATTTCACCTAGGCTGTGGTGAAACTCATGCGAAATCCTTCACTACAGGGTTGTATGAAAATCCAAGGAAGCCAGCACTTACCTTGCTGATTGGATAACCCATCCCTGGGCTCACTCATACTTCTGTGATTAGCTGCAGAGTTGACTGGGAAGTGCCTAGTCTAAGACGTGACTCCAGGATCACTTGGTTCTGTGTCACGTGATGCACCCCCCCCCCAAGCAGGTTAGCTTAAGCCACAGTTGCTGCCATTGGCAGAGATTACAAGAGCAGCAAAAGGGCATACCACAGGGTTTAAGAATTTTTCAAACGATTCCTTTTTCAAATTATGATTTTAGTTCCAGTTTGCTGAAAGGATAGGTCTTCATTCATTCATTGTTATAAAATTTTCTCCCTCACCCTCTCACAATTTTGAAATCACTTTGTAATACATGTCTTGTTCTAAATTATTAATTGTCATACATATAATTTAGTCTAATCATCCACTCCTTTCAGATAGTCCTTCTTTTCTCTTATTCCAGTGTGGTGTTGTTGTTAGGTGAAATTGAGTTGAGTACGACTTATATTGACTTGATGAATAAAAGATCTGAACCCTGTTTTATCCTGAACCATCCTCACACTTCCTGACACACCAAAGCCCATTGCAGCAGTCACTGAGCCAATTCACCTGCTTGAGGGTCTTCCTCTTTTTCATTGGCCCTCCACCCTTCCCAACATCATTTTCCTCTCCAAGGAATAGCACCTCCTAGCAACATGTCCAAAGTGTGTGAGGCAAAGCCTCATCATTCTTGCCTCCAAGGAGCACTACACTCCCGCTGCACTCTCTCCAAGACAAATATGTTTGTTGTTTTGGCCATCCAAAGGATATTCAGTGCTCTTCAACAAGTTAGCTCAAAGGCATCAATGATCTATCTATCTATCCATTCTTTTCCTGGGCTCCCCTCATCCATAACCATCATAGCTTTATTTTTTTTTCTATAATTATATTTTATTAATTTTCATAAACATTTACAGAGATTTTG
>NW_006399807.1:7392144-7409771 GCF_000299155.1 Elephantulus edwardii | reverse complement strand
TTGATCTGTCCTTCATATTTGATGGATAATTTTGCTGGGTACAGTATTCTTGGTTGACAGTTGTATTCTTTGAGTGTTTGATATATGTCCTTCCACCATCATAGTTTTATAACAGTGGTCTCATGCAGTATTTATCCTTTTGTGATTGAGATGTTTCACTAAGCATAATGCCTTCCAGACTCATTCATGTTGTGTAGTGTTTTAGAAGTATATTGTTTTCCAGTGCTGCATAATATTCCATTGTGTGAATGTACCACAGTTTTTCGATCCGTTCGTTTGTTAACAGATACGTGGGCTGATTCTATTTCCTTGCTATCATAAATAATGCTGCAATAAACATGGGTGTGCATGTATCAGTCTGCATCATGGCTCTGGTTTATTTAGGGTATATTCCCAGTAATGGGATAACTAGAGCAAATGGTATTTCTCTTTACAGCTTTTTGAGAAAGTGCCAGACCACCTTCTATTTTGGCTTTACCATTTTACATTCCCACCAGCAGTGTATGGGAGTCAAATCTTCACATCCTTGCTGGCATTTGTTGTTTGCTGCCCTGTTGAACTTTGCTGTTGTTGCTGGTTAAGGTAGTCCCTTTATCCAAAGCAAGGTACATGGTCATGCCCAGAGTCAATGCAGGAAGTTATTAGCAAATGGGAAGAATATAAGGACATGAGAGCAACTGAAGTCATTACATCAAGCAATCTACCACAAGGGTTGTTATCAGGGAAACAAGGTGAAAAACAAGTATTCCTTAGCTGTTAAACCACCCAAAGACATTTTATTCAATCTCTGATCTCCAGCAATTAAATGGTTATACAGTCTATGTTGTCGATATTGTGCTATGTACCATCAAGTCAGAATTGACCATTCAGCTGGTTTTCAGAGGCAGTTAATCACACAGGATGATATTACCCATCTTTCTTCCATGGAGCAGCTATTGGATTCATATTTTGCATGCCTTTGGGATTGCAATGCAGCTTCTTGCCACTAGGACTTCTTTATTTGTTAAGCTTTTATTAAAGAGTTGATTGGAAGAACACTTGGGAGGAAATGACCAACTCATTGCTCATGTAGTGGGCTTGGCAGAACCCTAGAGCCAGACAGAAGACGGCTCCACAGGATGTGAGAAATCTCCTTCCTGCAAAAAGTGAGTCATGAGAAGAACAGCATGCCAGCCCTCCCTCGTACTCCACACGGTGGCAAGGAGGATGTGAGCAAATCTCTGACAAATACACTCTCTCTCTTAAGAGGACAGGTGAGAGAGGCTGGCAGGGAAAAGAAAGCTGCTGCTGAAGCTACTGCCCTAGTTGCAAGCCTTTACTCTTTCTGGTAAAGTCCCCTCTTTTGCCTTGATTTCTATAACCAAGAGCCTGGTGATTTTTCTATAAAAATACTCTTTATTTGACATTTTATTAGAAAAAAACACCCCAACAATACAAAAAAAAACACTACTGGGGCATTTCACATACTTTTGCATTTCTTGTCTCAAGACTGTTAGCTCACACTGCAGATGAGATGACTGAGGCTCAAACTTAGCTTGCCCATGTCCAGTCAAGGTGGCCAAAGCCAGACTCAAACTTAGGTCTCACAACTGTACTCAGACATTCTTCTTTACACACTGGCGCTGATGTTGACAGAAGCTGATGCGAAAGTTGGCACAGTTATTCTAAAGGTAGGTGCATTCCCATTGTGTAACAGATTAGTTTCCGAAAAAGCTTGTTCTTTAAAGGTTCATTATAAACTCAGTGATATTTTAAGTACCCCAAGGAGTTTCCTACACAGTGAGGCCCTGTGGGAGACCCTTTTATATTTTATATAGCAAAAAAAAAAAGATCTTTTTAGATTGTGAGTGATCACCTGCCTCCCTCTGCATTCATTTGCTTTGCATGCATAATTTGTTTTCTTATGAGGCATTTTTGTGAAAGCAGGCCTGCCGCCATCCTGCACCTCTACTCGCTGGCGGAGGTTCAGTAAAGGCTTGCTGTCACCATTGTGGTTAATGATAGCAATGAGCGACGCCCACAAGGAGCGCTGCTTTTTAAATACACGTGGTGTCTGGGACGACTTCCTCCCATTTCAAGCCATTTTGAGCATCCTCACCTTAAAGTCATTGCTTGGCTATGGGAAGGGGAAAACAACATTTTGCTAAATACCTACACTTAACTATTAATGCCTCCCTATCTATTAGTGAGCTCTGTGTTAATTGCTATTCCAAATACCTAGGTGTTTGTAAATTAGCAGGTGCTTCATTTCCTTTTCTGGGTCTGCCTTCAGGCTGCCTATGCAGAAAGAGATGTCCTTGGGGAGGACGAGAAAGTGCATGTGGCCCATTGGTGAGGGGACAGCTGGGCTGGAATAGGTAGAATCTTTAATAACTTTAATAACTGTCTCTATTAGAGAAGGCAGGTTACTAATATTTTTCAAGGTCTTTTTCTACAATTTCTTTTATAATCAAGCAATCAATTCCACAAGCATCTACTGAGCACCTACTATGTGCCAGGCACTCTCCTAGGTCCTGGATATGCATAGACACAGAAGACTCTGGCCCTCCCCTCACATCCTCATTATCTAGAGAGAGGAAACGTATATAAATCAATAACCACACCATTGTGGGAGCGCTATATTAGAAGGATAAAAAAAAAAGACACATTGGGAGCGCAGAAAAAAAGAAGTGCTATGCTTTGTTGGAAATGGCAGAAACCGTTTCCCAGAGTTGGTGGCATTCTCACTAAATCTTAAAGGATGAGTAGGAGTGTGCCAAATGGATGATGTGATAAAGGACATTTCAAGAAGAAAGAATCGTGCATGCTAAGACTCAGCAAGGAAAACCTGGTGTTTGGAGACTGGCGGGTGGCTGGAGCACAGGAGGCAAGGAAGAAGGGGCAGGGAATGAAGTTTTAAAAGGTGTCTAGGGTGGGATCATAAAGGAATCTGGAGACTAGACATAAATTACAGGGAGTCACTGGGGGCTTTATCCTGGAAAGAAGGCTGTGTGACCTGATTAAATTTGATAGCTTAGAAGATGGCCTGTAGTGTGAAGAGGCTAGAGGCAGGCAGCTCATCTGGGAGACAAGTGTAATAGCTGAAGGTATAAGCCTGGGTTCAGCAGGTGGGGGTGGAGAGAAGGGCAAGAATTAAAGCAACAGAAATGAGGTCAGATTCTAAGTGTTTAGGACTGAGAAGTGAAAGAGGAAGCATCTGGGTTGACTGCACATCTCTAACTTGGGTCTCCAGGTATACAAATGAAAACATGAATGATCAGTGTTGACTTCTTAAAAAAGCAAAGAAAGCATGAGTTTGCTGTTGTTAAGTGCCATCGAGTTGAGCATGACTCATAGTGACCCAATGAACAAAAGATCTGAACCCTGTTCTTTCCTGTGCCATCCTCACACTTCCTGACACACAAGAGTCACTGTATAAATCCACTTTGCAGAAGATCTTCTTCTCCTTCACCAACCCTCCACCCTTCTCAGCATCATGTCTTTCTCCAAGGAATAGCACCTCCCAGCAACATGTCCAAAGTATGTGAGGCAAAGCCTCATCATTCTTGCCTCCAAAAAGCATTCCAGCTGCAACATCTCCAAGACATATCCATGTATTGTCTTGGCCATCCATAAGATGTTCAGTGCTCTTCTCCAACACCACAGCTCAAAGTCATCAATTCTTTTGCTGCCATCCTTATTCATTGTCCAGGTCTCAGATGCTTAGCTAGTAATTGGAAAGACTATGGCCCGAATCAGACGCAGCTCAGTCTTCAAACTGACACCACTAGTCCTTAATAATTTGGAAAGGTCCCCAACTGCAGATTTTCCCAGTGTGGTGTGGCTCCTTATTTCCTGACTGCTTGTAGTGTTTAATTGTGGATCCAAGAAAGATGAAGCTGTTGACAGTTTCAATCCTCCTCTCCATCATGACTCTGCCTATTAATCCGGTAGTAAGAATCTTTGTTTTCCTGACACTGAGATGCAATCCATACCAAAGGCCGCATTCCTTGATCTTCTGCAACAAGTGCTTCAAGTCCTTCTCACTTTCAACAAGGTTGCATCATCTGCATTGCGCAGGTTATTGATGAGTCTTCCTCCAATCCTGGTGCCACACTCCTCCTCATGGTGCATGAGTTTAGCAAACAGATATGTACTGGGAAAAGTACAGTCAGAGTGTTCCTTAGAGACAAAGATGCCAAAGTTTTGTCTCTCATACTTTGAACATGTCGCTTGAAAAGAGATATATCATGCTTGGACAGGTGAAGAGTCAGCAAAAGTGAGGAAGACTCCCAATGATATGGATTGCCACAGTCACTGCAGCTATGAGCTCAAGTGTGGCAGAGATGATGAGGATGGTGCAGGGTTCAGATATGTTGTTCTCAGGCTTGCAATGACTCTTACACTATTTGGTGTCACCTAACAACAACATACTAATCTGTGGTGAAAATATTCACTTTTTTTTTCACCGTATCAGAGATTTTTTTTCTAAGTATGACCAGCCTCTCTCTCTCTCTCTCTCTCTCTCTCTCTCTCTCTCTCTCTCTCTCTCTCTCTCCCCCCCCACCCCCCCAATTCCATAGAATCTTCCTACAGAATCTAAGCCTCTTTTTAAATTCCCAATTCCTGACAGGATGAGTACTCAGCAAACAAGGTAAGAAGGTAAGCTTGGACTTACTTGTGCTTACTTATCTTTAGTGAATAGTTCCCAGGCTTTTCTGATACCCATGTGGAATTTGTTCACTATAGATTATTAAGTGTCGTGGATTAAATTATGTTCCCCAAAAAGTATTCAATGATACAATGGAGAAGCTATGTAACAACCCCCCAGGGTCTGAGAAACCAAAGTGCTGTAAAAGGAATGAGGGTAGAATGTAACTCCCTAATCCCATCACAGCCCTGATCCAAAGGAAATGAATGGTGTTTCCCTAAGCTGTGGCCTGTAAAAAGTTTTATCTGTTGCTAAAAGAGGAAGGAAAGCAAGCTGAGAGAGCAGACCTCAGTACTACAAAAGAAGACTCACCAGGAGTGGAGCGTGGCTTTTTGGATCCAGGCCCCTATGTGAGGAAGCTCTTTGACACTAGAAGAAGGCCAAGACATGTGAGGTCTCCAGGGAACGCCAGGCCTACACAGGAAAACAAAGACTTTCTTCCAGAATCCAAAGAGAGAAAGAGCCTCGTCGCAGAGCTGGCACCTTGGATTTAGAATTCTAGCCTCCTCAATTTCAAGAGAATAAATTTCTAATTGTCAAAGCCATTCACCTGTGGTATCTCTGTTACTGCAACATTAGATAACCAAGACAGTAAGTGCGAGTGAGCCATGCTTACCTTGTTTATTGGGTAATCTATCCCTGTGAGCAATGCCAGCAAAAGAGCTGACTAAATCGTTCATTCCCAGTAGAGATCGCAGAAATTCTAAGAATGCTTCCAGAAGTGAGATTTGCATTTGTTCCTTCAAAGGTAATTGGGAATCTGCTTGCTCTTTCTGACCCACTATCTCTTAGGGAGTTCCACCTTGAGTCATAGGACAAATGAATTCAATTTGCTTTCACATAAATTGGTAGCCCTGGCCCTTAAAGTGTCGACAATCCAGAGATACACCAGTTAGGTTCTCAGTTGCATATGACAAGCCCCACTTGCTGCCTTAAGCAGAAAGGGAATTTATTACAAGTTATTGAGTTGTAGCTATTGTTAGATACAATCAAGTTAGCCCTGACTTATTGTGATCTTATGCAAAACTGAACCAAGCCCTGACCAATATTTCATTTTCCTCACTATCTCTACAGTGCTTTAAGCCCAGTGATAGCACTATGTCAATTACTTTCTTGTGGGCCTCACTGTTTTCCACTGACTTTTCCAAACATAATATACCTCTCCAGGGACTAGCCTCTCTTAATAAACTGTCCCAAATATGTGAAACAAAGTCTTACCACCCTGGCTTCTATCAAGGAGCTCTCTGGATAACTTCTTCCATGGCATATTTGTTTGTTCTTTTGGCAGTCCACTCAGTGTTCTTCACCAATAATATAATTTAAATGCATCGATTCTTCAATGTTCCTTATTCATTACTCAACTTTCACATACATGAAACAATTAAAAATACAGTAATGTCGGTCAGGTACCGTAGTCTTTAAAGTTCTAATTTTTTGCTCTGTACCACTTTAAAAGGGCCTTGACTTCACATCCACCTGATGTAATACATTATTTGATTTCTTTCCTGCTGCTTCCATGGATTTTGATTGTGGATCCAAATAAATTTAAACCCTTGATAGCTCCATTATTTTCTATATTTATCATGATGGTGCTTACAGGCATAAGGAGTTTTGTTTTCTTTGTGCTGAGGTATAATCCATACTGAAGGATACAGTCTCTGAGCTTCTTTATCAACTGTAAGCTTGTGTCATCTGCACATGACAGGTTGTTGATAAATCTTCCTCCAATTCTGATGCCACATATTTATTTCTATAATCCAGTTTCTCAGATTATTTGTTCACCATACAGGTTGAATAGACCTGGTGTGAAAGGATATAACCTGGCATGCACCTTTCCTAAGCTTAAACCATGATGACTGGGCCAACAGGGAGCATGATGACAGATGGAGGGGGGGAAAATTGAAGTTGTCAATTATTTAATTTTGCTTAAATCCATAATCAACACCCATAGTAGCAGCAGTCAAGAAATTAAAAGATATGTTGCACTAGGAAAAGCTCTGTCAAGGACTTTTTCAAGGTGCTAAAGAGCAAGGATATCACTTTCAAGACTAAGGTGTACCTGATCCAAGCCATAGTATTTTTAATTGCTTCACATATATGTGAAAATTGGACAAGGAATCAGGGGGAAAGGACATGTTTCTTGGAAAAGAAAAGGGTCAAGTGAAGAGAAGAGACCCTCAATGTGACCCCCCCACTAACAGTGACCACAACAATGAGCTTGTGAGCATGAGGACGGGACAAGAGAAGGCAAGGATGTGATCAGTTGTTCATGGAGTCACTACAAGTCGGAGTCAACTCTGTAGCTCCAAACAGCAATCTATCATCCTGTAAAGCAATCTCAATTTGTCCTGACAAATACCGCTCTCAAGGAGGTAAGAGCTTTACTCGGCAGGGCCATTCCAGATCGACCCTGAAGATATTTGTTTCTATAGCCTATAAACTCCACCTCAGTTAAAAGAAAGCAGAATATAAATGATACTGACTTTCAGAGAAAGAATCTTAGCCTCCTATTTCTCTATTTTAATTTGTCTTTTTCCAGAGGGTGGTCATCAGGGATGCTCAGTCATCCAGGCCACCAGTTCCTTGCAGCGCACTCTGTTCTCCCTTTCCACAGCAGATTCACTCCATCTGGGATCTCCGAGTTACTATACAGAAAGAGTTTAACTCTCCGGTAGCAGAGTCTCAAAGGGCAGAAGTGAGGCCCTGGTAAGATGACTTGACTTTTTAATCTTGAGGTATTAGGAGTTCCCAAGAGGTTGAGAATTATTACCCTGAAAAAACAGTAGGCCTATCTTCTGGGGATCCAAGCAAATCTACTGTGACCAGGAACTTGGGTCCAACACTGCCTACCAGCTTTTTGCCAATTCCAGCAGATTGGAGCAGGTGGATTCACTAATACTAATGTAAAATCAGTTCCTGAGCATCCAGTGAAACTTAGGGCTTCTGTATCTTCCTGAAGTAAAGTTTTTGGTAGGGCCAGTAGAAATTTCAAATGTGATTAGAATGAAACTGATTATACAGATTTGAGGCATATTGAAAATAATCTATTTTCCCTGTCATTCTCTACATTTCCAGGTTCTAATCTTTCATGATCTTAGAATTTTTCTGTCCAACCTGAGATTTCTTTTTTTTTGTTTGTTTTATTAATTTTAATGAATGTTTACAGAGACTTAGGGTTTCCAGTCATTCATTCTTGCACTTTTCTCCCTGCCCACCTCCTGCCCCCAACTCACTCTTCTCCTTGAAAAGTAAAACTATTTAATTGTTTTGCAATCCCTCCCCCCAAGTCCACTCCACTGTGCAGCCTTCATTCAGAACTCCTGTCATGACAATAACACCTAATTATATATCCCTTTTAAACAGTTCTCTCCCTCATCTGTTTCAATGCAATATACATCATTCCTCCCCTCCTTTTCTGTCTTCCCTCAACCCAGATGTCAGTCCCGTTTTACAACAATGGGCCTATGCAAAATTTGTTCTTTTGTGACTGAGATATTTCACTTAGCATAATGTCCTCCAGGGTCACCCATTTTGTATAATATTTCATGCTGCATAATATTCCATTGTGTGGATATACCAGAGCTTCTCTATCCAATTGTTGGTTGATGGGCACTTGGATTGTTTCTAGCTCTTTGTTATTGTGAACAAAGCCACAATAAACAGGGGTGTGCATCTATCTGCTTAGATGGCAGTTTTGGTTTCTTTAGAGTAAATTCCCAGCTATATGCAACTTTTTGAGAAAGCACCATACAGCTTTCCATAGTTAGTGGTTGCACCATTTTATACTTCCACCAACAGTAAATAAGGGTTCCAGTTTCTTCACAACCTCGCCAGTATTTGATGTTTGCTGCTCTGTTAAATTTTGCTATTCTTAACTCGGAGGAGATGATATCTCATAGTTTTTTCAATTTGCATCTCTCTTAGAGCTAGGGATTTTGAACATTTCTTCATGTGTTTGTTTGCCATCTGAATGTCTTCTTTGGTGAAGTGTCTGTTCATATCCTGTGTCTATTTTTCAATTGAGTTATTTACCTTTATCTTGTTGTGGTGGTCAAGTATTTTATAAATTCTAGATATAAGTCCCTTATTTGACACGTCATTACCAAGTATTTTTTCCCAATCTGTGGCTTCCCTTTCTACCCTGTTAGAGAAGTTTTTGGATGTGCATAGGGATTTGATTCTTAGAAGGTCCCATTCATCTATTTTATGCTCTCCTGGTTGTAGATTTTCCAGGGTGCTTGGAAGACTGTTTATGTTGTGAATTAGGGCTTCCAGAGTTCTTCCAAGCTTTTCTTTAATGAAGTTTATAGTCCTTGGTTTTAGCCCTAGGTCCATAATCCACTTCTAGTTGGGTTTTGTGTATGGAGTGAGTGTGGATCTTGCTTGATTTTCTACAGATAGTATTCCAATTTTGCCAGCACTGTTTGTTTAAAAGGCTGTCATTTCTCCACTTACTGATTTCATTTCCTTGTCAAAAATAAGTTGACCATAGGAAAATGGGCTGATTTCTGGATTCTTAATTTTATCCCATTGATCTATGTTTCTGTCCTTGTACCAGTACCATGCTTTCTTGACTACCACAACCTGAGATTTCTTTTAAAAGGTGAGACTTGAAAGGCTTGCTGCAGAAGATCAAGGACTGCAACCTTCCATATGGATTACATCTCAACATCAAGAAGACAAAGCTCATTACTATAGGTAAAACAGTCAACATCAGGTTGTTGTTATTGTTGCTGCTGTTATGTACTATTGAGTCGCCTGAGACCAATAGCGACCCTATGTACATGAGCCCTCAACCCTACCCTATCCTGAGCCAATATCATTGTCTCTGCCCTATTTCCATTTCTCCAGTCACTTAGTCAATCCATCTTATTCTGGATATTCCTCTTCTGCACTGTCCCTCAACCTTTCATGCATGATGTCCCTCTTCAAAATCTCATCCCTCCTGGCCATGTATCCAAAGTATGTGAGAGGGAGCATCAAAATCCTTGCCTCCTGGGAGCGGCCTGATTTCAACCTCTCCAGGACAGACCTGTTTGTTCTCTTGGCAGTCCAAGATGTTCAACGCTCTTCTCTAGCACCACAACTCAAGGAGATCAATACTTCTTCTATCATCCTTAGTCATTGTATAGCTCTCAGATGCATAGCAAATAATTGCAGAGACCATGGCCTGGATCAGGCACACCTTAGTCTCCAGACTGACACTGTTGCTTTTCAGTACTCTAGAGAGGTCCCTGACAGCAGACTTTCCCAGTGCAATTTGTCTCTTGATTTCCTGGGGGCTGGTCCCAAGAGTGTTGATTGTGGAGCCAAGCAAACTGAAGTTATTAACAATCTCAAAACAATTTCAATCTCTGTCCATCATGAAGCTACCAATTGGCTTAGAGGTAAAAATCTTTGTTTTCTTGATGTTGAGCCTCAATCCATATTGAAGACTGCAGTCCTTGACCTTCTGCAGTGGATGCCTCATGTCCTTCTCAGTTTCAACAAGCAAGGATGTATCATTTGAATAAGGTAGGTTGTTGATGAGTCTTCCTCCAATCCTGATGCCACATTTCTCCTCATAAAATCTAGCCTCCCGAATGATTTGTTCTGCATAAAGATTGAAAAGTTATGGTGATAGGATGCATCCCTGAGACACATCTTTCCTGATCCTGAACCATGCCGTTTTCCCTGTTTTGTTCTGATTACTGCTTCCTGGTCCAAGTATAAGTTTTGCATGAGCTCAATTAAGTGTTCTGGGATTTCAGTTCTTCTCAAGGTTAGCCACGCTTTATTGTGACTCACATAATCAAATGCCTTTGCATAGTCAATGAAACACAGACAGGCATTCCTCTGGTACTCTTTCCTTTCAGAAAAGATCCACCTAACTTTGGCTATGATATCCTTAGCACCATGGTCTCTTCTAAACCCAGCCTGCATATCTGGCAGGTCTCTCCTGATATGCTCTTTCAGTCATTTCTGGATAATCTTCAGCAGGATCTTGCTTGCATGTGATATTAGGGATAGCGTTCAATAATTTCCACACTCAGTTGGGTCACTTTTTTTTTTGGAAGGTGAATAAATACAGATCTCTTTCTGTCAGCTGGCCAGGTAATTGCCCTCCAGATTTTTTGGCACAATCTGGTGAGCACGTTCAGGGCAGCACTTGTTTGCTGAAATATGCCAATTGGTATTCCATCTATTCCTGGCGTCTTATTTTTTGCCAATTCCTTCAGAGCAGCTTGAACTTCCTCCTTCATAACAATTGCCTCTTGATCACACAGTGTTTCATTAAATTCTTCTGTGTCAGCTAGTTCCCTTGGTATAGTGCCTCTGCATACTCCGTCTTCTTTTGATGCTTCCTGGGTCATTCAATATTCTCCCTTTGGCATCCTTAACTACTGCAACAATTCCTTCAGCTTAAGAAATGCTAAGCAAGTTCATCCCTTTTGGTTTTCCATCTCCAGCTCCTTGCACATTTTATTATAATACTTGCTTTGTCTTCTCAAGCTGCCCTTTGAAATATATTTGGCTTCTGAACTTTTCTAGACAGAAGAACTGAGGTCTTTGAGCTGTGGTGTTGGAGAAGAGCACTGAATATCCCATCAAAAGACAAAATAACAGATATGTCTGAAAAGGATGTGGACAGAGTGATCCTTGGAGGCAGATGACGAATTTCATTTTTCATACTTTTTACATGTAACTAAGTGAGGCTATTTCTTGGAAAGGGACAGACATCATGAGAAGAAGAGGAAGACTCCCAACAAGATAGATTAACAATGTGGCTTCAGCAATGGGCTCTAAGTTTCTGAGAGATGAGGGGGATGGCACAGAATAGGGCAGGTTTCAGGTTGCCTGTTTATAGGTATGCTATGAGTCGTACTCACCTTGGTGGCACCTAACAACAACAAACTATTAATATGTTCATTTCCATTTTCAGCCACTATGAACTAAAACTTATCTTACTCTCTCTATTTAAAGGACTAGATGTGTGTATGACACAATGGTCACAAAGAAATAAAAAGAGGGTCATTCCAGATCTACCTCATTGATATTTGTTTCATAGCCTGTAAATTCCTCCTCAGTAAAAATAAAGCAGGAGATAAATGGTATTAGCTTTCAGAGAAAGAATTTTAGCCTCAAATTACTCTATTTCAATTTGTCTTTTTCCAGAGAGTGGCCATCATTTCCCCACAGCACAGAGTGCTGCCCAATTCTCTTATGTCTTACCCAACAAATTCATTCCATCTGGGATCTCAGAGTTACTGTAAAGAAAGAAAAAAGTTTAGCAGAACACTCCAGTAGCAGTTTTGTACCATCGAGTCTGAACGGACAGGCACAGGAGGAGATTGCCCCTCTTTCTCCAGCGGAACATCTGATGGGTTTGAATAGCTCACCTTCAGGATTGCAGTGTAGCTTCTTGCCACTAGGCCACCAGAGCTCCCTTCAGGTGAGCTTTATGGTTGCCCCAGACCACTGCCTGAAAAAATTTTCCAATCCACAGTGTGGGTGAGGAAAGAGAGACACTGTCGGGTATAGAGTCTCCTTGGATTGAATAAATATGTTTGGGAGTTTAGGGATCCCAAGACGGATTGAATTCACAGGTGAATTAGAGAAATCATAGCTTCAAAGTGAAGAGCTCCACAGATCCTCATAGGGCTCTTTAACTGTTTAGTCAAATACTGAGTAGCAAAAAATATGAGGAAATTACATAAGGCAGGAGAAAAACCTACCAGAGAAGGAAAGGAGAGCAATTCCCAAAGCTCACACAGCTGCTAATTACATTTTTTCCCAAATTACAGTGGAAAACCTTAATACATGGGACATTTGGAAGAGTATTCAGAAGAAGACTATTACCAAACTAACCCTATTTAAGAGTTACTTTGCTCAGTCTAATGGAGTTTAAAAGCAAGCTTCAATATTATTAAAAAAATGAATAAAAATATTAAATTTTTCATTTCCGTCCAAAACAGAGCACAGAAGAATATCAAGGGGGGAAAAAAATCAACGATCATGAAATGTAAAAAAAAGTTTGCCATCCAGTAACAAATTATCACACATATAAAGAACCCACAAAATATGACCCTCAAGGAGAAATTACACAAATGAAGAATTATTAGACAAGAGTATTTAAGCAACTTTTATAAATATGAAGAATCTAATGATCGAGGAAGCATTAAAAGAAGATGGAAAGAGTACACAAAGTCATTGTAGCAAAAGGAATTGGAAGAAACAGAAGAATTTCTTGAAACAACATATGAGCAAGAGCCTGTGGTGATGAAGGAAGAAGTTCAAGCTGCTCTGAAAGAATTGTAAAAAAACAAGGCCCCAGGAATTGATGGCATTACCAATTAACATACTTCAGCAAATAGACTCTGCCCTTTATGTACTCACCAAGTTGTGCCAAGAAATCTGGAAGAAAATTACCAGTCCAACTGACTGGAAGAGGTCTATATTTGTTCCCATTCCAAAGAAAGGTGATCCAACAAAGTGTGGAAATTATTAAACAATATCATTGATATCACATGCAAGCAAGATTCTGCTGAAAATTATCTAAAAACAACTGGAACAGCACATTAACAAAGAACTTCCAGAAGGGCAGGGCGGGTTTAGAAGAGGTCGTGGTACTAGGGATATTATAGCTAATGTTAGATGAATCTTGGCTGAAAGCAGGGAGTACCAGAAGAATGTCTATCTGTGTTTCATTGACTATGCAAAAAGCATTTGACTGTGTGGATCACAACAAACTGTGACTGACTCTGAGAAGAATGAGAATCCCAGAACACTTGATTGTGCGTATGTGAAACTTATACTTGGACCAGGAGGCAGTCATCAGAACAGACAA
Organism: Elephantulus edwardii; assembly: GCF_000299155.1. Classification (NCBI taxonomy): domain Eukaryota; kingdom Metazoa; phylum Chordata; class Mammalia; order Macroscelidea; family Macroscelididae; genus Elephantulus; species Elephantulus edwardii. Next base: position 7,396,254 of record NW_006399807.1, on the reverse strand, counting down.
AGAAAACACTAAATGATTCAAAATTGGGAAGGGTGTATGCCAGGGATGTGTCCTATCTCCATACCTTTTCAATCTAGATGCAGAATAGATTATCCAGGAGGTTGGACTCTTTGAGGAGAAATGTGGCATCAGGATTGGAGGAAGACTCATCAACAATCTGTGTTATGCAGATGACAAAATCCTGATTGTGGAAACTGAGGAGGATTTGAGGCATTTGCTGCAGAAGGTCAAGGACCTCAATATGGATTGAAGCTCAACATCAAGAAAACAAAGATTCTCACCACTGAGCCAACTGGTGATGATGAAGAGATTGAGACTGTTAACAGCATTAGTTTGCTTGGCTCTACAATCAACACTCTTGGTACCAACAGCCAGGAAGTTAAAAGACGAATTGCACTGGGGAAGTCTGCTGTTAAGAGACCTTTCCAAAACACTGAAGAGCAATGATGTTAATCTAGAGACTAAGGTGTGCCAGATCCAGGCCTTTGCAATTACTTGCTATGAATCAGAAAGCTAGACAATGACTAGTAATGATAGAAGGAGAATTGATGCCTTTGAGCTATGGTGCTGGAAATCAGTATTGAATATACCATGGACTACTAGGAGACCAAACAAGTTAATCCTAGAGAGAGTGAAACCAGGCTGCTCCTTGGAGGCAAGTGATCTGAAGCTTCATATGACATACTTTGGTCTTGTTGCAAGGTGGGACCAGTTCTTGGAGAGGGACGTCATGCTTGGTAGTGAGGAGGAACAGAGCAAGAGAGGAAGACCCTCAATGAGATGGACTGATTCAATGATTGGGGTAATGAGAACAGGTGTATCAGAGACAATAAGGTTAGCACAGGATAGAGCAGGGTTTAGGGCTGTTGTACATGTGGTCACTGAGTTTCAGGTGACTCGATGGCACATAACAACAATGACAACAATGGTATAGTCTGTTGTGTGATGGACTACTAACCCAAAAATTCTGTGATTCAGATCCAATAGTTTCTCAACATGAGAAATATGACTAGTCTCCTCTTGGAAAGATTTATAGCCTCAGAACATGATGAAGGGTAAGTATAAATCATAGCCAACTCAATGACAGTAGATGAGTTTCTTGTAAATACACTTTTTATGTTACATAAGATAGAAGATATCATGAGTACAATAAAGTGCGATATGAGATACACTTTAAAAATCCAAGTCACATCTTTATAGATTAAAAAAATATATGTCCAATATTATGTGTGTGTGTGTGTGTGTGTGTGTGTGTGTGTGTGTGTATGATTAAAAAACACACCGGAAGGTATTAAGAGCAGATTAGACACTGCAGAAGAAAATATCAGTTAATTTTTACAAATAACAATAAAAACTATTCATGATAAAACAAAAAATCTTCAAAACCAAAACCAGAGTATGAACAAAAACTTCAGACAGAATTCATAGGGCAAAACATTAGATTATAAGTGTAACTGAAGCCTAAAAGAGGAAAACAAGAGGGGGGATTTCTAAAGAAAAAAATATCGCTGCTCTTTTCCCTTCAAATTTAATGAAAATCATAAGCAGATATCAAGCAGTTCAACAGAAGCTTATAAATTATTTAAAATCAAAGTGTTCTAAATTAATAATCATTTAAAAAAATTTTAAAACATCCAGATAAAAAAACATCATATACAGAAAAACAAATATAATAAAGCCAGGAGGCTTTATTGTAAAACAATGTGAGCAAGGTGAACAACACTTTCAAAATCCAGAAAAAAAATAATCAGCCAAGAACTCTATATTCAATGGGTACATATTTTAAAAACAAAAGCAAAAGAAATACTTGTTCAGGATAAAAGAATTAATCTTTAACAGATCAGATTTGCAAAAATGGAAAATAGGAAAATTATATTAAAATTGTGCTAATCTGGATTTATAGAAAGGAATAAGAGGAGCCAGAAACTATAAATCTGGGAGTAAGAAAGAACTGTTTTGTAATTCTGAAGATATGGAGTCTAATAGTTAAAGCAACAACAACAATTAACAATAATGTAATTTAGGCATTGTAATTCATGTAGAAGCAAACAATAGCACAAAACCAGCACAAACTTTGAGCAAAAGAAAATAGAAGTCTCTGAGTATAAGAGTTTTACATTATATACTACTTAAGAGACATCATAAAGATGTATAATAGAAACTTTATTGCAGTGATGTAAAAAAAAAGAAATATCCAAAGAAGTATAATTAAGTCAATCTCTCTCTTTCTCTTTCTCTGTCATTGCTGCCGAGTCGGTCCTGACTTACAGCTGATCCTCCCGTGAGTTTCTGAGGCATGATTTCTCACACGGTAGGAGATCGCTCATCTTTCTCCAAGTGGTTGGTGGATTCAAACTGGCAGAGAAGTGAAGATGACTAGTTAGCCGCTCTACAGCTGACACCACCAGAGCTTCCTAATAAGTCAATAAAGCAAATTGTTAAGTATTTTAATAAATCAACAAAGCATATAACCAGAATCACGGACAAGATTCAATTAATTAAAAATAGTTTGAAAAGTGAGAATGGATAGGGCAAATAACAATATGGCAAATTTAAACCCAACTTTAACAATAATTACATTAAATATAAATGGTCTAATATAACGGTCTAAATATGAATGAATAACCAAACAAACAAAAAGAGAAGACACAAATAAATGACCAAAATTTAAAAATGAGAGAAGAGCTATCACAACAAATCCTACGGAAGTGAAAGGATAATAAACGGTTAACTTTATCCCAATGAATTCAACAATTCCGATGAAGTGATACAATTCTTTAAAAGTCATAAGCTACCAAATATCTCTTAAAAAGATGTTGTTCTTGGGTACTGACTGCTGAGTCAGAACTGATCCATAGCTGTGCCTCTGGTGGGTTTTAAGAGGCAGTTAATTGCACAGGAGGAAATTGCCCATCTTTCTCCCATGTCTTTGGGATTATAGCATAACTTCTTACCACTAGGCCACCAGAGCTCCCACCCGCCGCCCCCCAAAAAAGAGAAATTGTTGTTGTTATGTGCCATCGAATCACCTGCGACTCATAGTGACACTATATGCAACAGCTCTGAACTCTGCCCTATCTTAAGCCAGTCTCACAGTCTCCAACACTCCTATCCCCATTACTCCAGTCACTGTATCAACACATCTTTCCAGTGTCTTCTTCTCTTGTGCTGTCCCTCCAACCTTCCAAGAATGATGTCCTTCTCCAGGGATTGGTCCATTCTGGCCACATGCCCAAAGTATATGATACAAAGCTTCAAAATCCTAACCTCCAAAGAGAAACTTGGTTTCATCCTCTCCAAGACAGACCTATTTGTTTTCTTGGTAGTCTATGGTATGGTCAAGACTCTTCTCCAGCATCACAACTCAAAAGCATCTATTCTTCTTCTGTCATCCTTCATCCTTATGCAGCTCCCTAATGCATAGCAAATAATTGTGAATACTATGGCCTGAAGAAAGCACACCTTAGTCTCCAGACATTGACTTTACACATTTTAAATAAATGGAGTTTGTAACTAAAAATCTTTCCACTCCAGCCCAAAAGACTTCACTGACAAATGCTCCTAATATTTAAATAAGAAGAAAAAAAAATAAAGTCTACCTAAATTCTTCTAGAAAATAGAAGACTGTGGTAGGCAGAATAACAGCCTCCCCAGAATTATTATATCCTAATCCCCAGAACCTCTAAATAAGTTATATTTGGGGGGAGGGGAAATTATGTAGGTCCTCCCCATGATCTGATAAGCCAGTTAGTTGTAAAGGGCTAAAGGTAGGAGGGATGCAAGACCTTTAATCTTCTCAGAACCCTAACTTGTTGAAAGAGGAGTTTCCTGGGGTATAAGCAATATATTTCATAATTTACATTATTTTCATATTTATTAACCTATATATGTTATATATAAAATATATAAATGTAATGTAAAAGATGGAGCCAAAGAAGGACTTTTGGGATGATAGCAATAGTATAATTCATGAAGAAAGAAACACAGAGAGGAAAGAAAAGACCATAATGTATGTTAGAGGAGACCCTAAAATACCTAAAACAAAGGGAAGAAATGGTGAAGTTAAATTGAAGAAATGGTGAAGACAATTTTCAAAAGTCACATCAAGAA
>NW_006399807.1:7377998-7385503 GCF_000299155.1 Elephantulus edwardii | reverse complement strand
AAGCTGTGAACAATCTCAATCTCTTCACCATCCATCCTGATGCTACCGATTGGTCCAGTGGTGAGAATTTTTGTCTTCTTGATATTGAGCCTCAATACATATTGAAGGCTGCAGCCCTAGCCCCTCTGAAGCAAGCACTTCAGATCTTCCTCAGTTTCAGCAAGCAAGGTTGTGTCATCTGCATAACGCAGATTGTCAATAGATCTTCCACCAATCCTGACGCCACACTTCTCCTCATAGATAGAGCCCAGCCTCCTGGATAATCTGTTATGTATACAGTTTGAAAAGGTACGGAGACAGGACACATCGCTGGCATACGCCTTTCCCAATTTTGAACCATGCAGTGTTTCCTTGCTCTGTTCTGACGACTGCCTCTTGGTCCAAGAATAGGTTTCGCTTTAGCATGATCAAGTGTTCTGGGATTCCCATTCTTCTCAGAGTCAGCCACAGAGTTTGTTATGATCCACACAGTCAAATGCCTTTGCATAATTAATGAAACACAGATAGACATTCCTCTTGTATTTCCTGCTTTCAGCTAAGATCCATCTAACATTAGCTATCCCTAGTACCAGGTTGTCTATTAGTCCAGTGGTGAGGATATGAATATATACATAAAATTCATTGCTGACTCTCCAGCAGATTTTCAAAAGCTGTGAATCACATGTGAGAAGATTGATCATCCTTCTCCCCTGGAACAGCTGGTGGATTCATCTTCTTTTGGGTTGTCAACCTCCTTATCCACTTATCCACTGGAGCTCCTGAGAGAGAGAGAATGAAACAGAGAGAAAATGTGTGTATGCATCTGTAACTCCAGAATGCTTGATCATGTTCTCAATTATTTCCTGTTGTTGTTATTGTTAAGTGTCATTGATTGTAGATAAGTCATAGCAACCGTAAGAACGAAAGACCTGAACAATTGCACAGCTCTCCTCGTTTCTCCAAGTTCATAGAGTTTCTGGAGGCAAGCTCTTTCGGAAGTGGATGCCACTCCTGCTTCCAAGCTTGTTTTAATCAGGGAGCTCCACCAAACACTGTCCAACATGGGTAACCATCATTGCATTTGACACATCAGTGTCTCAGTGTTTAGCATTACAGGAACCATGAGTTACCTCTGTACAGAAAATGCACAGACCAGTGCTATACCACTTAGAAGAATGTTTGACCAAAAACAATTAAAAACCAGGCCTGAGAACTGCAGATTAAAATCACCCACCTTTGACTTGGTAGCATTACTTTCTCTCCACGTGGCCCACAGAGCTCTATGTTATTGTAGTTGTTAAGCACCGTCGAGACATAGATGACTCACAGCGACCACATGAATAAAAGATCTGAATAACTGTATAACTGTCATCATTTTTCTAAGAATCACAAAAGAATAATTAAATCCTTCGAATAGTGATGATGTTGGAGAAGAGTATTGAATATCTTATTGACTATCAAAATAACAAATACTACTGTGACTTTGGTGGAAGTGCAAAAAAGGTGATCCCTACAGGCAAGCATGGTAAAACTTCATCTTACATACTTTGGGGCATGTTGTTAGGAAGAGATAGTCCTTAGAAAAATACATCATGCTGTGAAAGGTGGAGGGCCAGAGAGAGAAGACCCCCCCGCAACAAGATGGCTTGACATGGGGACCAGAACAATGGGGATATTGGAGATGACAGGGATGGTACAAGATAGGACAAGGTTCAGATCTGTTGTTCATAGGGTCGCTATGAGCTGCATTCAATTTGGTGATACCTAACAACTGTTTGCCTAGTCCTTTGTGTCAATTTTAGCAAATAACTGACCCGCTCTTACCTGAATGTTTTAAAGATCCTGTTGACTAACTAGGTATCTTTTTATAAAAAGTAAATAATTTAGGGGAAGAGGAGAAGGAAAAAAGTGGATCCTGAGAAAGAAAGTCTGTGACCAGTTCTCAGTGACTCTGAGACTAAAGTGGGTACTAGCTTTTGTGATTGAAGCTCTAGGTCAGGTTCAGTCACTAACCAGGGTGGCTTGGCACCGCTGAGGCCAGAGAGCGGGGCTGTGTCTCTCTGGCAGTCCTGGATGAACGGAAACTTGATCCCACAGGCAGGGTGATGCTGAGTCTGCAAGAAGAGGCCAGTGGCCTCCCTGGAGGCAGAGGAGAGTCACAGCAGCTTTGAGGGCATGATCTCTCATCTCATACACTGCAGTGTCTCTGTACCAAAAAAATTCTTATGAATGCCAACCTTAATAACGTTTTAGATCCTGGCCACTGTCTCTTTGCATTCTGAAGCAATTATTAAGCATATAATATGAGTCAGGCACTGAGATGCAAAAACAAACAAAAAAAAAGCAACTCCCCCAAAGGAGACCACAAGCTCATGAGATCTATTGACTCTTAAAGGGCTGCAAGACAGCAATTTCCAAAGTGAATGAACAGAGTAGCACAGGAGTAAAGAACAAGAGATTCTAAGGTTCATGGAGGAGGTGGCTTTTAAGGAGGGGACTGACGCTTACCGGAGAGAAAAAGACATCAAAGAAGAAACAGCATATGCATGTCAGCTGCACACTCGGTAAATAGCTGAGTTTCCACCTACCATATGTCAGGTAATTGGACTGTATTGGAAAACCAAAAAGACAATGGTCACAGCCTTCAGGAAGCTTCAGCATTTGTGGGGTGTCAAAGTGAAAGCAACCACTAAAACTTCATGTGGCTGAACACCAGTGGGGACTGGCAGGAGATAAGATTGCAGGGCAAAGAAAAGATTATGAAATCTTTATACTCACCTGAAGACCATGAAATTACAGGAGCCCACTCAACTGGAGGCCATAAGGGCAAGCACGCCAGTTTATTAATCTTTGTCTCCCCAGCACCTCATATACGACTGACAGATGATAGCTGCCCACGAAGGGAATAAGTATACGAGTGAATGAATGAATGAATGACGTTAAACTGATCAGTCAACAATGTGAAGCATGTCTGAGAAATGAAATTCTGAAAGTCATAGAAAAGACTGAGAAGGAATGGTAATTGTTTAGATCAGTGGCTGCCCATAATATATATCATTATATCATATATAATATGATATAATGAGTAGCTATCCATTATATCATCTATAAATGATATATGGCAGTGCCACGCCACAGATATAGTCATTAATGGAGCATGTGTAAAAAATGGGCTTTAATGGGAAAGGTTAAAAATTATTAAAAATAAAAATTCTATTATTTTCTTCTGCTGCTTCAGTAGAGACCATTTTGAGAACAGTGCCATAGATCAGGAGATTGTTTCACGACAGTGGCGAAGGAGGTGGACAAGAGCAGCATGTCTAAAGACAAGTAGTAACTCTCCGTTCCACATAGCAGCCAGTCCGGCAAAGGAGGAACACCGTCAGATACACGTGCTAAGCTGCAGCTCCAACGCAGAGACAAATCTTGTCTTAATTCCACTATCTGCCCTATACTGAGATATCCTAGTAGATATATCATGGGAGAAAGACGGGCAATCTTCTCCTGTGCAATGAACTGCCTCTGAAAAATCCACTGAAAGGTCAGCTAAGGTCAGTTCTGACTCGGTGGTACAACAGCAACAGTAGATACATCAGCATTTGGCAGGATAAGCCATAAGTGAGGCTAGGAAGAAAAGGAAGAAACCAGAATCGAGGCCAGGCAAATCTAAGAGAAAGCAAATGTTCTCAGCTGAGGGCCTTTACTGACCAAGCCGGGTCTATCTGCAAGTGGTAACTCCACCCACAACAAAGCTGCATAAACATGGAGAGAGAGCTTCTGGCCTCTGGAAATTGGTACCTAACAATTGGCTTGGTACCTAACAACAATAAAATCTACGGGGGACTTGCATTGCTAAGCCAAGGGTGGAGCTTCCCTGGTGGTTCCACAGGAGGAAGATGGGACAGTCTCCTAGTGTGATTGATAGCCTTGGAAAATGTGCTTGAGTGTTTGAGCTGGCCCCAATTCCACAGCAATGAAATTGGTGAATCCCCTCCAGCCAGGAAGCAGAAAATAGATTATAGGCTCATCCAAATTAAGGCTTTGAATAGACTCCCTCTGGTTATATCCTCTTCCAACAAGATCTCATGAATCTCCAGATGAGTCTGTCTCCGTGTGTGTGATTATTTATAAATATAAATATACACCTGCACTGCAAACCCAAAGGCACCAGCTTCTCTACATGAGAAGGATGGGCAATCGCCTCCCCTGAGATTTACTGTTTCGGAAAAAAAAAAAAACAACACTGGAGGATCAACTATGAATTTGTTTCCACTCAGTGACACACAACAACAACACAGTGTATATAAGTCACTTGGAAATTTTTTTTTTTTCAAATGAAGATCCTGGTTCAGCGGAAACTAGAATTCACAGCAGGAGACTAAATTGGACTGAACTGGTTACAAGTCTTGCCTCAAAATAACCTCATGAAGTAGACCTTATTATATTCTTACTTTATAGACAGGGGGAAAGAAGCTTATGGTCATAAAAGATATATATAACTAGTAACAGTCCAAACTGTAATTGCCCAACCAGCTGTCCGCTCTGCCTTATTGACACCAGAAGCCCCAGGCACTAGTTCCAGCTTCCCCTTATGGAGTCTCCATTCTCACACCCACACTAAACCTCCTGTCTCCCAAACTTTTCCTTTCATCATATTTCTCCAAATTGAGTGTCAGTATTATTGATCCTGGGACCACATTTTAAGTAAAAAGGACCAAAACGCGCATTAGACAAGGCTCACTGCAGACCCCACCGCACAGCAATGATAGCAGACCACAAGTTTTACAAAATCCCAGGTGATATGTATGCTCAGCATGGTTTCAGAAGCACTAACACAGCCTGTTATTCCTGTCCTTACTCTTCACCAGGCTGTCTTTTACTCAGTTCATTTGACCACTTGACAGTGGGCCAGGCCTGTACTTTCAACTGAAGACAAAGTCAAATTGAATGCCATATATAAACGTCAACGATGGGGATGTAGTCATGTTGTTGTTATGTGTGTCGTGTTGCCTGTGACTCATAGAGACTCTATGTTCAACAGCCTTCAATTATGTTCTATCCTTTGCCAATCTTATTGTCTCTGACATGCCTATCCCCATTACCCCAGTCACTGAATCAATCCATCTCACCCTCCCAAGCATGATGTCCCTCTCCAAGGACTGATCCTGGCTTGCAGCATATCCAAAGCATATCAGACGGAGCTTCAGAATCCTTGCCTCCAAGGAGCAGCCTGGTCTCATCCTCTCCAGGATGAACTTGTTTGTTCTCCTAGCAGTCCATGGTATATTCCATACTCTTTTCCAGCATCAAATCTCAAAGGCATCAACTCTTCTTCTTCCATCATCCCTAGTTATTGTCCAGCTCTCTGATGCATAGCAAGTAATTGCAAAGATCATGGTCTGTATCAGGCACACTTTAGTCTCCAGACTGACATCATTGCTCTTTAGTACTTTGGAGAAGTCTCTGACAGCAGACTTTGCCAATGCAATTTGTCTTTTAATTTCCTGGCTGCTGGTACCAAGAGTGTTGATTATAGTCATGAGGGCCATGTAAAGAAATGGCATTCTTAAAAATGTGGTTGTTACAAATGAGGTAAGCACAGGAAGTCATATATGTTTCAGCATCTCCATGCACCAATCAAATGCCAGACACCAAGAAAGGACTAAATATTTCTAGAAGAAAGGGAAGGAAGTTAAGATAGAAAAGGAAGAAAGGAGAAAGAAAGAACTATCCTAAACTATAAACTCTAAAAGATGTGCCCATTAGTGACTTCCTCAGTCCAGCAAGGGTGGAGTAAGGTATGCAGGAGAGTAGACACTAACTCAAATGTATGGATATCCCATTATCAAGATCACTGCAGCTTCATCCCATCAAACTATTATCATCTCAATTTGACAGTGGTTTTAACATTTTTAAGCTATTAGCCTTGCAACATTAAATTTATCCTTGATTCTTCTTTTGCCTGTGATCTTTCAGAAAATCTATTCTGAAAATTTGCTCATGTAGCAGACAGAGTGCCCACCACATGTCTTGAGCAGGGGTTCAGGAGTAAGAAAGATCATTTATAATCAAAGTGCTCAAAAAAAAGTTCTTCGGAGGGAGTCAGAACATTATAATGGTTAAGAACATAGAGGTCTGAATCTTCACCCAGACACCGTGACTTTGAGGAAATTTCTGGCCTCTCTTTGTAACTATACCTTCATTTTTAAAATAAGATAGTGATATTACCTCATGAACTTATGTAAGGAATAAATGAGACATACACAGAGGCTTTTATTCTAATTGTCATGGATCTGGGCAGGATTTGAACATGCAGTGAAGGACATTTCTTAGGCAAGGACAAAGGAGTGGAAAGGATGGAGTCCTGTTGAGGGCATGGTGAGTCATCTGCTTGGGCTGAGGCCCAAGGTATGTAGAAGTAGAAGGAAGCAAGGCTGGATTGGCATGGGGTCATACCAGGGACAGCAACCTGAGAGGCTGGAAGCAAATGCAAGTGCATTTAAATTCAAATTGCAGGGAGTAAACACGGAAGGTCTCAACAAAAAGGAAAAGTCTATCTTGACTTGGTGAGTTGGATGGGAGGGTAAAGATGGAGAAGATCCCAAGAGAGTTGAGATTCAAGGTTGGGAGGGCATGGTGCCTTCTGCCAGAAATACTGCACCTGAGAGGAGACACTGGCTTGCAGAGAGGCTAGGATTCTGCTTTTTTTTCCTTTTATTTTTAATTTAAAATAAAATTTTGTTTTATACTGATTTACTTATAAAGTTCACATACATTTATTTTCATACTGGATCTTTCCCATTTCCTTCACTTCTCCTCTCCCTCCACTCATCAAATTGTGTGACCCTATGATTAACACTCCCCCCATCTTCACCCCTCTGCTCGCACCCGCTCCCCCTTGGATCCTCATACACGTTCTACAATGATAGTCTTATGCAGTATTTGAGATGAAAAATCTAGCATGTAGATGGACACGTGGAATTAAAATTCAGGAGCAAGGCTGGGGCAAGGAAAGGACAGACTGGGGAAATGTTTATGAAAAATATTATTTTGAGGCACTAGCATGAGCAAAAGCCTAAGGGTATTCAGAGTGGAAGAGAGGGGGAAGAACGAGCCTTAGGAAATAGGATCTTAAGTCATGCAGGAAAGAAGAGGAATCAGCCAAAGCTATACCGCAGTGAGACAGACACAGGCGGCCTTCAGCAGCACACCTGAGTAACCAAGTTATCTTCCTCCGGGGATAAGTACAGTTACTTGAGAGAGCTGCCACATCTTGAGCTGAACAGCCTTCTCAAGTAGACTGCTTCCATTGCCACGGTCCACTCCATGCTGAGCTTCTTAGCCTGGGTTGGAAGAGAAATTGGTTATTCTAACCATGAGGTAATGAGAGTGGATGTTCACAACCAAAACAGACATTTAGTGTTCTTTTTGCATGGTACTTTCTTTTTACCACTACATTCTCAGACCTTGAGGATTCATTTACAACCCTTTGCCTAATCTTCAGAACATCTGTTGTTGTTGTTGTT
>NW_006399807.1:7371806-7377898 GCF_000299155.1 Elephantulus edwardii | reverse complement strand
GTGGAGGGACAGCGCAGGAGGGGAAGACCCTCTATGAGGTGGATTGATTCAGTGACTGGGGTAATCAGGATGGGTGTGTCAGAAGCAATGAGATTGGCACAGGATAGAGCAGGGTTTAGAGCTGTTGTACATAGGGTCGCTATGAGTCGCAAACGACTCGACGGCACATAACAACAACAACAATATATTTTATAAATTACATTAGATAAAAGAGGGGAAAATTGGACAAAGAGAAGAGAAACCTCTGGACCACAATAAAAAGGGGGGCAGGGCCAGGATTGGAACTTCTTCTTTGGACTTAGGTTCCTTATGTGGTGAATGAATTTTCTAGATTCAGGTAAAAAAAAAAATTACCTCCAAGGAATGTTAGGTCTGCAGCTGCTGAAAGGAGCCAAGGACTTCCTCTCAGTGCCCTGAATTCAAAATCATAGCCTCCTAAACTGTGTGAGAATAAATTTCTTTACGTTAAAATCATCCATTTGTGATATTTTTGTTGTAGCAGCTCTAGAGAACTAAAGCAAGAGTTGTGAATTGGGGGTGGAGGAGGAAAAAAGAAAAACAGACAAGGACATATACTCTTTCCTGCACCCAGGAGCACAGTTCTGCTAACATCTTGGTTTTAGCCCCGTAAGGCCCATTTAAAGAGTCCTTGGATGGTACAAATGGTTAAGCACTCTAATAGCAACCAGATCTAGAAATACCAATGGAGGCCTTAAAATAGTTGAGCAGCTATCTGTTGGTCTCTCTGTCAAGAACAGAGAAGAGGGAAGAAAAACAAATATGCTTACAAACAATTGTCTAAAAGACTCAAGAAAATCAAGAACTCTCATCTCCATTACTCAGAGATCAAAAGAACTAGATAGTGTCTAGCAACCACCTCACATAGATCTCAAAGGGATAGAAGTAGAAGGGGTTGGATAAAGAAGAAGGAAAATAGAGAACAAAATTCAAAAGCATGAACATGACCAGGCTTACTGGTCTCATAGGGACTAGCGGGACCACCAGACCTCCAGTCACCTTTTGAATGTGGAACAAAGCTTACCCCTGTAACTCACACCCAAACAATAACAGGACTATAAGGTAAATAATAACACTAGAAGATTCTCAGTCCTTAGAACAATCAGCCAACAAGCTCCAGAGCAGCATTTGCCTGGGATAAAAAAATAAAAAAGCATGAAGGGATAGGATAGAAGAATTCATGAAAATAAGAATCACAGAGAAGAAGTGGGAAGAGTGTAGTTTTTAACAAAGCAAAACCTAATAGACATAGTAACATGCTTTCTTTTTTCTAATTAATTTTAATGAATATTTACATAGATTTTGCTTTCTAAAGGATACCACTTTGAAATCTCAGTGGCGCAGTTCTGCTCTGCAATCATGGGGTGTGCCATGAGGCAGAATCGATTGACTTCATGACAACTAACAACATCCTCCATCCCATTAGACTACTGTAAGATGGTAACCCTGTTGTCTTAAGCCACCAAGTTTGTGGTAATTTGTTACAACAGTAAAGAAAATTAGCAAACTTTCCAATTCATTCCATGAGGTTGGCACTACCCTGATCTAACTTAAACTAGGTCATGGCATTACAAGTAAAGAAAACTTCTCTAAAAAACAAAGAAACAAAAAGCACTAAGTTATGACTCATGGTAACTCCATGAGCTAAAAGAGTTTGTAGGGTTATATTGGCTATAACAGTCACAGATATTTTAAAAAGCAGACTTTCCTCCCCACCCCTTATATTGCTGGGTGGGTTCAAACCATTAACATATCCTAATAGTTGAACGCAAACCATTTGTGTCACCCAGGAGCCAGAGAAAACTACAGAACATAAGAGTAAAAATTCATTCACACATGTTAGGGAATCCAATTCAACAAAGTTGAAAGAGAGTAATACAAAATGGCCACATGGGGCTTATCCTACCAAACCTACTATGTATCAGTACATCCTTGTCTTTCCAACTTGCCCAAATTCCTTAGTAGATCTGGCTCCAGCAATCTTTTCTGTATTGTCTTCTTTATCTTGAGAATTTCCTTCAGATTCTACTTTCTTGAATCTCATCATAAGCAATCTTTTTTCCATTTGTTTAATGTCTTATTTTAATTTCTCCCTCTTCCATCAGAAAATTGTTCCATCTCTTTACACTTGTGCCAAATTGCTCTAATTTGCATTTGCTTTAGCTTTTATGATAACATATCCAAAAAGATGCTGTCCCCGTGGGTGGCCCTTGATCTCCAACAACTGAGAACAAACAATGACCTTTGTGTGATATTTTTCAAATTGAAGAGTGAGTCACAAAGTCTGGGGAAAACAGAGAGGGTTTCACACATGCATTGTCCATCTGACAGCCTTCTTCAATCCATAACCATGCACCCACTTAAGCACGGCACAGTAGGGGCTATTTATCCAATTTTTAATGTGGCCTGCATATGCCATGAGTCTTCCTTCTTCTTGACAAAGAAAGAGCAAATGTTCTCCAATGCTCATCTCAATCTTGGGAAAATATACTCTAGTCACTTCTAACTCATAGATTTCCTCCACTTCTGGTTTTCCACTTTGACTCTTAAAGTTGTGTTTTGAGGGTTTTTTGTTTGTTTGGGTTTTTTTTTTCCCTAGGACATAAAACTCAGACAAATTCTTTAATTTACATACTGTTATGGATTGAATTATATTCTCCAAAAATAATATGTTGAATTCCTGATCCTTGTACCTTTCCATATGATCCTATTTCTAAACAGGGCTTTTTGTTATGATAAAGAGGGCTTACCAATGTTGAGTGAATCCTAAATCTGATCACTTTGGAGGTATAAGATAACAGACAACAGAGACACCCACATGGGAAAATGATCATCTACAAGCGAAGGAATACCAAGGAAGCAACGAATGCATGATTCAACCAACAAGAAAAGAGTTCACTCCGCCAAGATCCCAGTTTAAACTTTTCAGTCTCCAGAACGGTCTGTGTTCTCTGTGATGTGTCTGTTAGAGGAGTTCTGGGTAACTAAGATAGAAACACATCCATACAGGCCTTTGTGTCTAAAGAAAACTTTATTGAAAGTTTGGGGACACAGTGGACATTTTACTAAAAGAAAAAAAACAAACTATATACATGTTCTGTTGAAAATAGGTGACAACTCAAAGGTACCTTACAACATTCTAATTGGTGTCACTCTCTGTCCATTTTGCTGGGTCACTTACTATCTCTTTTCTCCTCTTTGCTCCATCCTTTGCCCATTTCCCAAATGCACATTCATTTCTCGGGGAAAAGCATCTTTCATCAGTCTCTCTCTCTCTCTCTTTTTAAATGTAAAATTGTAAAAATAAATTTATTAGAAAGTTATATCCCTATAGGGACAGACCTCCCACCTTGAAAGGTAATATGGAGGCAAGTCTAGCATCTTTCTGTTAAGGTCTCTCAGGTTGTCTGTTCCTTCAGGGTCTCCTCAGTCCAAGCAGGTTATAAAGACATTTCTCCAAACAAAACCAGGAGAAACTCTGCAGACAACCCTGGAAAGAAGCTTTCCGTTTTAACAATCCAGATGAGGAAACTGAGGCTCAAAGAATTTGTGTGACCTGTTCAAGGTCCTATCAGTTGACACTGCTGCCACTTCTTCAATAATGAAAAGAAATAACCTCAAAGACATAACTTTACAGTAGAGCTCCCAAGGCCAGACCTATTTTAAGATAAAATCCATTGTGCTTCAAACATTTGTGGGGAACAGCATGGCCTTCTCCTTCCAGCTCCACAGGGGGGTGTGGGAAATGAGATTGTGATGTGTGACCTGCTGCACGCTGGTCTCACGCTGGTTCAGGATTGTGGGTGTTGTCTCCAATCACCTCAGGAAGTGTAAACATTAATGTTATTTTGCTTCCACTGTGTGTGCTATGGATTGAGTGATACAGATAAAATTAGTTTCTATTCCAGTAAACACAATATCCAATTTAAAGAGATTCTTCTTCGGGTTTTCTCCTTCCCTTTTGTATTATTTCCTTCCTCTATTGCTCATTCCCTTTATTAGAATGTGATTTGGACTTGCTCTCTACACATAAATCAATAGTTTCCAGCAGTAATAAAAATAATTACTTATTTCAGTGGTAAATGTTCACAAAGATTTCAGCTCTCATGTTGTGTTTATTCAGTGCAGATTGAGGCCTGTGTTGGATTTTCTGAGTGATCACAAAACACAGAGCTTCACATGCAATCAGTCCACAAGAATGTCATCCCCAGCTCCTCCAAGCCTCCTGCTGGATCTCCAGATACGTGTATGCAGAAAAATTCAGATAGGAAGTCCAGTTGGGGTGGAGCTCTGGAACAAAATGGGACACAGAGACCCAAAAGCAAGTGGTGGCAAAAATGCCTCCAGCTCAACACGCACAATTTAACGCCTTAGCACTTGAGACTTTAAGATGGAGTCATGAATGTGCCACAGCATGGGCAGAATGGGATCAAATCCAAGAGAAGTAAGTTGATATCATTAGGAAATCTGTGAATAAGTAGCAGGGTCCAGGCATAAACCTGGCACTTGGAAATAAATCTTTGTCTCACTAGGAATAGGGGATACAGTGTAAAGCAGAAATAAGGAGAAAGAGCAGCACTGTGAGA
Source organism: Elephantulus edwardii (assembly GCF_000299155.1). NCBI lineage: Eukaryota > Metazoa > Chordata > Mammalia > Macroscelidea > Macroscelididae > Elephantulus > Elephantulus edwardii. The sequence goes on along the minus strand of NW_006399807.1, from coordinate 7,373,294 downwards.
GGGAGACGTAGTTTACCAAGACAAGGCTCCAAATTCATCTGTGTATTCAATAAATAACTTTAAGATTGAGAGAGATAAATTACACACACACACACACACACACACACGTTGTTATCTGCCATCAAATTAAGTGTGAGTCATAGTGACCCTATGAACAACATATGTGAACCTTATCCAATCCTGTGCCATCCTCATAATCTTTGACACACTTGAGCCCTTGTGGCTGTCACGGTGTCTGTCAGTCCACCTGGTTGAGGGTCTTCATCTCCTTGGCCTTCCTTCCACATTTTCAAGCATGATATCCCAGGCCAAGGAATAACCTCTCCTAACATGTGCAACCAAGACGAAGAGGTAACTCATGGTTGCTGTGATGCTGAAGACTATGACAGTGATGTGCCAATCGTGGTAATGGGCACCCATGGTGGACAGTGTTGGCTGGAGCTTCCCGACTAAATCAAGCCTGGAAGCAGGAGCGGAATCCACTTCCAAAATGGCTTGCCTCTGGAAACTCTATGTACGAACAGTGCTCAGGCTGTTCGTTCATAGGGTCGCTATGAGTCGTCTACGACTCAACGGCATTAAACAACAACAACAACAACAACATGTCCAAAGTATATGAGATGAAGCCTCATCATTTTTCCTCTGGCTGCATCTTCTCCAAGACATATATGTTTGTTCTCTTGGCAGTCCACGGAATATTCAGTGCTCTTCTCCAACACCACAACTCAATGGAATCAATTCTTCTTTTGCCATCCTTATTCGTTGTCCAGCTCTCAGATGCATAACAAGTTATTGAAAAGACCATGTCGTGAATCAGGCACACCTTAGTCTTCAAACTGACATCATTGTTCCTTACTAATTTAGAGAGTTCCCCACTACAGATTTTCTAAGTAAAATTGGTCTCTTAATCTCCTGACTGCTGATACCAAGTGTATTGATTGCAGATCCAAGCAAGATGAAGTTAACATTTTCAATCTTTTCTTCATCTATCATTGTTGCTGCTGTTATGCGCCATCGAGTTGCTTGTGACTCATAGAGACCCTATGTACAACAGTCCTAAACCCTGCTCTGTCTTGTGCCAATCACACTGCCTCCAATACACCCATCCCAATTACCCCAGTCACTGAATCAATCGACCTCATAGAGGACCTTACCCTCTTGCGCCATCCCTCCACCCTCCCAAGCATGATGCCCTTCTCCAAGGACTGGTCCCTCCTTACAACATGTCCAAAGTATGTCAGAGGAAGCCTCAGGATCCTTGCCTCCAAGGAGCAGCTGGTTTTAACTCTCTCCAGGATGAATCTGTTTGTTTTCTTAGCAGTCCATGGTATCCTCAATACTCTTCTCCAGCACCACAGCTCAAAGGTATCAATTCTCCTTCTATCCTCCCTCACCACTGTCCAACTCTCTGATGCATAACAAGTGATTGCAAAGACCATAGCCTGTATCAGACGCACCTTAGTCTCCAGAGAGACACCATTGCTCTTC
>NW_006399807.1:7362801-7371706 GCF_000299155.1 Elephantulus edwardii | reverse complement strand
GTCCCTCCTTATTCAGATATAACTGGATTTCCATTTCTAACAGTTCCAGAGGCAATTGTTGGGTGGGTTTTGGTAGTCTGCTCTATAGTTTCTGAAAACACTTATTAAGTTCCCCTAGAAGACAGGTCCCTGTGACCCTGGATTTCTAAAATGTTCCCTTGACACATGGAGTAAATGCGTCAACTGATAGGAGGAGTGTAGCAGGGGCACCCTGATCTGGGAGGCTGGAATGCTGGGTCCTCTGCGGCTGAGGGGGAGGCTGTTGGGGGGGGGCACGCTCCTGGAGAGCACGCTGTAGGGCAAACCCAAGGAACTGAGGAGCCCTGTCACACACAAGAGCATCAAAAGCATGCAGCACAAAGCAGCGATTGTGCTGTGTCCTGAGAATAAACTTGAATGAAGTTATTCAGGAGGAATGACGGCTGCGAAGGTCTTGTCACTGAAATGTTCCCATTTCTTGGTGTCTAAAACTGATAACTTTGAGATCATGTATAGGATCAAATCTAAAGGATGTCACTTACGAGCAAGGAGGCACATTGGGGCAGATGGAGTGAGAGATAGACAAGGCAGTCCAATAAAAAGGCACGCTGCTAGTATCTCATCGCACTGAACTTAAAGTGAGGTTATGGGAAATAATATTGTATCTGATTTTTGAGAGTCATTTTAGCACTCAAACATTTGTTAGCAAGTCTGAGATAGCAGGCATTAGGCTCACCACTAGGAGCTCTGATGGCCTAGTGGTAAGAAGCTACACTGTAATCCTAAAGGCACGTGGTTCGAATTCACCGGCTGCTCAACAGAGAAAGATGGGCAATCTCTTTCTGTGTGATTATTGCCTCTAAAAACCTACTGGAAGGTCAGCTGTGAGTCATTTTTGACTCAACAGCACACAGTAACAACAGGCTCATCACTGCAGCCAACTCTGAGCCGATTTCAGCAGGTTTCCAAGGCAGTAAGATTTTCCATCTTTCCCTTAAGAAGCAGTGAGTGGATTCGAACCACGAGAGAGGTTTCTGTGTTAGCAGCCCAACTCCCTATAGACTACACCACCAGAATTCTTTAGGCAGAATGAATATTATGGCACATTCCCTGGGGAAGCAAACAAGCTGGTGAGGGAGAGAAGTGTGAGCAAACAATTGGGAGAACAGCATGAAAGGTGTTAATAGAAGCAGGTACATGATGCCAGTAGAGCAAGGGATACCGACCATGCAGAAATACAGACAGAGGGACTTAGGAGCACGACATGGAAAACCTGCTGCTCTTCTGCAGGTTTCATCAGAGCTGAAAGTGGCAGTCCGCTGGCATTTGAGAATGGATGGTGACGAGTCACTAATGAGTGAACAGAAAGACCTCCAACACGAGGAAGTGTGCTGAGGCATGAATCTATCGGAATAGCCTGCCAGACGCCCAGCACGGACTTACTGGTCACTTAGTCACTGAATGAACCACACCTAACATCTGGCCGTCATTTCTCAATACGCTTTATTCAACTTTTGTCTTCTCATTGCCATCCACGTAGTCTATTCTGATGCTATGATGACTTGGTTTTGTCTTTGCAAAGTTAAAAAAAAGGGGGGGGCAATTGGTAAAGTAAGAATTGGCAAGCTAGATGTAATGAAGTTAGAGGTTTAATTCAGTGGTAGAATTTATTTAAATAGTTTTAGAAATTACCTTATCCCCACATTTATAGAATCATTAAGAGTCTGAAAGGCTCCTTTATATTTTCCATTGTACTATATTGCATTTTATGGCACAAATCATATGCCAGGGTGACATTCATGATGCTGGTGGCTCTGAAAGGTCACATGATGAACTCTTTGAGAATGTCAGGGCTGTGAGTCTAGTAAGTAATGAATTATATTTTTATTGGCACTCTACTGTCTAGAACAAGGTCTCGTATTAAATTTGAAAAATGGGACCTTTGCCCCTTTAAGGGATCTTCCTATGATTTGGGGAAAGCTTTTATTACCCTTCTCTATTTATGAAGGCTTAGCATGTGTGACTTGAAGACAAAGTAAGATGTTGGTCTAGAAAACAGAGATCTGGAAAATAACTCAAATCAACCAAAAATAACTAAATTCTTCAGCTAAATGCTTTTCCCTCATTTTCTGGAACCTAAAAACCATGAAACTCAAACTCAGCACCTCTCCTAAAGTTGCCAAGTAGAACAGAGAAATATTCAGGGGGGGGGGGGGAATCGTGCTTGTCCCTTCAGAGTACTGGTTTGTTAGGGATGCAAATCAGAAAATGGCTATCTAAAAGGGATATTAGGGCATGAGGCATAAAGTGGCTGACTTACACACTTTCATAAATTAGTTATTAGGAAGAGGATAGTAAGGGGGAACCCACAAAATACATGAATTAAATATAATATAAACTAATTATATAAATTAATAAAAATAAAACAAACAGAAATAATACCCCCCAAATACCTTGAACTTAACATGACTTAATCTACCACTCAATCTTTTCCTACTACTTAGGCTTTGGTTTGACTATTAGATGTACAGATACTAGACCAATCAAGTCAGAAAACTCAGTTGGCCTTGACTCTCTCCTCACATCAAATCAGTTGCCAAGTACAATCAATTTTCCCTCCTAAATGACTTTCAAATGAAGTCAGGCCTCGCCAACCCTCTGGCACAGTCCTACCGCAGGATGAAATCATCTGTCATCACAAGATCCTGACATCTTGCCTCCAAGTTGTCCTCAAAACGCAAATCTTGCCTTCAATAGCATTCATGGAAGATGAAGAAAGTTGTTCACTCACATAATTATTGCCATCGAGTTGGAAATGACTCGCAGCTGACCCTCAAGCAGGTTTTCCAAAGCTGTAAATAGAACAGGGGGAGACTTCCCATCTTTCTGCCAAGGAAAACCACCAGGGAGGAGCCCCTTTTTGGTGAGCACTGTAACTCCTTGAGGACTGCGCCAACATTAAGTCATAGCAATCCATGTGACCGAGTAGGACTATCCCACAGGGTTGCTGCATTGGGACCTTTATGGAAGCAGATCATCAGACCTTTCTTCCTAGTTCATCTTGGTCTGAAAGCGCTACTCAAACTTTTCTGCCATGGGACATCCTGATTGTCATTTGTTGTTATGTGTCGTCGAGTCGCTTGCAACTCATAGCAATCCTATGTACAAGAGCCCTAAACTCTGCTCTATCCTGTGCCGACCTCATTGCCTCCGACACACCTACCCCCATTACATTACTTCAATCACTAAAAAGATCCATCTCATCAAGGGTCTTCCTCTCCTGCTCTGTCCCTCCACCCTCCCAAACATGATGACCCTGTCCAAGGACTGGTCTCTCCTTGCAACATGTCCAAAGTATGTCAGACAGAGCTTCAGAATTCTTTCCTCCAAGGAGCAGCCTGGTTTCATCATCTCTAGGGAAAACCTGTTTGTTCTCCTAGCAGTCCATGGTATATTCAATACTCTTCTCCAGCATCACAGCTCAAAAGCATCAATTCTCTTTCTATCATCCCTAGTGACTGTTCAGCTCTCTGACGCATAACAAGTGATTGCAAAGACCATGGCATGTATCAGGCACACCTTAGACTCCAGCCTGATGTTGTTGGTCTTCAGTACTCGAGAGGTCCCTCACAGCTGACTTTCCCAAGGCAATTCATCTCTTGGTTTCCTGGCTGCTGGTATGCATAGTGTTGATGAAGTGTGGAGCCAAGCAAACTAAAACTGTTAACTAACTCAATCTCTTCACCATCTATACTGATGCTGCCAATTGGCCCAGTGGTGACAATCTTTGTTTTCTTGATGTTGAGCTTCAATCTGTACTGAAAGCTGCAGTCCTTGACATCCTGTTAGGATTTGAAATACCAGCAGATAGTTTCCAGTATCACAGAAATGTACAAGCCACTACAGCAGAACAAACTGGCAAACAGGTGGTGGTGGGCTCTCAGCAGGCCAATGTATGAATCTCTCAGTGGCTCTCATGGGTGGGCTCCAATAGCACTGGATATGCATCCCTGTTAAATGGGGAACTCCTAAAGGTAAGAAGCTGTGCTGCAATCCCAAAAGTGGTTCGAATCCACCAGCTGCTTAGTGGGAGATAGGTGGGCAATATCTTCCCATGTGATTTAGTGCCTCTGAAAACTGGCTAGAGGGTTGGCGATGAGTCAATTCTGACTTAAGGGCACACAACAACACCACCACCAACAACAACAATGTTAAAGCTCATGGCTCCCTGTCTATCTTTTCCAGTCATCTGAGTGCTCAGACTGAATTCATATTCAATTCCTACTGAATGCCTAGTGCATAGCACAATGCAGGGCTCCTGGCAGGCACTCACTCATAACTGAGTCAGTCCTTTCATAGAGCAAACACTAATTCCAGAAGCTGGACTATAGGAAGAAAAACATGGTATTAGGATTGGAGGAAGAATCATCAACAACCTACTTTATGTTGATGACACAACCTTGCTTGCGGACAATGGAGACTTAAAGCACTTGCTGAAAATGAAAAGCCAAGAACTTCAATATGGATTACATCTCAAAATCAAGAAAACAAAAGTCCTCACAACTGGACCAATAGGTATGGAAGATGGAGAAAAGAGTGGCATCAGTTATTTCATTTTCTGTGGATCCACAAGCAACACAGAAGCAACAATCAAGGAATCAAGACAATACAAGATGGGAAAATTTAGAGGGCACTTTATTGCATGAAATAATAACTCAGTTGCAAAAGGACAAATACTGCATAAAACCACTAGAGTGAAAACAGGAGGGTACCTGAGGGATTGGAGGAGGGAGGAGGGAGAGGGAGAATAGAGAGAGACTGTGCAGACAATGAACACTGTTGGGACCAAGACAAAGGAGGAGCAACTTGGGAAGAATCAATATAAGGGCAATATGGCTATTGAAATTAGCAAATAGGAGCAAGCCATAGATAACTGTTCAAAAGAGGAAGGGAACAAGCAGTGGAAAAGAAGGGAGAAAAAATGAAGAGGATAGCAGGGATGAGTGAGTGGATTCAGGAGGGTGGGGGGAGTGAAGGAAAAGGCAAGGTGCAACGGAGACTTAATGAGACAGAGTGATATAAGTCAGAGTTCATTACTTGTTGTTAGGTGTTGTCAAGTAAGACTCATAGTGACTCTATGAATAACAGATTTAAATCTTGTCCTATCCCGTGCCATCTCTGACATACTTGAGCCCACTGCGGCAGTCACTGCCAATCCCTTTGGTTGAGGGTCTTCCTCTCCTTCACCTACCCTCTACCTTTCCAAGCATGCTGTCCCTCTCCAAGGAATAGCCCCTCCTATAAACATGCCCGAAGTATGTGACACAAAATTTTGTCCTCTTTGCCTCCCAGGAGCACTCTGGCTGCACCTTCTCCAAGACACATATTTGTTCTATTGGGAGTCCATCAGTACTCTTCTCCAACTCCACAGCTCAAAGGAGTCCATTATCCTGTCATCTTTATTCATTTTCCAGTTCTCAGATGCATAGCAAGCGATCAGAAAGACCATTATCTGAATTAGATGCACCTTAGTCCTCAAACTTATCATTGATCCTGAGTAATTGAGAGAGGTCCTTGACTGTAGACTTACTCAATGCCCATCTCTAGATCTCCAAACTGATGGTATCAAGAGTGATGATTATGGATCCAAGTATAATGAAGTCTTTGACAGTTTCAATCTTTTCTCCATCTATTATGATGTTGCCCATTGGTCCAGTGGTGAGATTTTTTTTTTGTTTGCTTTTTTGACAATGTTGTTGTTATTGTTGTTGATTGCCTTTGAGTCGAGTACGACACAAAACAACTCTATGAACAAAAGGCCTGAAGCCCCTCTACAACTATCGCCATTTATCAAAGTTTATAGAATTTCCAGAGGAAAGTTGTTTAGGAAGTGGATGCCACTCCTGCTTCCAACATTATAGAATGTTATTGGTTAAGTTGTCTGCAATGCATACTGACCCTTTGTGCAGCAGCTCTGAACCCTTCCCTGCCCTGAGTCAGTCTCACTAATTCCAACACACCAACCCCCATCGCTCCAGTTACTGTATCAGTCCATCTCATCCAGGGTCTCCCTCTCCCGTGCTGTCCGACCATCCTTCTGAGCACGATGTCCTCTCCAGGGACTGATCTCTTCTGGCCACGTGCCCAAAGTAAGTGAAGCTGAGCTTCAAAATCCTAGCCTGCAAGGAGAGATTTGGTTTACCCTCTTCAAGCAGTCCTATTTGTTTTCTTGGGAGTATGATGCAATCTATACTGAAGACTGTAGTCTTGGATTTCTGCAACAAGTGCTTCATGTCTTACTCGCTTTCAGCAAGCAAAGTTGTGTCATGTGCATAATGTAGGTTATTGAAAAGCCTTCCTCTGATCCTGATGCCACATTCTTCTTCAGAGTCAAACTTCTGGAATTACTTGCTTAGCATACATACAGATAGAATACCACCCTGACGTACACCTTTATTCATTTTAAACCATGTAATGTCCCTTTGCTCTGTTCCCACAACAGCCTCTTTTTTGGTCTAAGTATAGGTTTTGCATAAGCATAAATAAATGTTCAAGGATCGCCATTGTTCTCAATGTTGTCATAATTTGTTATGATCTATATAGTCAAGTACCTTTGCATAGTCAATAATGGATAAATAGACATTCTTTGCTTTCAACCCAACAGCAGCAGCAAAACTTAACTGGCTGACCTACTTCGGCCTATTAAGAGTATTTCACATTTAGACTAGAAATAGTCAATAACTTTAAAAAAGAAGAAGCAGCTATTGGCTTTGAAAGGTATTTGAGTGGCACAAATTATTTAGCTCTCAACTACTAATCTAAAGGTTGGCAGTTCAAACCTAACCAGCAGCTCAATGAAAGAAAGGCCTTATGGTCTGTTTCCAGAAACAACAGAGCTAGAAAAACTATATAGAGTAGCTCTGCTTTGTAACACATGGTTTGCTATGTTCTGGAACTGATACCCCGGCACTGGCTTTAAAAATAGAAATGTAAAAAAATAGCTATTAAGATCACATACTAAACCTTTTTTGTTTGCTTCTTTAGACCACAGTATCAGACACATGACATTGCACATGTTGTTATTGTTAGTTGATTCTGAGTTGACTTGAACCTTTCCAGGCCATCCTCACTATCTCCAGCATACGCAAGCCCATTGTTGCACTCACTGTGTTAATGTATCTCACGGAAGCTTCTCTTCTCTTTTGCTGACCCTCTACCTGTCTTAACATAATGGTTTTTTTCCAAGGGTTGACCCCTCCTGACAACATGTCCATAGCGTGTGAGTTGATTTCACTATCTTTGCCTCTAAGGAGCACTCTGGTTGCACTTCCTCCAAGTTATCTGTTTGTTCTGTAGGCAGTCTATGCAATATTCAGTATTCTTCACCAACACCACAATTTCAAAGACATTGACTCTGTTTCTGTTCCCTTATTCACTGTCTAACTTTCAGATGCACAGAAAGTAACTGAAAATATCATGGCTTGGATCAGGTGCACCTTAGTCTTTAAACTGGCATCATTGCTCTTTAGCAATTTAAAGAGGTCCTTGACAGCATTATTTCCCCAGTGCAACATGACTTTTGATTTCCTGACATTATTGACACAAACATTCGGTATCTGTGACTGGCAGTCTGTACCATGAAATTGCTGGGTTTTGCTTATTTATTTACGGACGCCCTCAGGGAAGGTACTATGTGACAGAACTGTGCAGCATTCTAAAGAAGCAAAAACAAGAGCAAGTCCGTGGGATTCAAGCTTTTCTGTGGAGTAGAATTAGTACAAATAGGTCTGCTCGATGTGTCCTGTTAAGTTCTATTTAAATCCTACTTAACTCCCAAAGTTCCAGTACAACTGGTGGGCCACAAGTTACCTTTGACAACCGCAAAGAGGCCTGCCTATATATCCCAATTCAAACAGATGGCTGTACTATGCAAAAACATTTTAGGATGCCACGAGATCAAAAAGTCCACTACTAGTCTAATTGTATTGTATTGTGTTGTGTTGTATTGTGTTATATTTAGTTGAAAGAAGAGTTTTCTAAGGAAGAAAAGATTGTTTAGAGACGAATAAATCAGAGTTCATGTTGTTTTTTACAGCCAAGTAGGACTCATAGCAATCCTAAGGACAACAGATCTGAATCCTGTCCTATCCTGTGCCATACTCACAATCTCTGACACACTCAAACCCTTTACTGCAATTACATCAATCCACCTCGTTGTGGGTCTTCCCCTCCTTTGACGTTCCCTCCACTTTTCCAAGCATGATGTTCCTTTGCTTCAACCAAAACCACTGCATTTTGGTGACTTGCCACTATGGCACAGTGGAATTCTTTGTCTCCTTACCATCTACAGTGATGGGAAGGAAGGCTTCAAGAGGAAACCAGGCAGAGAAAAAAGGTAGTCACTGCATTTAGTACTATAGCTAGAGCCCTCTTCTAGATAGAATACTAGAAGGGCTCAAGCTCAACTCTAACTCAACAAGCTACAGTCTCAGATAAAATGTGCCCCTAACCTCTCTGTTTGTCCAACCCACTCCCACAGTCTCTAGGGGGTTGTATGAGTCCCACCTGATCTCTAGGCAGCACCACCATCCTTCTTCCCACGCCTACCTCTAACAAGGGCGCCACCTACAGCGGCCCCACCCAGCTGTGCCCCACGTGCTGGCCCCACCCCAGAGTTAGCGGCCCTTTAAACACCCCCACCCTTACACATTATCCCCGACACACACACACACCCTGACGGCAGCCGAAGAGGGACAAAACTCATGGCGTACAGCCAATTTCCTCCGCGGCACACGTCCCTGCTGTCCCAATCCAAAAGCCCCTCTACCGGGGTTACAGACTCCAAGCAGCCCCCAGGCCCATGCAGTCCGGCCAGGGAGTGTTGGGGAGGCCTGGCTGCTGGGCGGGGCCGGCAGCAGCGCAGGTC
>NW_006399807.1:7314167-7362229 GCF_000299155.1 Elephantulus edwardii | reverse complement strand
CGCGCCGGCGCCTGGCGGCAGGATGGGCTGTATCCAAAGCATCACCTGCAAGGCGCGGATCCGACGCGAGAATATCGTGGTGTACGATGTATGCGCCACCATCGACCAGTGCCCCACTCGCATCGAGGAGACCTCGCCCATCGTCCTGCGCTACAAGACCCCCTACTTCAAAGCCTCGGCCCGCGTGGTCATGCCCCCCATCCCCCGCCACGAAACCTGGGTGGTGGGCTGGATCCAGGCATGCAACCAAATGGAGTTCTTCAACACCTACAGCGACCTGGGCATGTAAGCTTCAAACCGCGCGGAGATGGAGCGGGGTCCCCCGCCCCAGTCTTTGGTCCCCACCCTGTCCCCTCTCTCTAGCTCCTTCTTAGCGCTCTCCCCATCCTCTTTCTAAACCTTCCTCCCGCCTCCTTTCCCACCTCCCTCCTCCCTCTGCTTTTGTTTCAGTGACTGGGCGGGTGTAGGGAGGCTCCTCGCGAAGGCTTTTTCCCGTGGTTTGTTTCTGACTCCCTGTAAACGCGAACCGTACAGTGCGTGAAGAACGCGACAAGAAGGGTTGGAGAGGCGCAGGTGGGGATGGTTGGCTAGTGCCCTAGGAGTATTAGGGGTGTCTTCTGTGCCTTGTAAGGCCTCCCGGGAAGAGTTTGGGGGGACATGTAGAGAGGGGAGTGTCGAGGACGCGTGATCTGTGCCGCGCGTCCTTTGGAGGAACCTGAGTGGGCATGAAAGCTAAGGTCCTGGGCTGCAGAGTGAAGTTGGTAGTGCTGCCGTTGCTCCAGGATTATTGGGTACTAGTTCTATACCCAAAGGCCAGAGAACCTGGAGACGCTGCCTTAGGGAATCACAAACCGGCCAGGGTTGCCCTGGCTCCACGCCCTCTCATTGAGTTGTGGGTGGTCGGTAAAGGGGAGGCGCGGGACGCGCCTGGTTTGAGCTGAGCTGATGGCCTTGTGCTAGCAGCCTATGGCTAGCAGGAGACGACGTGGAAGTGTTTCTTATGCTCAAGAAATTGATGGGTCTGTCGTCAGTCTAGGGTCTACTTACTCTTCAAAACTTTTCTGATTGCGGCGCTGGAAGGGATTCCCCGCGCCCACCGCTGAATCCAGTCGGGTAGCTGGGAGCTCTCCAACTTCTTTCAGCAGCGCTGCTCAGTGCGCGCCTGGCTTGGCGGCTGCGCTACAGACCCAGGATAGCCGAGGCTCCTCTGCGGATGGGAGCCCATAGCTTGCCCTGGAATCGCAGTCTGTGAGAGGGCGCGCCCAGGACTTTTTATTTACTAATTTCTCATAACTCTCTACCTGCCTTTTTCAGAACTGACTCTGAACAGTGGGCAGCGACAGTGGCTAAAAGGTTCAGGGCAGCTTTCCACCCGCTGTTACAATGTAGGTCTAGAGCATCCTAATTAGCCTGCAGTCTTCAGGGAACCCTTTTTCTGGAACTTCAACCTCATTCCTTTTATTAATCTAAAACTATAGCGCTGTTAAGGTTCACTTATTTAATGTGGATGTGGGATGAGAAAGTTCCCATTTTAAAAGGTCAAGGCACCTTTTTAGCAGCAGTTTGCAAGCTTTTTATTGTACTCTGAGCATGTAAGTTAACACTAGTCATAAGTGCTAAAAGGAATTGTGACAGGTCGTTTTGTTTCTTTCCCCCCTCCCTTTCTTTCCTCCAAGGAGTTTGCACTTTTCTCCTTGAGCATGAAAGCTCAGCGCTGGAATAAGCTCACTGGTAGTGAAATGTGAGAGCCCAGTTTCCCCTGAGCCTTTGGGCGCTGCGTTCTCTTTCTGGAAGGCGTGTGAGAAATTGGGGATGTGTTAGTTTTGGTGAATCATACCATTTCAAAACAGGCACACCCTCAAAAAGAGTGATTATATCTAAACACATGTCTGTCTTTAAACTGCCTTTTTTCCCCCCCAGAAATCCATTCTTTTAAGTCTAGTCAGGGAAAACCACAGAAAGGGCAAAGGCCTACCTTTGGCCTGGTATTGATGGCACCTGGCACTTCTGTGGGAAATCACTGTTCTCCTGGGTGCCCTTAGGTCCCTTGTGTGGGAAGCTAGGAAGATATAAGGTGAAGTAACCTTGCTCTTTCCCCCAAGATCACACAGCTGCTGGGTTCTCTGTTGCCTCACTGTCTTATTAACTAAAGATTAATAAAGGGCCCTTTCCATAAGAGATGGACTCTGCCTTGGAGAAACCACGTTAAGAAATGGCAAGTAGTGGTTGAGTTCCCTTGACTCCCTGAAGGGTATGTCCATATTGGAACCAGCTTTCGTGTACATGAATCTGTGATGGCTCAGCACTTGTATTTCCTTGACCCTTCCCTACTGAATTATCACCTTTGGGATTTGGAAAGAAGTTTTGTTCTTAAGCTGTCTCTTTAAATATTTTACATTTCTTAGCTTTCTTCTTTTTGATGCAGAGGAGCAAAAATACTTCCCAAGAAATCATTAGGAATGTTATTATAGGTTTGTGTCCATAGTCTACCTGTCTCTTCGTGGTTGCAGTAATTGCTATGTGTTTAAAGCCGCTTTGGAGCCTGGGTTTGATCAAACCAATTTCCACAGAAATGTTTATGCCCTGAAAACTTTGGCAATATAAATTTTGTAATGGGAACTAGTACTGTATAAAAGTTACTGCAGTCTATTAGTGATGATGTTCGCTTTATCTGGTGCTTTGAGTCGAAAAAGCACTGCAGGCTGAATGTTCACCCCCGTGTAATGTTCCCGTTGTGTAATGTTCCCGTTACACAAAACATAACGTGGCAAGAAGGTCTGGGTTACAAAGATGCTTTTGCAGCATTTTAAAAGGGACTTGCCAGAGGACATACACAGCTTAAAATAAAAAAAAAAAAAACTCCATCGGCATTGTTGAAAGAAGACATAGGCCTCAAAAAAGGATATATAAGCAGCCCATGGACATAATGGCAAGAGCTTAATTTGAACTTGGACTCAAGTACCTTGGAACTTCCTTAAATGAGCCTATAGAAATGATACTGGTGAATTATCACAGCACCTACTCATTCCTCATCTGGTCCAGGAGAATCTGCTAATGCAGCCTTGCAGAGAGGAGACTGCTCAAATTTTCAGCCCTTCGGGGGAAAAGAGCTTTTTTCAGTAAACTTAATCAATAAGCAAATATTTACCAAGTGCCTCTGATGTATAGGCCAAATCAAACAAACTACCACTAAGTCTTTTCTAACTTATGTTGGTATGAGCGGGCCCTCCACCGGGTTTTCAGAGACTGTAAATCACATAGGAGGAGATTGCGCCTTAGAGTAGTAGGGGGATTCGAACCACATGCCTTTGGGGTGATAGCACAGTTCTTTACCCACTAGACCACCAGAGCTCCCTATTCCAACTCACAGTGACTTTAAAGGATAAAGGACAACTGCCCAGAGGTTGTCTAGGATGATACATCTTTATGGAAGCAGACTGCCACATTTCTTCTACTGAGTAGCTGGTGCTTTTGAACTGATGACCTTTTGGTTATCAGCATATCACTTTAACCACAGTGCCAGTGGGGATCCCTGATGTACAGGCACCAGAAGGGGAGACAAAACAACTTCACTGCTCTTTAATGAAGGAAGTGTGGACAGTGAAGGAAATCTTCATGGGATACATGCAAAGGAAGCCAGTGTTCCTAACTTGTTTAGGAGAAATTTAAAAATCATTCTATTAAAAAAGAAGTGCTAGGGGAACTCTGGTGGCCTAGTGGCAAGAAGCTGCACTGCAATCCCAGAGGTGCATGGTTCAAATCCATCAGATGCTCTGCCGGGAAAGGAGGGCCACTCTCCTCCTGTACCAGTCAGATCTGATTTGACGGTACACACACACACACACACAATAATAAAATAATAATAATAAAATTTTTTTAAAAAAGGAAGTGCTGTAAGAGAGAGAAGAGTGCTCCACAGGCAGAGTTTTCTAGAAGTAGTCACGCTAGACTCTTAAGAATGAATAGGATTCAGCTCAGCAGGAGGGACAACAACAACAGTAAAAAAAAAAAATCCCTTGCGATTATGTCTCTTCCAACTCATGGCCGCCTTATGAATTTGGAATTCCAAAGGAGAGGAAAGAAAACCTATGGAAGTGGGAAAATAGAAAGTTTTTCAAGGGACATACGTAGATAGGCCAGAGTTCCCTGGCTGGTGCAGCTGGTTTACATTTGGCGAATAGACACAACGTTGGTGGTTTTTACCCGCCCAGGGGTCTCACCGTTGGTATCAGCAGTTAGTAGATTTGGAGACATATAGTATTGGGAAAGTTTGCTCTCAGGAACCTCTCCAGAGTCCTAAAGTGCCGTGATGTCAGCTTCAAGACTGTTGGGCACCTGATTTAGACTATAGTTTTTCCAGTCATCTGCGATGCATCTAAGAGCTGGACAATAAATAAGGGTGACAGGAGAAGAATCAATGCCTTTGACTTGTGCTCTTGGAGAAGAGTGCCTGCCGAATATCCCATGGATTGCCAAAAGAACAGAAAGATATGAAAACAGAGAAAGTACAACCAGAGTGCTCAGAACAAACAAATGTCTTAGGGAAAATGCAGCCAGAGTGCTTCTTAGAGGCAAGGCTGGCAAAGCTTCGTCTCATATACTTTGCTCATGTTGTTAGGAGAGGCTGTTTCTTGGACAGGGATGTCATGAGTGGAAAGTGGTGGATCAGTGAAAGAGAAGATCCTCAATGAGACGGAGTCTGTAGCCATGAGTTCGAATGTGTTGAGGGTGACAAGGCTGGTGCAGGGAAGGACAGAGTTCATACTCTACTCGACAGCACCTGATAACAACACAAAAGAAAGGCTTGGCATTCTGCCTCATTAAAGCTTACAAACAGGAAAGTGCCACTCTTAACACATGGTAGTTGCCATGAGTTGAAACTGTCTTCCAACAAGTCTGGCTTTGTTTTCAAAGTCAACTGGATTGAAGTAGTCATCTGTAGGAGAAGATACCTGAAGGGGAAGTTGGAGCTGTTGGGAAGGAACTAGGAGAATATGGTCTGGAAAAGAGAAGCTGAGATGACATCATCTGAACCAGACAGAGGTTGTCAGGAAGTTCTTCATACCCTCTTCATACCTCTTGAGTGTGCAGGGGCTTTTAAAGGCAGACTTAAGACCTTTTTGATGAAGTAGGTTTGGATGGTGAATCAGTATACCCGGGAGGTTTCCTAAGTGAGGTTTAAATGGTTCTCCTGGGCTAGTGATGAATGAGCTGAAGCTGAGGTCAGGGGGAGATCTGGCACTGACTAAAGTCCCCTTCCTACATCTCTGAGTGTGTTGTCTGCTGGAGCTGGTAGAAAACTTACCGTGGTGACCCTAGGCTTGTGGCATAAAAGCCATGTCCGCTGCCTGTTTAAGAACATTAATGAGTCATGTCTCACCTCCCTTCCTCAGGAGATGATTTCTCCCTGCTCTCTCTGCAGAGCCACGGTCATTGAGGAGTTGACTGCCTACTCCCCTCTGTTACCTGTTCAGTTCAAGCTGGTTCTAGCCCTTCTGGAACTGCTCTTGTTCATCTCTGCTTTCCTTATTTCCACTTATAATGCAGTAGACATTTTTGAGAAGCTCTCACTTTTCCAAAAGAATTCACAAGTTGACAGCTTCTACCAGCCCGAGATCTCTCTCACCTTTTGGCTTTTTCTGAGTCTCCAGCTGCTCCTAGCTTTCTGTGGTTATGTCTCTAGATCACCTTTGTTGGGACATTCCTCATTCTTTATTCTCCCTGGGTCATTGTACCCATTTCCATGGTGAGAGAAGTTCTCTGTGAAGTACACTCATCTCTGGGTCAGGTATGTGTCTATGTGTAATTTCCACATAGCTCTCTGAAAAATGTTGCAAGCTTGATATATCTAAACCTGGAATTTTGGTTTCCACTAAGTCTGTACTTCCTCCAGGCTTCTTTATCTTGGTAAACACCATCTCCAGGTCTGAAGTCGCTCAGGCTGGAATGTTAATGTGGTGGTGGTATTGTTAGATGCCATTAAGTGCAGTCCAACTCCTAGTAAACCATAGCTCTGAACTCTGTTTTACTCTGTGGCATCCTTATCACCTCTGACACACTTGAACCCATTGTCACTGTGTCAGTCCATCTCATTGAAGGTCTTCCTATCCTTTGCCAACCTTCCACCTTTCCAAGCATGATGCCTCTTTCTAAGGAATGGCTCCTCCTAACATACTTATGTGAGATGAAGCTTCGAGATCCTTACCTCTAAGGAGCACTCTATTTGAACTTTCTCCAGGACAGATTGGTTTGGGGGTTTTGGGTTTTTCTTATTTTTTGGCAGTCCATGCGATATACAGTACTCTCCTCCAACACCATACTTAAAAGGTATCAATTCTTCTTTTGTTATCCTTTTTTATTGCCCAGCTCTCAGATGCAAGGCAAGAGTGATTGAAAAGATCATGGCTTGTATCAAGTGCACCTTAGTCTTTAAACTGACATCATTGCTCTTTAGGACTTTGAACTCCTAAAGCCCAATGTGTTTATTGTGGATTCAAGTAAGATGAAGTTATTGACAGTGTCAGTCTCTTCTCCATCTATAATGATGTTGCCTATTTATTGATTCAATCAGTGTGTACTTCATGGTATGTTCTCACACACGCAATCTGTCATTAGATTCTGCTGACTTCTTCTTCACCAAGATGTATCTAATCCAGCCACCCCTTTCCATGGCCTTCACTGCCATCTCAGGACATGTCACCATTAGCTGTCATTAACTCTAGCAGTGGCCTTCTGACTGAGCTTGTCACCTTTAATCCAACCCCCAACATCACCCTGTTTCCCACATAGCTAAATGTAAATGTCACTTCCACCACTTTAAACCCTTTAGTAACTTTCTATTGCAACTAGAGTAAAATAATTAAAAAACTTCTTCTGGCTCTCTCAATTCTCCTCTTACCGTTTGCATGAGCCATGGGGCAAATATCACATGTGGAACATATGTGGCATGCCAACATTTTCAGCCTCTCTGGTTTCTTGGAAAATTGTAATCCTAGCTGTAGTACATACTACCTTCTGGTGAACATGAATAACTAAGTGAATCTGAAGAAATGAACCTCCCAGCACTGCCACTCTTACCTTTGGATGATACATGAAACATATGTGTCTCACATTGTTGTATCAAAATCCATATTACCTCACCTTCTCATTTTGATATCCCTCTAATATTACCCTTGAATATGGAGTACCAGTGGAATGTCTATCTGTGTTTCATTGACTCTGCAAAGGCATTTGACTGTGTGGATCACAACAAACTGTGGCTGACTCTGAGAAGAATGGGAGTCCCAGAACACCTGATCATGCTTATGTGAAACCTATACTTGGACCAGGAGGCAGTGGTCAGAACAGAGCAAAGGAATACTGCATGATTCAGAATTGGGAAGGGTGTATGACAGGGATGTGTCCTATCTCCAAACCTTTTCAATCTCTATGCAGAACAGATAATCTGGGAGTCTGGCCTCTATGAGGAGAAATGTGGCATCAGGATTGGAGGAAGACTCATCAACAATCTGTGTTATGCAGATGACAAAACTCTGTTTGCTGTAACTGAGGAGGATCTGAAGTGCTTGTTGCAGAAGACTGCAGCCTTCAATATGGATTGAAGCTCAACATCAAGAAAACAAAGATTGTTAACAGCTTCAGTTTGCTTGACTCCACAGTCAACATTGTTGGTACCAGCAGCCAGGAAATTAAAAGAGGAATTGCATTGGGAAAGTAATGCTGTCAGAGACCTCGCTACTAAAGTACTGAAGGACAATGATGTCAGTCTGGAGACTAAGTTGCGCCTGATCCAGGCCATTGTCTTTGCTATTACTTGATATGCATCAGAAAGCTGGATGATGAATAGGAATGATAGGAAGAGCTTTTGAGCTGTGGTGCTGGAGAACAGTATTGAATATACCATGGACTGCTAGGAGAACGAGCAGATTCATCCTAGATAGGGTGAGACCAGGCTGCTCCTTGGAGGAAAGGATTCTGAAGCTTCATCTGACAAACTGGACATGTTGCAAGGCAGGGACAGTCTTTGGAGAGGGACGTCATGCTTGGGAGGGTGGAGGGACAGCGCTGGAGAGGAAGACCCTCAATGAGATGGATTGATTCAGTGACTGGGGTACTGAGGGTAAGTGTGTCAGGGACAATAAGATTGGCACAGGCTAGAGCAGGGTTTAGGGCTGTTGTACACAGGGTTGCTATGAGTCGCGGGTGACACGATGGCACATAACAACAACAGTACCATGTGACTGAAAACACATGTTAATAACAAAAATTCAAAGCTGAATAATCATGGAGTTAAGCCATTTTTGGTTCTTCAAAGGCAACCAACTTGATCCCATCCCAGAGTATTTTCATATGCTGGCCTCTGTATCTGAAATAGTTTTTTTTTTTCTCACCCTTTTTCTTAGCTGTTACCTCCTCAGATAGCCTGTTGGTGATTTCACTATCTTAAATTGCTTATATTCTTCTTTTTAAATACCCCATTCTTTCCCTTTACATATTACGTATTCTCTTCCTTTCCTTTACATAATATTCCAGTCTTTCCCTTTACATATTACATCTTTCCTTTACATATTACCTACCTTACAGTTTGAAAGATAAAATTGTATTTGTGTAACACTTGACCTGTCTGCTAGATGATAAGCTCCAAGAAAGCAGGTAGTCTGTTCTCTGCTCTATGGATAGTGCTCAGTCCATAGCAGATTTCAATAAATGTTTCATGGATAAATAATAGTCTTACCCTGTCTGCTTTCTCTTCAACAAATAATATATCTCATCAATATTCTCCCTCCTTCATTGCCATCGAGTTGGAACTGACTCTTAGTCGACCCTTCAGCAGGTTTTCAGAGGCTTAAATCACACAGAGGAGGCTGCCCATCTTTCTCCTGAGGACCTTATCAGCAGATTTGAACTGCCTGCCATTCAGTTGACAGCACAACTCCCTACCTACGCAGCCACCATAGTTCCAGGAATATTATTGTTGTCACATACTGTAGATTTGGAATGACTCGCAGCTGACCCTCTAGCAAGTTTTTAGAGGCTGTAAATCATTCAAGAGATTTCCCATCTTTCCCTCAAGGAGCCGCTGATGTATTCGAACTACCTTTATTAGGGTAGGCAGTGCAGCTCCTCCCCATTAGGCACCCAGAGCTCCTCACATTGAGATTAGCATCCTGTGTTTGCCGTGTTAGCGTTCAGTATTCAATCTGAGGTTAACCCAACAATGTTCTTGAGCTCTCGACTCTGCAGTGGTCAGTTAGCTGTGCACTTGTGTCATTTAGTCCTGTGTTCTCCTGCCTGGCTGTGGAGTCCTTGGCATGGAGCCAGCCCTGTCACTTCCTCTGTCCTACAGTGCTCTGTTCCTGGGCAGTAATGCTTAGCAAACACTGAAGCCTCATTCATTCCCAGGGCACTGGCTAGAAAGTAGCATTCGCTGCCTGCCCAAGGAGATGACATAAATCTTGTGGTAGCCTATTCCTCCTGCATCACCAACTTGTAGCTTGACTCCCAAGACTTGAGGTGGCTGCTGTAGCCATTGCTGAAACACTTTAGGGAATCTGAAGAGCCATTTGGCTGAGCTGGAGTTCCTCACCTTGTTACCAGCTGCCTGCAGGGCCAGCCAGGCAGTGAGTGTCCTCTCTCTCTCTCATAGAGATGCATTCACTGTTTTGGGGCATTTTGCTCTTGACAGCCAGAAGGGCTCTTCTGTCTAGAGAGCTCATTGACTCTCCTGGCCTCTGGTGCCAACCCCATCACCTTAACTCACATGGCAACCCCATTCAGAGGGCACAAAATGTGGAGGTTACTAGTGTCTTACCAGAAACATTAGGCATGTGGGGACACATGCACCCCCACCTCCCACTCCAGTCTAGAGCATCAGATGGGAGAGCAGACTCCAGTTCCCTTACTGAAGTCCTGAGTGCCCTTGAAGGGGAGATGGCCTAACCCTTCTGCCTCTAATCTTCTCCATCTCTGCAAAAGAGGAGCAGCAGAGGATTAGCTGGTCTTATCAAGAAGCATTAAGCTCACTGGAGATAAAGCACAACTCCAGAGTTGCAGGGAGTGGGGAGGGACAGAGGAGGAGGCAGATGATTAGGAAACGAGAAATGGGGGGGGGGAATTAGCATTGCAGTGTAGCCCAGATGCTAAATACCACTGAAGAAGACACCACGTGGAACCAGGAAAGGAGGGATCAGAGAGCTGGATGGCTGTTGAGCTACAGATTATCCTTGACTTCCCATAGGGCAGAAAAGGTGAATGCCATCCTTGAGGTCAGGTCTGCAGAAGTCTCGTGTTCTAGGTCAAGAAATAAGACTGACACTTGATTAAGCAAATGCAGAATCTGGGTTGAGACAGAATCAGGATCCCAAGGACTCCTCTTCCCTCTCATTTGAGGAGACACTGAGATCACCTGGCCTGTGCAATGACCCTATGAGTCAGGTACCTGGAAATGGAATGACTTTGTCTGTGGTCAAACATCTGCTGGCTAGCTAAGCTGGGATCATGAACCCTAAGTTCTAACCCTATGTCTTCTTTGGGCACCATGATGGCTTGGCCCAGCACAGGTGTCAAAGGGTCAGGTCAGCACTAGAAATAACCAGGTTTTGGCATCTTAAGTAGATGATCGCATATCTTCCTTTTCACCAGCCTCCTTCCCTCAGCTACTTTGGTTCACTGTTAAGAAAAGCTGCCCCAGATAATGAAGGAGCCACTAATCAGGGCATAGGAAGTGGCTTTAACTTCTAGCTTGGCTGTTATTGTCTCTTGGAGAATGGGAGGAAACGATCAATAACAGAGCGCTGTGGTGACCACACAAAGACACAGGGCCAGGAAGGGAGGTGGGTCCCTCTGAAGAGTTGGCGCCCAGACAGCCACATGTGGGACAGCACCCCACACCAAGAGGAGGAGGCACAGAGCGGTGGCCTCTCTGTCTTACCAGTCTAAATCAGTGTAGTGTTTAAGGATGGTCCTAGGGTTGTTAGTTTTTGTTAAGAGGGATGTGAGTGTGTTTGTTGGAGAGAGATGTCAGCCTCCAGGAGTGCTTGTGCGTCTAGGAGATGCTACTATAAGACGGAAAAGGATTGAACCCCGGGGTGGGGAGGAAGGAACAAAGGTCTGTGTGGCCGGCAGGTGCTCTCAGTGTTTCCATCAGTGACCTTGTTGGAATTATGTCACTCAGTGCAGGAAGTGCTCCCATTCTGAGGCTCGGGGTTAAGTAACTAGCCTCCATTCTCACTGCCAGCAAGTAGCAAGTCAGGAGGACGATCCACACCCTCCAACCCTCACTTACCTATCTCCTGCCTTACCTCCCGAAAAGGAGGCTTTCCTGACTTGCTCTGTGAAGCATTACTGTTCCTCGTATAGTTTTTTGTTCCTTTCCAAATTTTTTTTTTTCAGTTCATTGCCATTGAGATGGAAACAACTCATATCTGACCCTCTAGAGGCACTAAATCACATGGAAGGAGATTGCCCATCTTTCTCCCATGGAGCTGCTGGTAGATTCGAACAGCTTACCTTTGGTTTGATAGCACATCTCTGTTAACAACCAACTAGGCCATGAGAGCCTCCAAAATAGACTTGGCTGTATAATTGCTCTCTTATTTGTCTATTTCCACACACTTTTGTATGCTGCGAAAAGGGCTCAGAGGGAACACAGGTGAAACTCAGAGATTTCCTCTAGAATGATGTTTGTTAGTAGCAATAAAAAACTTTGTCGGGAGTGGCAACAGGGAAGGCAGAACTGAGTCCTCAGAGTGAACGGAGCTTCCCCGAGAACAGAGTGTCCACGCTCAGCTCTCAGGGACCCCAGGTCACCATATAGGCCTGCCTGGCCTAGCCCCTTGGGCTGATGCCTCTTGGGGCTTCCCTGAGAACCAGACATCAGCCCCATTGGGCAATGCTGGACCCAGCAAATCGTCATCCATACCCAAATGCTGGGTTTGGGGTCTATTCGCACCTCAAATCACTAGATGTTTGCTACTTGGCAGATATTTAGAAAGAGGAGGTTAAAGAGCAGTGGAAGGGATCAGCTCAGCGGACATGCCTCTGACCCCAGAAATCCCTGTGCTGTCCTCTTGCCAAGGCCCATCAAGCCACCATGTCAAACCCTGTTCCCTCCTGGGATAGAAGCCAGTTGGAACTGTTGACTGTATCAGTTGAAGATAAAGCTACTGGCTCTCCAGCTCAGGGGCTCACGTGCCAGCTGTGTGGCCTTAGGAAAACCCCACAGCCAGCCGTGTCTAGCTTGCCTGTATGTAAACAGACAGATCATAAGCTCTGTCTCTTTTATAGGAGGTCAGGAATTAAGATGAAGTATGCGACAGTGCTCTTCCAAGTGTAAGATGTTGTGTACATGTTAGGATTACTGTAAAGGGTGAGAGCGGCCTGTTATTCTTATCAGAGGATGAATTGGGGCCAACCTTGAGGAACCAGGAGGTTATACTGTGGGCCTGTGGCTTCCCCTGGTCGGGAGGCCCCTGACACATCAATGTACCCCCTCCCCATATCTAATCCTACTTTTAGTAGCAGATGATGGAGACCTCTCACACCACCCAGCAGTCATCCTCCCAATCTGCTCTGAGCTGTTGACTCAGGTAACAACCAGGACCAGGGCAGCATCCAGTCCCTGGATTGCACACCCTGCCTGGAGCACTCCCTTGCTGACACTTCTAGCTGGACTCGAGTCCAGCTATAAGCTAGTTTGCTAAACCAGGAATAGGGAGAGAGAAAGACTCTAAAGTGTATAAAGTATGTAACTCATGCTCAGGAAGGGTTACGGAGCTGTCCCCCGAGAGAGCAAATGAGACTAACACTTGATCCAAAAGTGTTTCTAACATACTTTTTCAAGTCCCTTTCTAAAAGTCTTCTCGTTTGTTGTTGGTATATACCGTTGAGTGGAAGCTGACCCACAGTGAGTTTTCAGAATCGGTAAATCGCTCAGGAGGAGACTGTCTTCCACAGAGCAGCTGGTGGATTCGAACAGAGTGCCTTTGGGTTGGCAGCACAACTCCTTACCGCTAAGTCACCAGAGCCCCCTAGGTCTCATTTCTATAATATGTTCTTATTAGTGGCTCTCAGGGCCAGGAAGGTGGGAGGAAGGGACTGGAAAGTAATTTTCTAGGAAGCTGGGAGTTCCTCCTTATTGCTATAAGTTGCCATTGTGTCAGTGACCCTATGTGGTGATGGGAAATTTGGCAACTCTTATTGTGATGATTATACGATGTGATTTTGTGTAAGATCAATATGCAGTTGATAGCACTAATTGGTTGGGGAGGGGGGAAGTTGGTTGAATTAGCCACCGTGCAAGGTAGGATGTTACAATAATTAAAAAAAGAAATTTTTTTTTCAATTTCCTCTCTATTAACGTTACAGTAATTATGGAATTTATTTAAGGTAAGGGTTACTCCTATTTTAGGTAAGAAAGCTAAGGCCCCACAACACTGAATAATTTGCTCAAGGTCACTCCGGCAGGCTTTGGTAGTTGGTTCAGCACCCCAACCTCTACCCTGGCACCTGTCCAGGCCAAGTACATGGTCAGCCGACCAGGGACAGAGGCCCTCCTCAGAGTGGTGCAGTGTCTGTCTGACTATCAGCCAGTTCACAAGCACATTTCAGGGCATCACTTATGGCCTCTTAAGGCAAGAGACCCAAACCTACTGTCATCAAATCGATTCTGACCCGCAGCACCCAGTAGGGCAGGGTAGCACTACTCTGTGGAGTTTCAGATGCTGAAATCTTTATGAGAGTGGATGCCCTTCCTCTTTCTCCTATGAAGCTGCTGATGGGTTCAAACCATCAGCCCTTCCATTAGCAAGCTGATGCTTATCTCACCATAATACTAGGGCTCTCGGAGAGAAGGGAGCTAGCTAAATGCATCCAGCAATAAGCAAAGAGAAACTTTCAGCCTGTCTGATTAACACCACATAAATAAGACCAAGTGCTAGCTGATGGCACACGTGGGGCATGGGGTCGGGGGTATCATTGTGGCAGGCTGCCCTGGAAAGCCTCTGGCTTCCTCCCTCCCCTGAGACCTGACCTTTCCAGCTGACTTGCTAGTCTCTATCAGGCTGGGTGCTTGCAGGCTGTCAGAGGTCTGGCTAATGGGAAGCAATAAATCGACCTCCTCAGTCAGCAGGCCAGGCGGCATCCTGGAGGGCCAGGCAGGGCAGGGAGTCAGGCTTCTGGGGTGGGAGTGGTTACAGGGCCAGGCTCTGGCAAGGCTGGCACTTGTCAGAATCAGGCAAATTAGATGTCTTGGCCCTGGGCAGTGGGTATCGACTGAATACGGGTAAGAGAGGGACGTAAGGGGCTCATCTTTCCTCGTCTCAGGAGCCATGCTGATCCCATGGTGGGTACTCCACTTTCCAGAGCCGCTGTTGCCAGCATGGGCCTGAGGGACTCAAGTCAAGCCCAGATACTTTTTTTACCCCATGTGACTCCACTATGTGAGAATCCATTTCAGACTTCCATAAACAAGCTCCACTTTTTCGTTCCCTCTAGTCTTTTTAGGAATAGGGAGTGGGGTGGATAAGAGATCCAAAAAGCTAAACGTTAAAGTCACCTTGAGGGTTTCCTCTTGGCCTGGAGAGTCAAGGAGCATGTCTTTTGCGGGAACACGTGTACACTTTGGGCAGTGGGCAGATGTCTGCTTATTGTTGCGTCTCCATGAAACCATCAGCAGATTATTCAACTTAATGATAATAACAACAATAACACCCACTTACTGAGCACTTAACTGATGATAAAAGTTTCATATGCATGGTCTGTGAAGTAGGTGTATTTTCTCTTGCTTTAGAGATGATGGAATGGAGGCCTGAAAAGATTGGGTAATCTATTATCCAGCTCTTAAGTGGCTAATAAATTACCAGCCAATAAGTGGCAGGCTTGGGATCAGAAATCAGATCAAACTAATTCGAGTGAATCTTTATGAAATTGTACTGCCTTGATTTTTTTTTTCCTTTCTAAAAATTTAATGAATGAATGAGAAAGTGGATGGATGGATAGATAGATGGATAGGGGAGTTTTAAGGTTGTAACACAGTGCTTGCTTTTGTTCTTACTGAGGTGAACTGGGAAACAAAGGGTTTAAATCAAGGAGGAGAAATGGCTAGAATCCTCGCCTCCCAGCTGTCTAGCTCAGCTGGTCAAGGCAGGATGCTAATGAGACCAGGGTCCTTGGGTCAAACCTCAAGGGCCTGAGTCAGCTTTCTTTACCCTCCCACATCCCTCTCAAGTTACTGGTCCCAGCTACTGGTCTCATCAGGGTCTAGGATAGAGAGTAGAGGAAGAACTAGGAAAACACAAGTGATAGGTCACTAGAATGATCCTTGACTCCTGGAATGTTAGGATAGCACAGCTATCACCTAGTCCAACCTTGCATTTTGTAGATAAGGACGCTTAAGTCCCTAGAGAAACAGTGAACAACTCGTGCATGTAGAACTGGGGCTCAGATACGGGCCTACGAATCTTCACTGGAGGTTACACTAGGCCTCATGGGAGACAGGCAGCTCAGTCCATGGGTCAGGGCTGTGGTTCTAGTCTATACTGCAATAATCACCCAGTGGCCATCACTATTCCGTTTTTTCATTAACTTCAGCCCCATTGTTTGCTGAGGGATCCTGGCCTCCGTGGTCATGTGCTCCAGAGGAATCAGCAGCTAGTGGGCAGGAACACCATTGCTCAGCAGCACGGATTAGCCCATGGGATGTCTCCACAGTTGCCATAAGGCAGAGACCAGCTTATTCCCAGTGTCCATATGCAGTGATTAGCAAGGAAGAGCGGAGCGGCCTCCCCAGAGACACCCTTCACAGATGGCAGGAAATGGGATGGCTTGGCCGCGCAAGGGAGGAGGGCTGAGCGGAGATACTGAGATCCAGCCTGGATGCTCAACAGCCCAGAAACCCTTCCCTCCACTTGCTCGCCTCCACTGCCCAGGTGCTCATGGCAGACGTGGGTCTCCTGGCCTCTCGCCCACAGACAGGCAAGGTCGTCTCATGGCCCCGGGCAGCTCCGGAAGAAACAAGATCCAAGTGGTGTCAAAGATGACAGATTGGGAAGGGGCCAGGGGCCCTCCCCTGACAGCAGGGTTCAGCTGGGAGGCCCCAGTGGAGCAGAACAGATGGGGGAAGTCTGAGAGGGATACCCTAGCAGCCTGGCGACTTAGTTTCATTTGTGGCTTTGAGTTGGATTTCTCTCAAATTATTTTTACTTTTATTTTTTGTTAACATGAGATGTTTTAGCAGAGGGCTATGGTCTAAGAGAGCTGTGTCTGTTTATCCTAGAAGTGGTGGGGGTAAGGAGGAGTAAGAACGAGCAGGCGGAGGCCGGCACACAGTCTGTTTAGCCTGTGCTGGGGTTTAGAGATGGAGGGTGCAAAGGGAGACTGCAGGTGAGGACAGCGTGAATCTGGGCCCCATTGTGTCCCACCACTTGTCTGTCTGACTCTCAAGTTCCAGTCTTTGCATCTCATGAGGAGACATCTGGAGTTCCACAGTGATGTCAGGTGGCTTGCTGGACCCCTTTACACTGCCTTGTTCTAACCTGGACCACTTTTTCAACATTTCCACTGGGAATATGGCTCCTGACCTCCCGAACGGCCTCCCTGGAAGAGGAGGCACCCTCAGATCTCCTGTTGTCCTTCTTGGGTGTCCCATTGTTGTCCCAGCAGCCTGTCATACCTGTTCAAGTCCTGTAACACTTATGGCTCTTAACGCCCTGTCTTATCAGCAAGTTCCCTAACTCCTATCGGTTTCTATCCCTGTCCACTCCTGGTTCCATTCTCTCATCTTTGCTGCCTGGTTTCTAGTTGCTGATTTTTTTTTTGTCAAGCCAATCAGTCTTTCAAGCTGCTGCATCTTAACCAGATCCCAGTGCCCAGCCCTCTGTTCGATTTTTAGATCCTACAGACTTTTGATTGGCTCCATATCTTGGGTTCCCCCTCTACTCCTGAGCTGAGCAGGGGAGAAGAAAGCAAAAGGGGGGGGGGTTGTAGAAAGCTGGAGAAGCAGATCTGTCCTCATCCCAGGCAGAATCATCTCCCATTGCTAGGGTCCCATGAGCCACTCTGTCCTCCATGTGCACTCCAAGCACAGACCAGGCTTCCACTTTTGGTCATAAGTGGATTTTCAAAAACTGCAGATGATCTTTATAAAGGAAATGACCTATGGCTTAAAAGGGCAACCAAATTAGAGTCTGGATGACTGTTAAGGACACCGAAATACATTGAGACCAGAGGATTGGAGACTTTCCCATAGCATGGGAGGCTTTGAAATTCCGAGGGTGGGGGTATAGGGGAAAAGGGAAATTAATTCAGAGAGCATCGTGGAGGGTCTGCTCGTTCATAGCAGCTCTGCTGTGAAGAGAGAGCTCCTGAGGAAGTTCAAGAGCGTAGCTCCTGCCCTTACACTCTTGGTAACCATCTTAGTTTCCAAGGACTGTCATCACAAAGTACCACAAAGTAGACAAGAACAGCAGAAATGTATTGTCTCATAGTTATGGAGGTTGTGAATCCAGTGTCAAGGTTGTAGGCAGCTGTGGTTCAGACTGGCTTCCCTCCGAGTCTTCCATGCCTGTTCCGTAGCTATGGTGGTGACCAGCACCCCTTTGATTATATATATGAGTCATTCCAATCTCCATCTTTTGTCATCACATGGATTTCTTCTCTGTGTTTCTTTTACAAGGCCTTCCCAGTTATTTGAATAGCATGTGCGCTGCCCCACTATAACCTTCTATCAACTTGGATGAAAACATCTTTGGAGGCTTCACGTCCAGATCAGATCCCCACCATGAGTGACAGGGTCAGAACTTCAGCGTATCTCTGTGAAGCAGTTTAGCAGGTAGCAGTAAGTGATCAGAAAGCTCTGAGTGCCAAGAGCAGGTGTGACAATGTGGGAAAGAATACAATTGAAGGAGCATGTCTGTGCTAGAGGAAAAGCCGGTCAACTTACTATTACCTGACAAGAGCCTACAAAATTCTTGCCCTTGTGCCCTGAATTTCCCCGTCTTGTGTGAAGTTAGGAGAGTCAAGCATATTTTTTCAGTTGCTCTCCCCGTCCCTGGGGCTGGAGAGCAACCACCTGCCAGAGTCTCATCTGTCTTTCAGCACTGCTGAAACAAGGTTTTAGCTCTGATGGTGACCTGTGTCGTAATCTCCTGTCAGCTGACTGACCTTAGCAGAGAGGTTCCTGAGATGGGAGGCCCCTCGACAGCCAAGGAAAGTGTCTTTGTGCTCTGACTAGGTTTTTCCCCCTCTCTTAAAACTGGCCCTGGGAGGAGGTGTCTATTTAGAACACGAAGCCTAGCGAGAATCTATACCACCCGGGTACCTATGTGGTTACTGAAACCAAAACTTAAAAGACTTTGAGAGGTGGAACTGTGGAATAATTAGACCAAGAGTTGGAACTTGGAGGAAAGTTGATTGAATGGGCTTATTATTCAGCTGATTACTGTCTAATCAATTCCACCATATTTATAGTAGAACAAAAGGTTGCCCACTACCTGTGCTCTCTTATGATTGTTGTATATTGGAGTCCATTGTGATGCTGAAAGCCATAGCATTCTTATTTGAAATATCAATAAGGTCACTTGTGGTAGGCAGATTTTGATGGAGATTCCAGACAAAGACAGACTAGGAAGAAAAGCCTTGCTTTCTCCTTTTGAAAACTAGCCAGCAAAACCCCCTGTATATCACTACAGAATATTGCCCTGTTGAATCCTTCGTTTCATGTGTACCACAGAGTCGGAATGTCTCATAGCTGACCCTCCAGTGGATTTTCAGAGGCAGTTAATTGCATAGGAGGAGATTGCCCATCTTTCTCCCGCAGAGCAGCTGATGGATTCAGACTGCATACCTTTGTGTTGCCAGTGCAACTCCTTACCGCCAGGCCACCAAAGCTCCCTAATTGAATCCTTAGGTATCGCTTTCTTCTGCTGGAACACGCAGACCACAAAGGTGAATGAAAGAAGTGGCATTCGTTCATATGTTTCTGTGGAAACTTTATCTGCTGATCTTTAACCTTAGGGCGTGTGGGTAGTTACCTTTTTATTACACTGCTAATTCCCGTTAGCCACATGAGTGCTTGCTTAGTTGAGAGGGTCTGGCATTTGACCAGATAGATCACAGGCTTTCTTAGGTTTTAATTCTCAGAAGAAAATTCCTACTTGGATGCTGAAAGTTTTCTTCAGGACAGCCTTCAACATCTGGTACTTTGAATTGTCTGGTCATATTTTAGAATTATACCTAGGTGGCTAAAAGACTTGAGCATAGCTAAAACAAATGGAAGGGCCCATAAAGTAAAATAGTTTACTTAACAGAATACTTCAAGGGGCAGTTTGAAAAGACAAGTAGTATAATGAAATGTGCGAGGGCCTGAAGTTAAAAAACCTGGCAAGGAGAACACACTCAGCATTTCTCAAGCTGAAAGAACTAAAAGAAAAATTCAGGCATCAAGTAGCAGCAGTGAAGAGTTCTGTGGGCAAGGAAACCATGTTGTTGTTATGTGCCATTGAGTTACCTGTGACCCTATGTACGCCACCTCTGAACCCTGCATAGGAAGCAGTAAAAGACTTAAATAATCACTGTACCAAAAAGAATTGGTTGATATTTAACCATTGCAGAAGGTAGGATGTTAGCAAGGACCTATGACGTTGAAGGAAGATGTTCAAGCTGCACTGGATACTTTGGCAAAAAAACAAGACTCTTGAATTGACAGAATACTAGTTAAGCTGTTTGAACAAGTGGATGCAAATCTGTATGAGCTTGTTTGTTTATGCCAAGAAATGTGGAAGACTGCTGCCTAGCCAGCTGACAGAGAAGATCCATACCTGTGCCAATTCCAGAGAAAATTGTATCCGGAAGAATGCAGAAATTACTGAACAATATCGTTAATGCAATTTGCAAGTAAAATTTGCTAAAGATGACTTTAAAAATGATTGTATCATTACACTGACATGGAACTGCCAAGAAATTCAGTTCATATTCAGAGTAATATATAGAACAAGAAATATTATTGCTAATATCAGATGGCTCTTGATGAAAGCAGAGAATACCAAAAAGATGCTAACCTATGCTTTATTGACTATATAAACACATTCTTCTGTGTGGATCCTAACACATTGTCAACAATATTGCGAAGAATGGGAATTCTAAAACACAATTAAGTGCTCAAGGGAGCTCTGGGGGCCTCGTGGATATGGAGTCATGCTGCCATCCCATAGGTGGGTGGTTCAACTCCACCAGCTGCTGCAAGGGAGAAATATGTACAGTCTCCTCCCATGCATTTTACAGCCTCTTAAAACTTCCTGGAGGGTCAGCTGTGAATGAGTTCTTATTTGATGGTGATTAGTTGAGATTTTTTAGTTTAATTATGTTTATATGAAACATCTACATAGACTAAGAGGCAATCTTTTAAACAAAACAATAGGATGATTTAAAATTAGGAAAGATGTGCATCAAGTGTGAATTCTTTCACCAGACTTAATCTATCTGACAAGCTAATTCCATATGTAAGAGGAATATAGAATTAGGTTTGGAGGAAGACTCAGTAACAACCTGTGATGTGCAGACGACACAATTTTACTTGCTGAAAGTAAAAGAGTACTTGAAGCGCTTACTGATCAATATCTCAAAGTTTTCAATACAAGGTCAGTTACTAGAAAAGATAGTGTGTGTGGCAAAATAGCTGTTGATAGATGCTATTATGTTAATACGACTCATAGTGACCCTGTGAGCAACGGTTCTGAACTATGTTCTATCCTGTGCCCTCCTCCTCATTTCTGACTTGAGCCCATTGCTGCAGTCACCGTGTCAGTCCATCCAGTTGGGGGTCTTCCTCTCTTTTCTGACCCCCCCACCTTTCTAAGAATGATGCTTCTCCCCAAGGAATAGCCTCTTCTGGCAACATGCCCAAAGTATGTGAGACAAAGCTTTGCCATCTTTCCCTCCAAAGAGCACTCTGACTGCACTGTCTCTAAGACTGTCTGTTCTTTTGGCAATCTACGGGATATTCAGTACTCTTCCCCAACACCACAATTCAAAAGCATCAATTCTTTTACAATCTTTACTCATTGTCCAGTTCTCATTTGCATTGCAAGAGATTGCAAAAGATCAGGCACACTTTTGTCTTCAAACTGCTATCCCTCAGTAATTTGGTGATTTTAGTCAATAGTTCCCTGACTACAAGCTTTCCCAGTGTAGTTTGTCTTCTGATCTCTCTACTGCTGGTATCAGATGTGTTCAAGTAAGATGAAGTCATTGACAGTTTGAATCTTTTCTCCTTCTAGCATGATATTGCCTTTTTTTCCGGTGGTGAGAATTTTTGTTTCCTTGACATTGACACATAATCTGTATCAAAAGCTATAGATCTTCTGCAGCAAGTATTTCAAGTCCTCCTCTTTTCAGTGAGCAAGATTGTAGCAAAGAGAGGGACATTGAAAATAAGGTAGACCCTTTATGAGAGGGATTAACACAACATCAACAACAGTGGACTCGCACATCCCATCTACCATGACAACAGCCCAAGAGCTGATGTTTTATTCTACTATAATTAAGGTTGCTTGGAGCCACATCAAAGGCAACTAAAAACAATGCCCTTGAACTCCTGACCGCTGACAGCTCTACATTCAATTGTTCCCAGTATCAAATGCTCAGACCTTTTCTGTGATCCCATTGCTACTTAGAACTATTTTGATGCACACATAACCCAGGACAGAACCGAAGTAGACCTCCATGCCTCATAGCTTCTAGCAAAAAATCAACATTTATACAAGCTGAAAATTCCAGTTCTGGGCCACATGACCGAATTCTAATCCCTTCCTTCCCTCTGTGCTTTAAAACAATGTCTAGTCATTATGTCTTTTCTAGAAGCTAAAGTTTATATTATGCATATCTTCTATATTGTGGATTTCCATCCACATGGTCAGCTGTTGAGAGAATCTGTTAAAGTTTTTCGCTACCGTGTTATGCTCATGAAGACTCTTGTCGTTCTCTCAACTTTTGCTTTATGCACACATTGAGGGTGAGCCCGTTTACCTCATTGTTGTTCTGTTTCCCCTTCATTTTGACCCCTGAAGACTTCTTTCTCTTGCAGACTTAGCCACTCATTTACGAAGAATTTTGTAATGGATGTCTGTGGTGGTGGAGTGGCAAGAAGTTGTGCTACAGTCCCAAAGGTATTCAGTTCGACTCCATCAGCTTCTCTGGGAAAAGGATAGGCAGTCTCTTCCCATGGGATTTACTGCCTCTGAAAAAGACTTAGAGGGTCAGCTCTGAGTCAGTTCTGGCTCAGAGACATACAACAACATTCACAGATAAAAGCGAGCTTTTAGTGGCTGCTTTTTTTTTTATTATTAGAATGAATATTTATCTAGTCACATTTATGTAGGACTCTTTGATTAAGCGGGGGGTGGGGGGAACTTCAACAGCAGATGAGGTGCTTTAGCACTTCCTAGTTGAGGGTTCAGGGGAAACCAAGGCTCTGTGAGGGTTTTAGATCTTAGGCCAAGGATGAGGGAATCCAGAAAAATACTCCCATTGTATGTTGTTGTTATGTGCCATCAAGTTGACCCTGACTCAAAGCACCCCTATGTAAAACAGTTCTGAGCCCTGATATATCATGAGCCAGTCTCATCGTCTCTGACACAGCTACCCCCCCATTACCCCAGTCACTGAATCAGTCCATCTTATCCCATTGTATACTGGGTCACAGTTAACAGGGCATTCTGCTTCCTTGGCCCACTTGTCTCGGATGTATTTTGACCTTTACTACTATGGGCTTTGCCACCCATCTCTACACACTCCAGGGTCCCAGATCTGCTTTTGACAAACCTAGATTATCTGCTGAAAAGGCAGCTTCTTTTCTAAGAAGCCTCAAGGCCCTATTCCTGCAGAGCCATCCCAGTACCTCTCTGCAGCACCAGAAACTCACAAGTAGTTGGCTCCAAGTTTCCCCACACCTGTTCCCTGGGCCTTACCCTAGAGTCTCATTTTGCACTGACATTTGGCTTCTGGCAGACAGTGAGCTTGTCTGCCTTCCTCCCTTCCAGATGGCTCTCAGAAGGAGCAACAAGAGAAGGGGCGGTGTTTGGCTGATGGGGAGGAGTTTGCAAAGCTGTCTGCCATTTGGAAGATTTAATCAGGGACTCCCCTCCAAAAGAAGGTAAACCTGTTGCTATCAAGTCAATTGTATACTGGGTCATAAAGATTCTTGACAACTCCATGTTTTTCAGATACAACTGTTGTTAATTTGTTCTGAAGGGCCATTGAGTATGACTCATAATGACCCTATGAACAAAAGACCTGAGCCCTGTTCTAGAACTATTGTTGTTTCATAGAGTTTCCAGAGGCATGTTGTTTATGAAGTGGATGCCATTCCCACTTCCAAGCCTGTCTTAATCTGGGAGCTCAACCAAACACTGTCCATCATGGGTAACCATTATGGCATTTGATATACCAGTGGCAGAGTGTTTAGCTTCACAGCAACCCCAAGTTACCTCAGTACTCAGAATTGACAGACCAGTACTGTACTACTTAGAAGAATGTTCATTCCAAACACAATTAACAACAGGCCTAAGGGCTGCAGGCCCAGTGGCCCAACTGACATTTAAATATAAGACTTGCCCACCAACTCCTGGTTTCTCTAAACAAGGTGCTTCCAGCCCACAGCTCATTGTTAGCCAAATCCAACAAATCCAAATAAAAACAGCCAATCTACACGCAGCCTTCAACCAAAACAAGAAAAGCTCACCTTTCAGAATCCAAATGGCTTCACACGTGAGTCTCCAAACTGAACTCAGATAGAGCTACACTCCATAAAATTTTCCGTGACCGTAACCTTTTAGAAGTAGATCATCAAAACCTTTCTACCAAAGTGCTTCTGAGTGGATTTGAACTGCCTGCCTTTCAGTTAGTAGCCAAGCGCTTAGGTTCAAGCCAGTGCCCTCTATTCCCCTTGTAATAGCAGCTGACTCCTGAGGGAACTCTGCTGGCCTAGTGGGAAGAAGCTGTGCTACAATCCCAAAAGTACACGATCTGAATCCACCAGCTTCTCCAGGAAAAAGATGGGCAGTCTCTTCCATGTAATTTACTGCCTCTGAAAGCCCTCTAACGGGTCAGCTATGAGTCACTTCCAACTGGACAACACAAAACAACAACCCTAGGGAGAGCAAAGGCTGGGGGATGCCCTTTGATCTGCTCTGAGGTATGGTGATATCAGAGTAGTTAGAGCTGCACCCAGTAAAAAGCAGCTAGCCTAGAATGTCAGCATTCATGCTCCTAAGCCTAACTTTCACTCCTTGAGGTGGTGGCATTGTTCTCCTTGTAACAAGTAAGATAAACAAGGCTTAGTGAACCCAAGTTATTTGGCCAGTTTGCACAGTTAGGAAGTGGTCACACTGGGCCTGAGATTCCAAATAGATTACTCTCTTTAAGTAGCTGATGCGGGGTAAAGGGGAAGTGTTAGGATTGTAGAGGCTGGAAAAGACCTTGGAGGTCTTTATTTTACAGATGAGGAAACAACTGAAAAGAGGGAAAGAGAATTACTCAAGGTCATTTTTACAGGAAGCTAAGCGGCAGACCAGCTGAGATCTTCAAATGGTATAGTTTATTTTAAAACATGCCTGTGATTTAGATAACAATTCAATTCAGTGATTTTTTTTTTTTTCCTCAAGCTTATCTCTTTCCCTGAGAAGCACAAATTGTACTAGAAAGTAGGATGCTGGTCTACAAGAACAACCCAGTCTACTACACAAGTGACTTGAGAGGAAAGAAGCTGAGACCTGTCAGCTGGGCTCTGAGGAGAGCACACTGGTGACATCACAGTGGCAGAATGGGTGATCTTCCTGGGTCCACTGTGTTCCCATCTGAGACCAGAGCTGCATCCCTCCTTCCTCACTGTTGCGCACATCTTGATCTTTCCCTAACTCATATATCTTTTGGTTCAGCACCTGATAGGCCCAAAATAAACAAGAAATGCTCAGTATTTCACTCAGGTAAAATATTGTTTAGGAAGCTCTGGTGCCCTAATTGTTGTTGTTGACTGTTGAGTCAGAACTGACCCATAGCTGATTCTCCAGTGGGTTTTCAGAGGCAGTAAATCATATGGAGGAGATCCCCCATCCTTCTCCCATGGAGCAGCTGGTGGATTTCAACCATGAGCCTTTGGGATTGCAGCACAGCTGCTTACGACTGGACCACCAGAGCTCCCTGTTGTGACCTAATAGTTAAGGCTTAATGTGTAATTGCAACCCAGAGATACACTGTTCCGCAGCAGCTCCAAGGGAGAAAGATGAGCCTTCTCTTTCCATGTATTTTTACAGCCTCTGAAAACCTGCTGAAGGGTCAGCTCTGAGTCAGTTCTGACTTGATGGCATTATGGGGAGGGAGGGAGGGAGGGAGGTGGAGGGAGAGAGAGAGAGAGCGAGAGCGCACACACGTGCAATGGCATTGTCAGTGTGGAGCTGTGAGGCTAATCTAAAGGATGATCCTCTCTGCTGGTTCAAATCCACGAACTGCACCTTGGGAGAAGTATGGGCAGTCTCCCTCAGAAACCCAATGGAGATACATCTATGCATCAATTCCAACCAGAACTCCCAAATGAAAAAAGAGAAAGAGATCATTTAAAGCCCATTTCAAGTTTCATATTACTTTTGTCTTACACTCATAATACAGACTGTTGTCCAAACATATGATGCTGGCATCAAAATTTAAGACCAGTTTCAAAACACCCTAAATCTGCACTTCTGCCCCCATCATGAATATATAAATACCCCAAAGAGAAGAATGAACCTCAGATTATAAGCAGTGCATCAGAATGCTGGGAACAGCAAATAGATTAAACATCTGATAACACAGCTATTGCTGAAAGCATGTGAACATGCACTTGCTGATTTATCTGCAAGGAAAAAAAATTAAAATATTATAAAAAAATTTAGACTGGTATTACTAGCTCTAGACATGGCATATCTTACCTTAAAAGGGTGGGCCACAGTTCAAAGAGTCACTGTTGTTAAAGGTTGAAAGCTTGGGATAGGAGGAAGAGAGTACAAGAGCGTTTGAGCATGGAGTTGAACCTGACCTTCGTTGTCCTACCTCTTCTATGACTGAAGGATATTCAGTGTTTAAAAGCACAGGACTTGGGAGCTTTCTATATTGGTTAAAACCTTGCCCTGGAACTTACTAGCTGTATGTTATTGTTATGTACTGTTCAGTTGGAGAGGACTTCCAGCGGTGTTTTGTTTTGGTTTTTTTTTTCAGTCAGTAAATCACATGAGAGGAGATTGCCCTTCCTTCTCACATGGAGCAGCTGATAGATTCAAATCAGATGTTTTTGGGATTTCAGTGCAGCTTTTTTCCCCACTAGGCCATCAGAGCGCCCTAATTAACTGTGTGACTTCAGGTAGATTGACTAACCTCTTGGTGCCTTTGCTTCCCCTCTCATAAAAGGAGATAATAGTAACAGCTATTCATAAACTTATTATGAAGATTAAATTAATTAGCATTTGTAAAGTGTTTTAGAACAGTGCCTACTGCCTTGCAAGCATTGTGTACTTTTGTTAAAAAATGGATGAACAGACAACAGAGAATGCACAATTATTTATTGAATATTTGTTACGTGCCAGAGCTTTGCTAAGGAACGTTTTCATACTATGAAGAAAAGCTTGTCTGGGTTGTGTAAGAGCCCTTTATACAGCTGATTCAGCTGTCGGCACTTATTAAGCACCTTGGCACTGGGCATTGTGCCAACTCCACCATAGGGGAGAGAGCCTGCAGACCTGTAAAACCCCCAAAGACCACCATAAATTGCCTTTTCACCCGGAAGAATCATCCCAGTTCTTTGAATTACTCTAATGAGTCCTAACGTGGGTTCCTGATGGATTAATTATCAGGACGGTTTCCAGAGACAACCTGGTCTGAGCAGGCTGGACCCTGCTCACTGGTACTTATCCAAGCCTCCTTATTCTTATCCTAGATCTGTGTCTTCTTTTCGTTTCATGATCCATGTTATTGTTTTTCTTATGTCTGTCGAGTCACCTGCGACTTATAGCAACCCTATGTACAACAGCTCTAAACCCTGCTCTATTCTGTACCAATCTTATTGTCTCTGACACACCTACCCCCATAACCCCAGTCACTGAATCATCAAGGGTCTTCCTCTTTTACGCTGTCGCTCCACCCTCCCAAGCATGAAGTCCTTCTCCAAGGACTGGTCCCTCCTTGCAACATGTCCAAAGTATGTCAGATGAAGTTGCAGAATCCTTGCCTCCAAGGAGCAGCTTGGTCTCACCTAGGATGAACCTGTTTGGTCTCCTAGCAGTCCATGTTATATTCAATACTCTTCTCCAGCACCACAGCTCAAAGGCATCAATTCTTCCTCACTCGTCTTTATTTATTGTCCATCTCTCTGATACATAACAAGTAATAGCAAAGTCTATAGACTGGATCAGGCACACCTTAGTCTCCAGACTGACATAGTTGCTCTTCAGTACTTTGGAGAGGCCTCTGACAGCAGTATTTCCCAATGCAATTTCTGTTTTAATTTCCTGGCTACTGGTACCAACAAGAGTGTTGATTATGGAGCCAAGCAAACTGAAGCTGTTAACAATCTCAATCTCTTCACCATCTGTCATGATGCTGCCAGTTGGCCCATTGGTGAGAATCTTTGTTTTCTTGATGTTGAGTTCCAATCCATATTGAAGGCTGCAGTCCCTGACCTTCTACACCAAGTGCTTCAAGTCCTCCTCAGTTTCCACAAGCAGGGTTGTGTCATTTGCATAACTCAGATTGTTGATGAGTCTTCCTCCAATCCTGTTGCCACATTTCTCCTCATAGCGTGCAGACATCTGGATAATCTGTTCTGAACACAGATAAAAAAGGTATGGAGGTGGGACACATCCCTGGCATACACCCTTCCCAATTTCGAATCATGCAGTGTTTCCTTGCTCTGTTCTGACCACTGCCTCCTGGCCAAGTATAGGTTTCACATAAGCATGGTCAAATGATCTGGGATTCCTGTTCTTCTCAGAGTCAGCCACAGTTTGTTATGATCCACACAGTCAAACACCTTTGCATAATCAATGAAACACAAATAGACATTCCTTTGGTATTCCCTGCTTTCAACCACGATCCATCTAACATTAGCTATAATATCCCGAGAGCCATGACCTCTTCTAAACCCGCCTGCACTCCTGGCTGTTCTCTGTTAATGTGCTGTTCCAGTTCTTTTTGGATAATTTTCAGCAGAATCGTTAATTTCCACACTCCGTCAGATCACCTTTCTTTGGAATGGGAACAAATATAGATCTCTTCCAGTCAGTTGGCCAAGTGGTTATCCTCCAGATTTCTTGGCACAACTTGGTGAGCACGTAGAGTTTTAATAAGAAAGGTCAGCTGTTACCCTAGGGAACCCCAGACTTTCCTGGTCCTGCCTACCTTCCACACGACCAGCTCATCCTGCCCTGTCTTTGGGCAAGTTTCCCTTCCTCCACTTCCTCTCATGTCCTGCAGCTCTAATTAAACTTTATTTTGACTACTCTTCTAACTACTCTCCTAACATGAGATTCTTGCTGATCATGTCCTCCGAGATCTGGTTGTCCCTGAACCCCTGTCAGGGGAGCAGAAGACTCAGCACTGACAACCCTGTGCTTGGTTTCTGACTTCAGAGTGGTGAGAAATGCCGGTGGGTTTCTGGGTGAGTCTGAAAGGCCCGAAACCTGCAGAGAGAGATGGTAGGTCATCATTACACAATGGGAAACTGAGCCTGAGTAGTGTCCTGGGTGAGGCAAAGGACCTAAACCTTGCCAAAGAGATAGTTCAGAAGAACTCCCAAATGTTCCCAGGCATAAGGAAATAAATGCCAGTGCTTAGCAGACTTCTTATACCCTGATGGAGAGATTAATCATGATGCCTTCTAACACTCACCGTGTCTGACCCATTGTGCACTCACTCTCAACGTCTCTTTTCCACATCCTCTGGATTCCATTTGTAGACATTACTGAATACCAGCCTCTACCAGATAATTCCACACATTTAACCTTGACATACATGTTTCTGACCTTGGAGTTCTTGCAATTAATTTCTATAAGGCTACAGGAATCTGATCAGATTGGTAAACGAAAGTCTCCAAATCTCCATTTCCATGAGACGGTGGGTTTCATTCTGTTCTACATGGGGCCACTGAGAATTAGCCCTGACTCAGCAGCCCTGACAACAGCGCCAGCTAGTCCTCACCTAGCCCGTCAATAGCTCTTCGCTCATCATCTTATGAAGCTTTCTTTTCAGAATCGGATTTGTGTCAAGTCCTGTGCCAGGCACTGAGAGGTCATGAGTATCCGTAAGTTGCCTTCCAAAGTAGAGAAGGTGCCTCAGGATGTTAAATAAACAGTGCTTCTTGTTGTTATGGGCTGTCAAGCCGATTACATCTCATACCCCATGAACCACAGAAATACTTAATGTTCCCAGGTCCCCTAACATCTTTGGTGGTTGTGGGTGCTTGTTAGGTTCCATCATGTCAATGGTAACTCATAGCATTATGAATAACGGATGTGGATCTTGCCCTTCCTGTGCTCTCCTCGCCAGCTCTGATAGGCTCCAGTCCATTGCTTCAGTCACTGACACAGCCCATCTTGTTGAGGGTCTCTGACCCTCCAGCCTTCTCAGCATGATGTTATCTTTCTCCAAGAACTTGCCCCTCCCGACAACGTGTCCAAAGTATTTGAGATGAAGTTTCATCTTTGCTTCTAACGATCACGTTGGCTGTACTTCTTCCAGGACGGACTTGTTTGTTCTTCCGGCAGTCCATAGGATGTTCAGGATTCTTCGTCTCACTTTCACGTGCATAGGAAGTAACTGAAAAGATGATGGCTTGAATCCGGTACGTCCTGAGTCTTTAAACCGACATCTTTGTTGCTTAGCGTTTTTGGAGAGATCCCTTGAGGCAGGAAACCATTTCAGCAAAATAGTGGTGCCAGTAGCTTTGAAAAATGACACTTAGAGAAGGAACCCTGGTGACGCACTGGTTCAAGTGCCTAACTGCTTGCAAAAAGGTCAGAAGTTGGAAACCAAGGGGAGAAATATTATAGCAGTCTGCCTTAAAAACCTTGTGGATCACTTGTCATACAGTTGCTGTGAGTTGGAATCCATGTCAGTGGATTTGGAGTTTTAGAGGGTGGGGCAAGAAAAGGATTCTCAAGGAAGATTGTGAACTTTCCAAACCATGTTAATAATTATCCTTCCTCTTGGTGACAGATGTTACTTTTTAATGCTATTTTTCCAAGAACATTTCTTTTGCTTCTCTTGAGCACCATGAGAAGAAGATAAATAAAGTTACTCAAATCACAGTGAAATGACATGACTTGTCCAAGACCAGAAAGAGCACACACTAGACTTAAAAGCAGTGTCTTCTGGCACATTCATTGTTTATCCACTTTGCCGTCATACTGACTGACCTCAGGCTTTCTGAATGTGTGCATCAGCTCAGCATCCAGTCGACCAATCAAAAGAGTCACCTTTCGTTTGGGAAACTTGGATGGCTAGAGACCCACTTGGTGCCAAAAAATATTTCTGACTTGAGCTTGTCTTTGACGGTGTAAAGAGCCAAGGCTGGACTTTTTGCTGACTTGTGCAAAGAGAATGTTTTGTGGCCTCTCTCGGAGTGAGAAAGCATCTGGAAGGGAATTTGGGAAAACACATGCCTCATCCTGCCCCTCCACCAGGCAGCCCTGCAGGCCGGTGAATGCCCTGTACCAGGCAGGCCCTCCCACACGCCTCTGCTCGTTGAGGAACTTTCCACAGGCTAAGTGATGATGCCCAGCATCTGGTACCGACATACAGGATGTCCTGGAAGGCTGGCTGACAGACATGCTCTGGGAAGGTTTTTGCTGTTCAGACAGGTTGGATAGGGGGATGAGACAGGTGGTAGTATACCCAAAATGTGCAATCAAAATGTGCTTTGGTTTCATATTTAGAAGGCACTTCTGTGTTTGCAAAGATAAACTTCACAGTTTATCTATGAAGCAGCTATACCTCATCTAGAATGTTCTCTAATGTCCCTCTCAGTGACCAATTTCTGGGGTGGAGAGATGGCAGTCTGAGGCAGGGATGGACCTTCCTGTAGTTGATGTCCTGACTCTCAATATGTCACACCCAGAGGCTTCTGGGTGACGCTTCCTTCACTCTGACCAGAATGGCCTCTCTTTACCCTAAGATCATTTAACTCCGTCCTCTCTGACAGAATTTGAGACTCAAAGACTTGTTGTTTGGTGCCCTCAAGTTGACGACAATGCATAGTGAC
This sequence comes from Elephantulus edwardii, assembly GCF_000299155.1. NCBI lineage: Eukaryota > Metazoa > Chordata > Mammalia > Macroscelidea > Macroscelididae > Elephantulus > Elephantulus edwardii. The sequence goes on along the minus strand of NW_006399807.1, from coordinate 7,330,953 downwards.
CCTGTGATCTAACCCTTGTCCTATCCTGTACCATCTTCACCATTTCCATTTTGCTGGAGCGCATTGTTACAGTCACTGTATCTGTCCGTCTTTTGGGAGGGTCTTCCTCTCTGTTACCCTTCACTTTTCTCAGCATGTCTTTTTCCAAAGACGTCTCTTTGAACTTGGGATCTAGTCTAGCACTTAATGTTGAGTCGCCCCTACCTGTGACGGTTTCAAAGAATCCCAAAGCTGTATACACTTCCGTGGGCAGAAAGTTGAAGGAGAGAGTTGCTTATTTTTGGTTTGGTTTATGATTTGTGATGGAAAGATGAATGAATCCACAGACCAGACAGGAGTTTTCTCCCATGAAGGACTGGAAGGTTCCTTTCTTCTTCCCTTGTGGTTTCCATACCAGTGATAAACTTCATCCCACGCCCCTTAGAGCTGAAGATTTTACCCTGAGCAGATTAGTTTATACTTTATTCCTTGGGGGTGGGGGGAAGTAGCCTAAATTTGAGACGTAAACAGCCACCCACTCCCTGTGTGTCAGGAGCCAGTCCCATTTCAGATGAGTGGTGGACTTCCCTCTCTGCCCCTCCTTCTCCCGCCCTGTACTCTGATTCTTCCTGCTCCATCATGAGGAATGCCAGCCTCCTCCTCCCCGCCCCTGCCTCCCACTGCTGGAAGGAGACAGATCAGAATTGAGCTAATCCTTTAGAAAATAGTTCATGCTCCTATTCCTCAGTTGCGTAGAACAGTGTAAGAGTTCCTGTGATGAGAGATTTAAATGTGTCTCATTTCTTACACATTTATTGCCATCTGTTGATTTCATGTCTGTGACACCCACTTCAAGATCATTCATAAGGAAGATCAGACCCCCTTCCTTACAGCTCTTGCCTCTCATCCACATGGTTCTGTGAAAGCTCTTGTACACCCTTTCATATTCATATTCTCATTCTCCACTTACCCGTTCGACCATCTGGACTCATGACAGTGCCATTGGCTGGATCTGTCACTAGAGACCGTGAGCACAGAGACCCCTGTTACCTTCCTTTCTCGTCTTTGTCCCCACAGAAGCTCTCACCTAGCAGATGCTTAATATCTGTAGGATCCCACCACACATGGGGCTTCCGCTTACGAGTGGCCCACCAGCTCGCTGGCCTGGCTTTTAATGCTGAAGGGGCATTTGCTGACAGGTGCACAAGTTTGATTTCATACAGACTTCCAGCCCATCTCACTCTACTATTGCACATTCGCCTGCAGAGGCAGGTGGGCAGCCTGGGCTTTGGTGTCAGAGACCAGACTGCAGGCACAGCTCTGCTATTGATTAGCTGTGAACTCTGAGCAAATTGCATGAGTCTTGAGAATAAGCAGAGTAATGTGCTATGAACATCAAGCAGTTTACCTCTCCTGGTGTTGCAGTTGATGGACCAGTAATCAAGACCTATACAGTCATGTAAAAAAATTTTAAAAGGCCTTTTTTTTGGGGGGGGGGGGTCATGCTGTGTCACCAAGCATTATATTAGCGATATTTCCTAGAGTTTGTACTAAAGGAAACTGAGGTATACCCTGATGACTTGTTCAGAACTGGTAACCTTATGAAGGACAGAGGTCTCCCACTGACCAGCCCCACCTCTAACAGTGAGAACATCTTCTCTCTCTCTTCTCTAGCTCTTTTAAGTCAAATTTCAGATTTATTAGTTGCTCTAATTATCACTTCCTGAAGGCCCAGAACTTTGTATGCTACTGTCTGGCTTTCCAGATTTATAGTCAAGATTTCCAACCCCTGACAATGTCTGGAGTCTAATTTGCATATTCAATCTTGCTGTTCAGTCCAAACTCTCTCAGTCAAGCCAATGCTGGTTCCTTTGATGATAGTCTCTAATGATTCCAGCATGCCGACCATCTTTCCCTAGGATGACTGTTCTACTCTTGGGAGTGGTTCGAATCCACCATCTGCTGTATGGGAGGAAAATGGACAGTATCTTTCAATGTAATTCAGAGCCCCTGGAAAGCTCTGGCTCGGTTCCAACTTGACGGCAGTGAGTACTGGCCATTCTTAGGAACCACAGATGGTTGTAGCTGACCGTACTGTAGAGAAAGAGAAAACCAACACATTTGAGGGCTTGGGGTTTAGAAAACAGCTGCTCATGGAAGGTCCTAGTCACTGTTAGAATGTTCTGACATACTTTAAAATCCTCCTCACTCACCGCAGACTCATTGTTTCCATTGTGTTTCTGAGACTGTAAATCTTCAATGGAGGAGACTGACAATTTTTCTCTGTAGAGCTACTGGTGCATTTGAACTATTGAACATAGTCTTTTTTGTTAGTGGTGAACATGCTTAGATTATGCCACCGAAGGATAGCTTGGCCTCTGTTTCAGGTGTCAGGAACACATATCACCCTGTACCTGTCTTTTCCTGCTCACTTGAAGCAGTTTCCCAAAGAGGTCAGTAGAAACCTTCTTCCGGGCCCATCACAGTGGTGATAGGAAGCTGCGTTCTGGCCTGGCACCATAAGGTATCCAGGCTCTTACATCCATCCTTGTGGCAGATCCACCAAGCTTGGGCTTTCATGCGAAGCCCCAAGTAGCAACAGAGGAACCTCGTAATGCTTCTCAGCTCAGTGGTTGAAATAGCATGCTGTGCTCTTTCCAAGACCCTTGCAGATCTGTCTTTGAGGCTTACTCATCTAATTAAGACCCACTCTGCAATCGCCCCCACAGCAGAGCCACCAAAGGGCGAACTCATCCCAAGCAGGTATGGGGCTCAGATGTCTCTTCCTTCTCCTCCTGAAAGCTTTCCCTGCATCACCAGGATTAACGTACAAGCCCCGTCTCATTCTCCAGTCCCTCTGAACTTTGCTCTTCATCACTCAGCCCATTTTAGTAACATTTTCATTTGCCTGGATCGCCTCACTAGACTAAGAGTGTAGAGACATTCCTTTTCAGTTTTGTATCCCCAACACCCAGAGCAGTTCATAGCACATGCTGGACTTGGAGCAATTGCTGATCGAGTGAATAAAGGGTCTGATCGTACGCAGTGCTTATTTGGTTTGTAGGTGCCTGACAGACTCAAAAAGATAAGAAATATATTGGTTGGGGGTTGGTTTTTCCTGTGAAGTCTCTATATCTTAAAACTTAACTCTGTAAAATTCGGAGCCAGTACTTCTCCAAGCAAAGTTGTTGCACTTTTGTGAGATTCCATTTTCTTATCTGTAAAGTATGAGCTAGTGAGAAAAATGGGGGAGACAAAGGTGTACCTTGCTGCTCTGTGATTCTGGAACACATTATGAGAACCTCAGAATGATAAAAGAGTCCAGATATTCCCTGTTTAGTGTTCATGGAGCTCTCAGTCTCCAGGGAACCTGGCTGCTGTCTTGAATTATTTACGGTTCTGTCATGTAGAAGACAAAAACGATTAGATTCTTTTGAAAGGCTGGAAACAAACTCACTTATTAATTCATTCAACAAATATTTACTGAGGGTCTACCATATGCCAGCCCATATCCTAGGCAATAGAGATAGCATGGTGAATAAAACAGACCAGAATCCTTACCCTCATAGACTTTCCCTTCTAGTGAATAGAGATATTGGTATATACCATAGAGTTGGAATAGACTCATAGCTGACCCTCCGGCGGGTTTTCAGAGGCAGTTAATCGCACAGAAGGAGAGTGCTCATCCTCCCACAGAGCAGCTAGTGACCTTGAACTCTGTGCCTTCGAGATCGCAGTGTGGCTTGGAAACTTTGAGGCTCCCCAACTGGGCTGCAGTTGGAATTGAAATTTCCAATATTTGATTAGACTGGATGACCTTGGTTGTCCCTTCTGGGCCCTCTAGTCTGGTTCTTCCCCCACAGTCCTAGCGAGCTAGGGCTGGGTAAGGTGAGTTCTAGCCCTTTGTTCTAATAAGATTGATAAGAGCCCAAATCACCACCTCAGCTCTCTGGCAACTCTCATTCTGAAAAGAGAGAAAGGAAGCTGCGCGGAGCTGTTTTATGATCACATCACCATGTCTCATAGTTGAGTTGGAATTGCTTCATGACTGACCCTCCATTGGGCTTTCTAAGGCTATAAGGGTATTAAGGCTGAAGAAAGAGGACCACAGGAGATGAACAACTTAATTGAAGGACCAAAGACAGTCAGTCAGAAGGAAGGGATAGCAGATAGAGAGTAGGAGAGGTAGAGATGGATACATGGTGAGGAAAGAGCAGAAGTGGGAGGGAGGCCATGAGGAAACCGCAGATTTACGACCCAGGAAACCCAGCCTCACTCTCTCTAGTCCCCGACTGCCATGTTTTCTGGGGCAGTGGAAGTTGACTTGCAGTGCCCCAAGTTCTGATTGCACAGCCTAGATTGTTGGCCTTCCTCATGTTCCCATTGACAAGGTCTGCCACATCCACTTTAGACACCAGGAGGACGGCTATAGGCGAGATCTGGAGAGGATGGGAACCCTGCTACATGCTCTGTTCTGAAGCATCCCTCGAACCAGCCACCTCCAGCGGGCGGGGGTCTTTGCGCTGTTAGCTGTGGTTTTCACTTGTTCTGATCTTCTTGTTGGGAGCTTCTGCACATGCAAATGGATTTAGATGTAGGGGTGGAGCAGATGCAACCAAAAACACAGTCTAAGGCTCCCTTCCTATAATGTCAGTCTCCATTTAGTTAGACTGCTTATGCTTTCCAAAGTTGTCACATCTGTTGAGGGTGTCATGGTGCCACATAGCAAGAACATGAGCGTGGGGGCTGTCAACCTCTGGGGTTCAGACAGTTCATATCATTATCAGTAATTCTGTGCAATCAATAAAACAAATTATTCCCTCTAATTTGCAAGTGAGAGATGTAAGTTAGAGGGAGCTCACAGGATTGCTGTGACTTGGAATTGAACTCCACAGCAGTGGGTTTGAGGTTATGTTTGTTTGGACAGATTTAAAAAGATCTGTAAATATTAAGACCAAGATAGCATGACATGGTTAAAGGAGAACCTGGGCCCAAGTTAAGGCTTCCTGCTGGCACCACAGTTCAGACACTCAGCTGCTAACCAAAAGGTCACGAGTTCAAACCTGCCAGCTGGTTGGTGGGAGGAAAGATGGGACAGTCTGCTTCTCTGAAGATTACAGCCTTGGAAAGCCATATAACCTTGCTACTGTGTTCTGTAGGGTCACCAGGACTGAGAATTGACTCCGTGGCAGTGGAGAAATGGGAGTGTGGGGTTCAAAATGCAGCTCTACTCCTGCCCAGCTGTGTAATTTAGGATGACTGTCTGTATTCGTACCATTTATAAAATTGATGCACTAGAGAAGGAAAAGGAAGCAAATGAAATGCATGCTGTCTTCGACCTCGTTAATCTGTTCCATGCCTGTGGTAGGCGTGGCTGATGGATCCCAGCGCAGCACCAGGATGAGGCAGGTGCAGCCCGCCATCCTGGGCACGCGGCTCCTGAGAGCCCACGGCCACAGCCGGAAATCCAAGTTCATCCTTGCGGTGAAACTGCTTGTCAGCCCTCAGCTGCATCTCCAGGTGCTGCTCCAGCCTCTCAGGCTGAAGGTAACAATCCAGCCTCCTCACTTAACAGTTCCCTGCTCCTTCTGTCACATCTGGGGAACATCCCCTCTCCTGAAATCATTGGAAAAAAGGAACAGGTGGAGAATGAGATCGAGGTCAAACCTCTTCTCTCTCCTCGATGACTCTAGTTTCTTCATGCTTAAGTAGAGCACAATAGCACCTACCTCACATGGTTAATAATCCGAATTGAGAGTGGTAAGGTGAGTATGCACTTTTCTAAGCATAAAGCGCAGTGCAGGTCCACCCTTGAGCTAAAGGATAACACTTTCTCCGTGTAAAGTACAGTGTTGCCATCAGGAGGGAGTTCTTAGTTGATCCAACCAGGAACTGGAGCATATCTCTCTCTCTCTCGGTTGTGTGGAAGCCTAGACTGTTGACTGTGTAGGCTATATTGCTACCCCACTACTTCATCTGAAATAGTCACCCCACTGTTTAGAAGAAAGGTAGCCCAGGAGTTGGACTTGCCCAGCACATAAAGCTTTTTTCCATTATGTCTCTATCTGTCTCTGTCTCTCTCTTTCTCTCTTTGTCTCTCTCTCTCTGTGTGTCTCTCTGTGTCTCTTTTTCTCTCTCTCTCTCTGTGTCTCTATCTCTTTCTCTTTCTCTGTCTATGTCTCTCTCTGTCTTTCTCCTTTCTCTCTCTTTCCAGATCTTCCTATTCCTCCTTTGCTTGCTTATCTGCTCTGCTCCTTGGCACTTTTGTTTACTTGTTTATTTGCTCACCAGTCAGTTTTGCTGCTATAGAGTGCTGGGAGGCGTGAGCACTGTGGCGTTCTGGTGCGTACCCCAGGCACAGGGAGAACTGGCAGGAGCTGCAGCAGCAGTGAGGGCAGAGGGCTGGGGCGTCTGGAGATGGCTGTCCGGTTGCCCATGCTGCTGATCCGCTCACAGGGGTCTGCTTCCCCAGCCCTCACATCCTGTCGCTGCAGGCACAGGCTTTCCATTACCCAGGCTCTGTGAAGATTAGCGTGTCATCTTTAAAGCCCTTAGCACTTCTTGGGGAAAAAGCCATGCTGTGAATTCCAGCACTGGCATAATACTGAACTCTTATTAATTCTCTGACACACTCCATGCACCAGAATTCTTACAGACTTGTTCTCTTACATCCTCGCTGACCTTTGCTGGTTCTCAGCTGGGCCCACAAACAAGCAAATTACTGTCAGGTTTGGTTAAGACACTGCACTTAGCCCACCTAGAAATGTCTTTTGAGTGGAAATTCCCCTATAAAGAGGGTAGGATTAGCATTAAGATGTGTCATGTTTCTCCTTTCCTTTTGCTCTCTTTTAGGAATACAGGAACCCCCAGAGGATGCCCTGGGCTTGGGAGACTAGACCTCTTTTATTTATTCATGTTTTTAGTAATACTTTGCAAATCATGTTTGTTTACCATTGTATAATTTCATACACATTTTGTTGTACAACATTGTAGTAACAATTTCAGTTGTTGTTGTTGTCATGTGTGTAGCTGACCCTTCTGCAGGTTATCAGAGGCTGTACATCACAGACTAGGAAATTGTCCAGCTTTTACCCAGGGAGGTGGTGGATTCGAACCGACTGCCTTTGGGTTGCCAGCCCAGTTCCTTACCATTACACCACTAGCGCTCCCAAACAATTTCAGTAGGTCATTCATATATATATAATATTTAACACATTCATTGTTTAACATTGTATAACATTGATTAGCATAATTAACTAAATATAATACCTGATGCCTTTCTCTTTGCCTAACTTACATCAAAAGCCAACTAGAAAATAGGTATAGTTGAGTATTGTCATTAGCTGCAGTTGAGTTGGCCCCTAACTTATAGCAACCCCGAGCACAATGAGATTGGACCATTGCGATCCATAGACCTTTCCTTGGCCAGTTTATCTGAAGTAGTTGACTAGGTCTTTCTTCCTAGTCCATTTTAGTCTGGAAGTTCTACTGAATCCTTCATCACCACAACATGCAAGAGGTGTGTGGCTGTGGCTGAGGGGCGTTGCCTGGGAACCGACCATGGATCTTCCGCACAGAAGGCAGGAATTCTAGCACTGAGCCAGCACCACACATTGCAAAACAGCTCCATTTACTAGCTTTTGTACTATCTCTGTAGAACCCACACAGAAGAGGAGCGAAAAGCCCATTTGTGCATGGAGTTAAGAGCAAGATGGCTATGCCTGTGTTGGTAGTGGTGGTTGTTAGGAGCTGTTAAGTCGAGTATGACTCATAACGACCCTGTGAACAACAGATCTGGGCTCCATCCTATTATTCTGTGTCATCTTTATCCTTGGCACATTTGAGTCCATTGCCATAGATACTATGTCTGTCCGTCTTGCTGAGGGTGTTCCTGTGCTTCTCTAACCTTTCCAAGCATGATGTCGCTTTCCAAGGAATAACCTCACCCAACAACATGTCCAAAATATGTCAGACAAAAACAAACCTTTACCATCTTTGCCTCCAAGGAATACTCTGCTAGTACATTCTCCAGGATAGATCTGTTTGTTCTTTTGGCTGTCCCTGGGATATTCAGCACTCTTCTCCAGCACAACAGCTCAAACACATCGATCCTTCTCCTGTCATCCTTGTTCATTGTCCAGCTCTCAGATGCATGACAGGTGATTGGAAAGCCTGTGGCTTCAATCAAGTGCACTTTAGTCTTTAAACTGACATCATTGCCTTTCAGGACTTTGTGGAGGGCCTGACAGCAGCTTTTGCCCATGCTCTATGTCTCCAAATCTTGAAACTGCTGGTACCTAGGGTGTTGCATGTGAATCCCTGCAAAATGAAATTGTTGGCATCAGTCATGATATTATCTGTTGGCCCAGTTCTCCATCAATCATGACGTTACCTAGTGGCCCAGTGGTGAGGATTTCTGTATCTTTATGTTAAGATGTAATCCATATTAAAGTCCCTGAGCCTCTGCAGCAAGTGCTTCAGGTCCTCCTCACTTTCAGCAAGCAAGGTTGTGTCATCTGCATTGGGGCAGGGAATTCAGAGCCTTGGAAGCATGATAGCAACTGCTCCCTTTGGAATTCTTCTCCGGCTTCCTTCTCCATCCCTGTAAAAATGACTCAAGGGCCTGTATCTCTCTGTCCTTTCTTTGAATCTTCAAGGAGAATGTTTTTACCTGATACGTATTGTTGACTGAATAGAAGAGTAATGGTGGCGTACTACTTATTGTTAGTAAGGCAGACAAGGTGCAATTGATGCTTGCATTTTAAATCTTGGCCCTGAAGGATTCTGGTAATGCACCAGGAATGAATCTTTATCAAGACGGTGCATCCTCCTATCTCATCCCCCAGCTTCAGAGCTGGTTCACCACGCCAGCATCCCTTTGTTCAGAGCGGCATTGTTTCCAGAGAGCTGTGGGATTGTACCACTGCTGTTATAATGTAGCTATTGATTCTCGATCCCAGGCCCTTGGGCTCACTTTTTAATGTTTTGTTTCTGGGGCAGATGCAAACCTTGCCCACTGAGATGTCTTAAATTTTCTACTGCAGTTGTTTCTAAGTGGGAGTCATCTGGGGAAGGTAGGTCCCTGCCTGCTGGGCAACTGGACTCCTTAAGGGAACTTGTAGGAACCTCCAAATTGGCCTAATTAATGTTTTTGCATAGCAATAGACTTGTTTTCATTGTCGACTTAATTAGCTTCTTTAAAAATAATTCTTCAGGTGAAAGATGTTAATGGCTTATCATCCTGCCCTGCTGAGCAGAGCCAGAGAGCTTGATAGTTTCAGGCCAAGTAAAAAGAAAGTAGTGCTTTACGCTGCAGGTAGTAAATGTGTGAAAATCGTCGCTTGGAGAAACAGTATGGGCTGAAAGTATTAGAGATTCTAGGTAGGAACTTTTTGAAAAAGTTGTAGGTGGTACATATAAATTAGGCTATTAAATGAAAGTTAGGGAACATTTCATAAATACTTCAAGTTAACATTATAGACATGCCCTCGCCACTTCCATCCCTCTTCCCTTGTCCTCATTCATGCCAACCTAAGGGGCAGAGTTGAAGCAGGAGTAAGTCCTGATTTATAATCACCCTACAGGACAGATAGAACTGCCTCTTAGGGTTTACTCACACATTCATTCATCGGTGTCAAGTCAGAACCAATTCATAGCTGACCCTCAAGCAAGTTTTCAGAGGCTGTAAATCACTCAAGGAAATTGCCCATCTTTCTGTCATAGAATCACTGGTTGATTCAGACCGCCAGAGAGGTGCCCCTTTGGATTAAGAGCTCAGCTCCCTACAGACTACATCGTCAGAACTCCCATTATAAGTTTGTTGTTGTGTGCTGTCAAGTTGGAACCGACTCATAACTGAGCCTGGAGCAGGTTTTTAGAAGCAGTAAATTGCGTGGGAAGAGATTGCCCATCCTTCTGCTGTGGAGCAGCTGGTAGATTCAAGCCATGCCTTTGGGATTGCAGTGCACCTTCTTAGCACTAGGCCTGCAGAGCTCCAAGGCCGCAGATCTTTATGGAAGCAGACTGCCGAGTCTTTCTCACATAGAGTGGCTCGTGGGTTTAGACTACTCACCTTTTAGAAAGCCACCAAGTAGCTTAACTGTGCTACCAAGGTTCACTAAAGAGAGAAAATTGTATTAAATACCCTCTTCTCCATAGAAGGGCTTAGTGATCTAATTCTGAAAATAAGCCAGTGTAAGCTGCTTGGCTCACAGTGGTCCAGTTTGCACCCAGTCATAGCATCAGCGCTTATGCGCGTAGGTTCACCATGAATCATGTCCAGTTGATGACAGATCATGAAATAACACAGACAGCTCTAGTGGCTTAGTGCTAAGGAGATACTCTGACAACTCAAAAATACCTGGTTTTGACCCGCTAGTTGCCCTGCAGGAGAAAGGTGGGCAGTCCCCTCACGTGCAGTTAACTGCCTCTGAAAACCTGCTGCGGGGTCAGAGATGGGTCAGTGCCGACTCAATACTGCAAAACAACAAAACAAAATAATATTCCTCCTTTGGGAATACAATTCCATAATTCTACAAATACTATATGTGATCCTACATGAGGCATCCTTAGAATAAGAGAATAGTGGGGTGGAGGTCTGCTTTGTCTTTCCAGTAGAGATAAAAGTTAAAATTAACTCCCTTATGAAAGAAGTAAAATGACATTGTCCTAAGAGTGTACGAGTGTACCGCCAACATACGAAAACTTTCCTTTGAGCCTGTGCTATATCACATGATACCAAGTATAACATAAGTGGGGGAGTCAAGAAAATCAGGGTTCAGATTTAGGTAAGCACTGCTAAGCCTTAGTCTCCCATTGGTAAGATGGAGATAGCAATATTAGCTTGTCAGATAGGTGGTGGTTGTTCTTAGGTGCTGTCAAGTTCAGTATGACTCATAGTGACTCTGTTGGTTACGAGTCTGACTCCTGCCCTATTCTGTACCATCCTCCTCATCTCTGATACACTTGAGCCTCGTTACAGTCACTGTGTCGATCCACCTCACTGAAGGTCTTCCTCTCTTTCTTTGACCTTCCACCTTTCCAAGCATGATGTCTTTTTCCAAAAAGTAAGGGTGAAATTAGATTCATGACATTAACTTGTCAAGATCTTGCTACACAAGGTTTAATGTAAGAGCTCAATAGATATTGTTTTGAGGAGATAGGTCACAGGGTGATGATTATGAAGGCCCTCCATGAGTGACTGTGGAGGCCAGTGTCACTGGAAGAAACAACCAGCGGTTCAGAACTTAAACACAAACAAAAGTAAATCCATTACTGTTGAGTTGATTCCAGTCCGTAAAGACCCTATCAGAGGTCAGAGCAGAGATGCTCCGTAGATTTCCCCCTGCCCTGAGACAGTAAATATTTACCGATTGCTTCATCTTTCTGCTTAAACACTGCACCACCAGGACTCCTGCTTTGCAGTATCACTCAGTCGTCACTGCTGTCAAGTCGATTCTGGCTTTCCATTACGTTTCTGTGGCTGTTTATATTCACGAGAGGAGATCTTTCTTCTGCAGAGCTCCCGGTGGATTTGAACTGCCAGACACTTGCAGCCTTTTGGTTAGCAGCCCAGCTTACTATCACTACCCCACTGGATCCCCTTGCTTGGCAGTATAACCCATTCTAATGAAATAGAGATTAGTTTAGCTGTGGAATATAGTCCTAACCACTAAAGTTTACCTTCAGAATACCCAGTGGCGTAGTCCATCAGGAGTTGCACAGCTAACCCATAGGCCATGTCTCGATGGCTGTTTGAGTCCATCAGCAGCCACTCTGAGGGAAAAAAAACTGGACAGTCACACACACACACACACACACACACGCGCGCACGCGCCACGCTATTTACAGCCTCAGAAGCATTCTGGAGGGTCAGCTGTGAGCCATTTCCAACTCCACAGCAGTGAGAGTAAAATTCTTATTCAGTGTTCCAAATCACATCTCAAGTTATTTTTTTGGTCTGAGATTTCTAAATTTTGCAGATTAATGATTTTTTTTTTGCTTTTCTTTTTTTCTTTTTTTATTAATTTAGTTTGTTTATTTTTCATTTCAATGAACATTTACAGAGATTTTGGAATTCCATTCATTCATTGTTGCACCCTTCTCCCCGCACAAACCTCTCCCCCCCTTTGCTCCTCTCCTTGAAAAGCAAAACTCCCTCATTGGTACACAATAGATTAATGGTATTTTGAAGATGCATTTGTTAAATCATTGGAAATGACGTTGGTAGAATTTGTGGAGAGACGGCCACAAGATCATCTCATTGCCACCTGCTGGCAAGGCCTGCAAATTGCAAGTTCTAGGTTTGTCTTTTCATGGGGCGATGCCGTAAACTCACTGTCATCACACAGCTTCTGATTATATGACAATAAGGGGACAGTCCTTGGAGAAGGACATCATCTAGGAACGGTGGAGGGACGGTGCAGGAGAGGATGGATGAGATGGATTGATAGAGTGACTGGGACAATGGGAATAGGTGTGTCAGAGTCAGTAAAACTGATTCAGGACCGGGCAGGCTTCCAAGCTGTTGTACACAGGGTCACTTTGAGTCACAGGTGATTCCATGACACACAAAAAACAACAATATATGATAATATAGAACTATTCCGTTGGAGTTTTCAAGGCTGTAAATCTTTACAGAAGCCAACCGCGTCATCTTTCTTCTAAGAAGCAGCTGGTAGATTCAAGGTGCCACTTTTCAATTAGCAGTGCACTGCTTAATCCACTGTACTACCAGGAATTCTTATTTGTATTGTGTTTGAGACTTTTTGGATGTTGTTGTTGGTGGTGGTGGTTGTTAGGTGCTGTCAAGTCAAGTACGACCCATACCGACCCTATGAACGACAGCTTTAAACTCTGTGCCATCCTCACACTTCCTGACACCCTCAAGCCCAGAGCAGCAGTCACTGTGTCGATCATCTGGCAGAGGGTCTTCTCCTTTGCCAACCCTCTACCTTTTCAAGCATGATGTTCCTTTTCAAGAAAGAGCCTCTGCTAGCCACATGCCCAGAAGCTTTATCATCTTTGCCTCCAAGGAGCGGTCTTGCTGCACTTTGACCAAAATCTATTTGTTTGCTTTCTTGGCAGTCCCTGGGGTATTCAGCACTCCTCTCCAACACCAAGACTCAAAGCATTCTTTCTTATCCTGTCATTCTTACTCATTGTGCAACTCTCAGATCCATAGCAAGTGATAGGAATGGCCAGGGCCTGAGTCAGATGCATCTTAGTCCTCAAACTGACATCAATTGTGCCTCAATAATTTGGAGAGGTCCCTGACTGCGGACTTTCTCAGTACTTGTTTGGGTCATTCGGTTTTATTTATTTGGGAGTTTATGATTTTGTTTTGTTTTAAAATCAGATGCACTGTCAGCCTACATCTTTGGAAAAGTGTAGCTCTGAACTCAAAGTTATGCAGTAACAAAACAATGTATATGAACTTTGTAAGTAAATCAGTATATAATAAAAATTTTATTTAAATTAAAAAATACTTTTTCTTCTTTTGAGTGTTATTGTAAACTTCACTTAAGTGAGACCAATGGGAGTCTTACTGGGAGTTTCAGGCACAAACATCCTGATCCTCTTGAAGCCGTGGGAGGAACAGTGGGGCCCAGGCTCTAGCAGAAATCCTGTTCCCAAAAGGAAACAGGCAGCATTGCCTTTCCTAGAGTCTTCTGAACCGTTTATTCTGTCAACTTTAATAAACTTACCCCCAACTTTCTTTTATTGTTGCAAGTTCAAGTTCTAAAAAAAAATGTGCAGCTTCTTTAATGACTTTAGAGTGGTTCCAACAACACAGATGTTGTTGTATGCTATCGAGTCAGAACCAGCCAGCCCATAGCGAACCCTCAGGTGGGTTTTCAGAGGACACTTGATCGCACAGGAGGAGATTGCCCATCCTTTTCTGACGGGGCTGCTGGTGGATTTGAACTATATGCCTTTGGGATTGTAGTGCTGCTTTTTACCACTAGGCCACCAAAGCTCATGTTGTTGTTGTTGTTAAGTGCCGTCGAGTCGAACACAACTTGTGGCGACCCTGTGATCAAAAAAGATCTGAACTTTGTTCTGTAACGATAGTTGTTTTTCTACATTCAGACCAGCCTCCCCACTTCCCTCATGGCTCATCTTAGAAAGCAGGGGATCGTAGGAGACATTATTTCCTCATGCTGATGAGCTGTTGTTGTAAGAAGCTTTCCAGACAGTAGTTTGGGGGATTTGGCAACAAAGCTGGGCTTACTGGTTTGTGTAGAATATTTTTGTGGGCTTCTTATGGTGCTTACTATGTGTTTTTTTAAAAACACACAAAAAAGAAAACGACATATAAGGTTATCTCACTGTACACAAATGTGTAAAAGAAATGTCTATGTCAAACTTTTTAACAAGAAAAAATACTACTTATTATCTTCGGGGAAAATTTGGAACAAACGTGACATTTGACGTTAGCTGTATTTTTGGAGTTTTTAATGTGTGTTCCAGTGATACATCTGTAATATAATTTTTTAAAATTAAAAACAGAAGGAAACTATTTGTTCTGCAATAACCACATAAATTAGTTAGATATTTCAAAGGTTACATTCTTCCGTGAGTTGTAAGACAAATGTTGTTTTGACATTGGTATACATACATACACAGCATTGTTGCTGTTACTACTGTGAACCATCAAGTCAGAACCAATTTGTACCTGACCCTCCAGTGGGTTTTCCAAGCCTGTAAATTGCATAGGAGGAGATGGCCCATCTTTCTCCCAAGAAGCATTTGGTGGGTTTGAACCACCAAAATGTGTCACCTTTGAGTTAGCAGCACAATTCCCTAGGAGTTATGCCACCAGCACTTCCTGATATTGCAGCTGAAGAAACAAAGGTTAAATGATTTGTCCAGGGTCACACTGTTAAATTGCAGTTTCAGATTTTGGCATTGAGGCATTTTAGTCTACTCCAGCGTGGCATATTCTCGATACTTTGTGTGTTAGGGAGAGAAAAATATTTGGAGGCACCCCTTAATGATTCATTGTGACTCTGAATGCTAGAATTCAACTGAACTCCTTAGAATTCTGTCCCTGGTAGTAGATTGCCAGACCTTTCTTCCAAGCTTCCTCTGGGTTTATTTGAATTCTATCCCTGGTAGTAGATTGCCAGACCTTTCTTCCAAGCTTCCTCTGGGTTTATTTGACCTGTCAATCTGTCAATTATAGCCTAGGGCTTAACTGTTTTGTGACATCCAGGGACCCTTGTGAACTGCTTAATGCCCATTGTAGTAATGCTACGATATCACTGAACATGCCATTTGTATTGTTGTTGTAACTGTAAGTTTCTGTCAAGTCGAATACTACTCCTAGCAACTCTTTGAACAACAGACCTGAACCCTGTCCTATCCTGTGCCATCCTCATCATCTCTGACACACTTGAGCCCATTTCTGCAAATACTGTCACTCTATCTCATCAAGAGTCTTCCTCTCTTTTTCTGATCCTCTACCTGTCCAAATATGTTGCCTCCCTCCAAGTAATAGCCTCTCCTAGCAGCGTATCTAAAGTATGAGAGATGAAACTTTGCCATCCTTGCCTTAAGGAGCACTCTGACTGTACTTTCTCCCGATCATTTCTGTTTGTTCTTCTGGCAGTCCATGGGATATTCAGTACTCTTCTCCAACATCCCTGAAGACTTAACTCAATTTGAGGACTAAGGTGTGCCAAATTCAGGACATGGTTTTACCAGTCACTTGCTATGCCTCTGAGAACTAGACAGTGAATAAGTGTCATAGAAGAATTAATGCCTGTAAGCTGTGATGTTGGAAAAGAGTATTCATTTTATTATACACTATTTAATAACATCTAAATGGGTGCTCTGGTGGTGGCCAAGTGGTTAGAAGCTATTCTGCAATCCCAAAGGCACATGGTTTGAATGCACCAGATGTTTCCTAGGAGAAGGAGGGAGTCCCTTCCCCTGCATTTAACTGCCTCTGAAAACCTGCTGGGCAGTCAGCTAGGACTGTCGGTCCTGACTCGACAGCACACAACAACAAGAGGGAGAAGTGCTGCTAACGTAAAGCAGCACCTCTCTGAATCCACCAGCAGCTCCAAGGGAAAAACACAGGCAGTCTCTTCCCACATGATTTACAGGCCCAGAACTCCAGTGGAGGGTCAGCACTGAGTAAGTCCCAACTTACTCTAAATGAGTGAGTGAATATGTGACCAGCCTTGGTGGTATGGTAGGGGCAGTGATGGGCTGCTAACCACAAGGTCTGCAGTTCGAGCCCACTACTGCTGTACAGGAAGAAGATGTATGCATAGCCTTGGGAACCTGATAGAGGGTTGCCATGAGCCAAGTAGTGGGTTTGGGGTTTTTGGTTTTGTTTTGTTTTGTTTTCAGTTTTAGCCCATGCCCAGTCTGCATAGCCTATTCCTCTGACTGTAATGAAATAACTTCTAAAAATTAGAGACAACTGTATAGGTGACTTCTTAGGACCTTCTGACTTTAAATTTTACATTGAAGTGGTTGTCTTTCTCAGGCAGAGTCCACAGCTTTTCTCTTAGTGACAATAAAGCACTTACGTAGCTGTTGCTGCATTTGAAGGTCCGAGTCATCTGCATTCAGCTGGACAGTCCCTGCCTTATGAGGTGGAGTATCTTGATCCCATTTCATCAGCTGTGGACAACCCTGTCCTTTTGGTCATCAGTTCAGGTCCTGGAGTCAGCACGCAACCTTGCTTTATTTAAAAAAATTTTTTTTAAAAAAAGTTTATTTTATACTGGTGTACTTACAAAGTTTGTATACATTGTTTTTCATACTGGATCTTTCCCATTTCCTTCACCCA